>NC_143261.1:73095240-73404406 GCF_984573655.1 Nuphar pumila
TTTGAAAAGTACGTCTTCTTACGTTGCGATGATTGGATGAGTAGGTTGTGGCAACCTCGATGAGTGCAAATAACAAAATGTTGTGATCACCTAAATAAGTGAAGTTTTCGCCTTCACCGGCAAGATACTCGAGTTGGTCGAAAGACCAGAGTATGTAGAATGGGTCTTCAGTTAACTACCCCTGATGTACTCATTCGAATCGCTAACTCCTGTCAGGAGAGAGGACAGGAAGGTACAAAACTTCGATGGACAGGCTATTAATGGCAGTTACGAGCAAAAGACTCGGCTTCCCCAGTCATCGGAGTTAGGAGAATGGGACTACCATAATTATCCTAGGTGGTAGCTCTCCATATTCGGGATGCATCCATTGTTTATGCTGCTTTGGGGATTTCTCTCTTGGTCACCGACCGTCCCCTTAGGTGCGGACTCAGTCAGTTATCCGGGTTATCATAAAATACATAGCATAATAAACCCCTGGATCAGTCTAGGCTGTTTCTAGAGTCGTGCCTTGTGCGTACCCGCTTGGCCAGTTAATATCGAAACATAATTTAAATCCGATCACACAATGTGTTCAGTTATGCACGTATGAAAGTTATAGGGTACAACAGGTTCAATACTTATGGAATTGTGTGTGTGGTTGATGAAGCATTGTATTTTGCTAGTTAACTTTCTTGTGCAATGTTTTGCTTGTAATAGTTAGCCTACTTGTGCCAGTAAAATGTTTGTAATAATTTTAGCATTGTGCTCATGATAGTTGCTCCGTGAATCTGGTGGAATTAAATTGCTATATAATTGTCTGTCTACTTGACATATTAAATTATTTTGCTTAATTATGTTCAGTATTGTCCAATATGTGCACCTACCAGTTTTTAGTGAAACTGACCCATTTTATAGGCAGGTTTTGGATAAATAATACACCAGTGGCTCGAAACAAAGCAAGACTAGTAGCAAAAGGCTATAATCAAGAAGAAGGCATAGATTTTGATGAAACCTATGCACCAGTGGCTCGATTGGAGTCTATTTGAATGATTCTTGCTTTTGCTAGTTACATGAATTTTAAGTTATATCAAATTGATGTTAAGAGTGCATTCTTAAATGGACACATCAATGAAGAAGTTTATGTAGAGCAACCTCCAGGCTTTGAAAATGAGAAATATCCAGAAAAAGTCTATAAATTAAAAAGAGCTTTGTATGAACTTAAACAAGCACCAAGAGCGTGGTATGAAAGACTACGAAATTTTCTAGAACAATCTAGTTTTTTCATTGGTCGGGTAGACTCCACTTTATTTATTAAAAATCTTAATTCAGATATTCTTATTGTGCAAATTTATGTTGATGACATAATATTTGGTTCTACTAATGATTCTCTTTGTAAAGAATTTGCTAAAGCTATGTAGGAAGAGTTTGAAATGAGCTTGATGGGCGAATTAAACTACTTCCTTGGACTGCAAATAAAGCAAACTGAAGAAGGAATCTTCATCAACCAGGCTAAGTATACAAAAGAACCTCTCAAGAGGTTTGGGATGGACTCATCAAAATCAAGAAGAAATCCTATGAGTACAACCACTTCTCTTGATAAAGATGAAAATGGTAAAAATGTAGATACTAAGCTCTACAGAGGTATGATCGGATCTCTATTATAGTTAACTACTAGTCGACCTGGTATTATGTTTAGTGTTTGTATGTGTGCTAGATTTCAAGCTAATCCAAAGGAATATCATTTAACTGCAGTAAAATAAATTCTTTGTTACTTGAAATATACTTCAGATTTTTGTTTGTTTTACCCAAAATCATTTTCCTTTGATTTAGTTTCATATAGTGATGCAGATTTTGCAGGAAGTAAATCTGATCGCAAGAGTACTAACGGAACTTGTCATTTCTTAGAAAATGCCTTAGTCTCTTGGTTTAGTAAAAAGCAAAATTCAGTGTCACTCTTAACAACTGAAGCGGAATATATAGCGGCTAGTTTAGCGTGTTCACAAGTACTATGGATGAAACAGACCTTAAAAGATTTTGGTTTGAATTACTCCACAATAACTATTTATTGTGATAACACTAGTGCTATAAATCTTTCGAAAAATCCTGTTCAGCACTCAAGGACTAAGCATATTGAAGTTAGACATCATTTTTTAAGAGATCATGTGTTAAAAGGAGACATTTCGTTAAATTTTATATCCACCAATGAACAACATGCTGATATCTTCACTAAACCACTTAAAAATGAAGATTTTATGAGAATTAGGAGAGAACTAGGCATTTGCTCATTTTTAGATTTATAAAATGTTGATTTTTTGAACAAAATCTCAAAATCGCACCATATTAGTCGACCGCTAAACTTCTAGTCGACTGATGTTTTAAAGATTTTTTACTGAAGGTATCGCACCTTATTAGTCGACCGATAAAATTTTAGTCGACTGATATTTTTTTAAATTTCAACTGAAGGGACCCGATACCCCTTGGATTTTTTTAACACCCATTTTTTTTAAAGGGCACCGTTTCATTTTTACGCCCATTTTGTTTTTCTTAAACGATACCCTCTCTCTCTCTCTCCTCTCCTCTCTCTCTTTCGAAAATCCCTCAGAGTGTCATTCGAACCCCTTTTCGCCGGAATCTTCTTGTCGTGACCGGTGCATCTTCAGTTCTCACTGAAATCCTCTTGTGGCAGCCTCCTCTCATCTGCTGTCATCCATAGCGTCATCCTCTATTTTTGTAGCAGATAAACTCCTCCTCGCCTCTTCATTCTTGCCTAAAATCTGTGGAAACTCGACATCTCTTTCAGTGGGTTGTTACTGTCGATTATTTTATCCACTACCAACGATCTTGATCGTAGAAGGCACATCTTTCACTTTGCACAAAGTTGCATTGGTTCTCCGCCACAACGTCGGACAACATCTTCCTTCCGCTGGACGATATTTTTAAAGCATTTGGAAGCCGACATCAACACCATCTTCAACTGTTCTTCTCAACGACTGTGTTGATCAATCACTCTCTTCAACTACAAAATTTTTTCAGGTGAATCTGTTTCGTTCCTTATCAATCATGCCTCGTCAGAAGACTGCATCCGCACAAGGTTCTCCTCCAACTACACCACAAGCACGACATGGATTTTCTCTCAAACTACTCAGAAATCCTCTTTTATATGATACTTTTGGATCGATTTCTGCACTTCCTATTCTACCAGGCCGAAATGTCTTATTTCATCTGTTTTCTCGTTACAAAATTAGAGAATTATTTCCAGGTATTTCACATCTTTTTGATGCCGGTGCAGATCCCCTTCATTATCCTTTTTTGATACACTTGTTTTACACAAATTTACAAATTGATCATGAAACTGGAATTCTTTCCTCTCTTGTTCGCGATGTTGAAATTGAGTTTGATTCTAAACTGCTTGGACAAATCCTAGATATACCACCTTCAGACACTCTTTTCAATACTATTGAACTTAATGATGAAAGAATTTTTGAACAAATTCTTCTTCCCGGTGTACCTCATTGTCCTCATTTCAAAAATATCAATCTTCAAACTTGTGCACGCATTGCTGGACGAATTCTTGCCCACAATGTTCTACCTAAAACTGGTTCTTTTGATTAATATTCCACAGATCTATCTACGGCTCTTTATGTCTTATTTGGAAATATTTCGGTAAATTGGGCCAACGTGCATTTTACTAATTTGTGGAAACAAAACCTTTTCTTCTGTATGGATGTCTTCTTACTAGTATTTTCAGATATTTTAAAGTACCCTTAACCAATGAAAAATATATTGAACAAAAGGAGTTCTTTGATCAAACTATTTTTAAACGTATGAAAATCAAATATCTGCCTCCTTTAAACTGATATATTGATCAAATTGAACCATCTGAACCATTAATCTCTGAACCCTCACCATCTTTTGTGACACCTTCATCTCAAGCAAAACGAAAGAAATTCTCTACTAGTCAAGACAATGTTGAAGTTTTGCAGCGAATGAAAGCTTTGGAGCTGCATCAACACACTTTTCGTGAAGATGTGACTCAACAACTTTCTTCAATTCAGAAAGATATTGTTGAACTCAAGGAGATCATCAAGCAACACTTCTATTGATCTTTGATTAATGTCCTTACTGAACTTTGATACTTTATGGGTTGTAATATTTTAAATTTGAATTTGCATTTTGCTTATGCTATTTTTGCCCTTACTCTTTTTTATTATGACAAAGGGGGAGAAAAAGACGGAAATTACATGAGAAATTGCATCACATGGAAATGAAAAAAAGATAGAACTTGTATTGTATGAGAAATTAGGAGAAAAAGATAGAACTTGCATGAGAAATTAAGAGAAAAAGATAGAAATTGCATATTGCATCATGACATGGAAATTACATCATGTGAAAGCATTGAAAATTGCATTTATGAAAAAGTTTTAAAAATGCATGAAGTAATGATGGAAATGCAAACCAATCAATATGTGATATATGTGCTTTGAATGTACTAACTTTTAATGTTTTGCTGCATATTGATAAGGGGAATAAAATCTCCATTTATGCATCTAAATGTTCCATCTTTGATTAGTTTGTCATCATCAAAAAGAAGGAGATTGTTACGACAATAAAGTCGTACATGATACTTCAAGTACAAGGTTTTGATGATAAACAAGTGAATCAACTGTATTTCAGCTAAGGCAATGAAGAGAGATGACAAGCATTGAAGAATTCAGTGAAGAATCTTTGAAGACTAGTGTGCAAATGTTAAATTCATTAAAAGTCTTAGATTCTTGTAAGAACCTTACTTAGAGTGCATATTTCGGTTGCATTTCACATAAAAAGTCTTTAGAAAAACTTTTCTAAAAGAACCCTTCATGAAAATCTTTTTAGAAAACTCTTTATTTAATTTTTTGTGTTTATTAATCGACCAATAGACTCACCAGTCGACTAATCCTTTCGCGCCAAATTTTCTAAACAAAATATCATTTTTGTCAAATTAGTCGACCGAAGGTTTTATCAGTCGACCAGACAGAATGTCTGTTTTTTGGAAATTTAGCAGCAGTTGACTAATGATTTTATCAGTCGACCGAACAGAACATGTATTTTCAAAAAAATTTAGTAGCAGTCGACTGAAAGGTTTTTCAGTCTACTAATGATATTATCAGTCGACTAATTTTTTCTCTAGTCGACTAAGTTTCAAAACTTTAAATTTTCAAACGGCTTGATAAACAGATCAGTCGACCAACGATAATTGTCAGTTTACTAATAGCTAATTATCAATCGACTAACTACTGTTCCAGTCGACTAATTTTGATGTTTTTCCTGAAACTTTTAAAAGGCGTGTCTTTTCATTTTTCAAACGTTTTGATTGTTCAAAATGAACTTTTTGACACCCTTTTATACCCTCAACATATGGAATCTTTCAACTATAAATATGAGTGCATTCCACACTCAAAAGCAATGCAATCCAATCGAATTACATTGAATTACTCTTTGCTTTTCACTCATATTCAGTTTCTCACTCACTTTATGTTTTTCACTCAAATTCCTTTAAGAGACAGTGAATTCATGAGTAGAGTATTCCAACAACCTCAAAAGCCAATTGCATCTTATTTGCATTCATAAGAAGGGCTCATAGGTTGTTTTGTAAGTTATTACTTATTTTATTTTCTGTAAAAGGAAGGACTCCTTGGTTTAAAGGAGTTGTTTGCTTTCAGTAGGTGTGTTACTGAAAGTGGGACCGGATTTGGTTTGTATGATCTTGTAGTTACACAAGGTTGATAATGGAAATCTCAAGCAGGTTTTGCTTGGGGACTGGATGTAGGTCGGGAAAGACCGAACCAGGATAAATTATTGTGTTCTTTGTGTGATTGCTTTGTGAATTTTAAAATCCGTCAAAATTCCAAAGACGATAGTTAAAAGCACTATTCACCCTCCCTCTAGTGCTTGTTGCCTCGATCCTACTGCACTTTCAACAAGAAGCATCCATCTGTGAAATTTTTTTGACTGTTTGATGTGTTGCAGTGGGCATAGGTTCAGTTCAAGGTTTGGGGTTTTGGTTTGCCCGATTAGATCTGGGTTTAGGTCGAAGTCAGAATTGGGTAAACAAGGTTCAACATTTTGACAGGCTTCAGTAAAAAATTTGGTATGCCCAAACGGTGTGAAGAAAAAATGTTAAATTTGGAGGGAAGATTTCAGATACCTTGGACTAGGTACAAACCAAATTTGAGGATCAGGCGACAACGAGACAAGTCAATACAGTTTTAGAAATGGGAGAAAACAGTCAGGACAAGAAAAGGTCAGATTGGGTTTTGAGACAGATACAATAGACATGTAAAATTTATATTTCTGCACAGGGATCTTGTAAAATTATGATTTTCAAAGAGTTCAAACCAGATGTCCTAAGGTGGGTTGGGTCCAATTTTTTGGCCCAAGAAGTTCATGGATGGGCTTGGCGATTTTTGGAAATTAGGGTTTTGCAGGGTTTAGGTTATGTTCTAGGTTGGGTTTGGGCTAGAGAAAGGTTTGGTTTGACTAACTAAACTTAGGTTGAGTTGTTGAGGGTCTGCTACAGTGTTTGGGTCAGCTTAAGTGGGTTTGGGCTCCATGAAATGGACTTGGGGATGTTGTAACTACCGTCGGGTTGGGTAGTTGGCAGTTGCAGGTGGAACTTGGTTGTAGCCTTGGTCTACATTAGTGTGCTAGAACACTATTACGTTCCCAGTGTGCCAATCGTAAATCTAGGTTTGAACCTAGGTCTGGGTTAGGTAAGGTAGGCCAAACAAGGTTAGGGTTAGGGCTGGTTCTAGTTGAGTCTGATAGGTTTTGGGTAAAAAATGATTTCTCCCAATTTGCTTAATAGAAAATGGTTGATTTTTCAGGACATGCTTCTAGACACATGGTAGAAGGTCATATTAAAATTTAGAGCCTAAATCCATGGGGTTCAGAAGTTATGAACTCGAGAATAGACTTCAAGGAGAATGCAACATGAGAGAGAGAGAGGAGAGAGGCATAGTTCAATTCATTTCTTAATCTTCTCAACGCTGAAAACAAGGGTATATATAAAGTGTAGAGAGGTATTAACACCTCTACACAATTTACAAGCTTTACATAAAAGAAATCCAAAAAAAGATAAAAAAAAAAACTATTTGCCTACACTCTAAAACTAAGTAAACATAAGTAACACCTCCCGAGCCTTCTCCTAAGAATAGGCAATGCCTCTTCATACTTAAGTATTACATATTTGACTTACCCCAAAATAGGGACACCAATTTTCAGCCCTCCTTTACTTCACTATACTTTCATCTAGGCACCTCCCAAGGAAAGGTCGACCTCCATATGGGCCCCAGTAGGGCCAGCTGGCCCTTCCAAAACTTTCTTGAATCTGGATCCCTCCAAGATGGGATTGGGTTCTTCTTGATCTACTCCATTTAATGCCACTATGAAAACGAGTCCTTTAGGGATTGTTCTAATCTTTGCCAATGCGGGCCTGAATTCTTCAAGGTTCAAACCAATCCTTGCCACTACAGATCTAGGTTTAATTGAATTTGTATCATCTGCTCCCCCGTGGACATTGCCTAGTCCACTAGGCAAGAGATCTTTTCAGTTGAGTCCTTTCGCAACCATAATTTTGAAGGCGACCATGAAAGTGTTTAACCTTGTTTCCTCCATTCACCTAGATAGAGTGTCAGCAATCCAATTATCTTGTCCTTATACTACAGCTTGACAGCATACCCTATCATCTTGGCCACCAATTTTTGTTGGATTGGGGTTGTGATTCGCTGCTCCATGAGATATTTGAGGCTTTTGTGATTGGTACGAAACACAAAGTGCCTTCGCGGGAGACACAATCTTCACTTTTTGAGAGCTAACATAATTGTGAGCAATTCCTTCTCGTAAATAGAGAGGGCCTTCATGCGATTGGAGAGACTCTTGCTTATGAAGGCTAAAGGGTGGCCTTCTTGCATTAATACTGTCTTGGTTTCACTGTTACAAGCATCTGTTTCAACAACAAATTCTTTGAAAAAATTTGGTAGAGCTAACATGGGTGCTTCGCACATAGCTTTCTTGAGTTCCTCAAAAGCAAGCTCATATTTCTCATTTCACGAGAATGCATTCTTCTTCAGCTTGACGGTTAAGGGGGCAGCAATAATTTTATAGTTCCTTATAAACCTCCAATAGTAACCAATGAGTCCAAAGATGCCTCTCAAAGCCTTGAGGGATGTCAATTTATGCCATGAGAGCATTGCTTCTATCTTCTTCGAGTCTACACTCACACCTTGCTTATCGACAATGTGGCAAAGGTAAGACATTCTTGAATGTCCAAAGCTGCACTTAGACCTCTCAGCATTGAATTTGTGCTCCTTCATAGTTTGTAGAACAACCTTTATATGTTCTAAATGTTCTTCTCATATTTGACTATAGATGAGTAAGTCATCAAAAAATACCATGACATATTTGCAGTGCATGAGTTAGAATACATCATTCATGACTCACTGGAATATGGCAGGGGCATTGGTCAACCCAAATGGCATTGCAAGTGTTGCAAGTGTAACCCCTCATTTTTTTTTATATATCACTTTTCGTTGAAACACAATGGAAGACTTTCAAATCATATAAATAGAAAATTTTCATCACAAGTTATTTAGGTGTCAAAAACCTGATCCAAGGCGTAGAGAAGTTGCACATATATGTAAAATATCATTTCATTTGAAATGTGACAAAATTTCACATATCACCACCAAGGACAATTCATTTACAAAATAAAATCCCAAAATATACGACAGAAGAGTCTCAAATCCATCCATGCAGGTTCCTAAGTCTCGTATGTCTGCCTCCACCTTCATGCCTACCGCTCGGCACCTAAAAACCAATAAAAATAGTAGGTTGAGATAACAACCATCTTTATAGGACCAAATTTTAGGGTTAGGAAACACTAGGACAAGTCGGTACAATTTTAGGAATGGGATGTATAGTTAAGATATGACAGGGTCCCACTGGGTTTTAACACACAACTGACTCATAAAATTTATATCTTAACACATAGATCTTGTACAAGATTTTTGGAGGGTTCAAACTAGATATTCTAACGTAAGTTGGCTCTAAATTTTAGGGGGTTCACATTTTGGCTAGGCAATTTTGAAAGTTAGGCTAAAATTAAGGTTTGATAGAGTTAAGGTTTAGACTTGTTTGGGTCAGGTAGGTTCTAGGCTAGATTTGGGCTAGAGAAAGTGTTTGGTTTGACATACTAGACTTAGGTTAAGTCTGCTACAGCGTTTGAGTTAGCCCAAGTGGGTCGAGGCTCCACAGAATGGGCTTTGGGAATGCTGAAACAAATGTCGAGTTGGTGTAGTCGCCGGCTGCAAGTAGACCTTGGTTGCAGCCTTGTTCCATGTCAGTGAGCTAGACCACTAGGGTCAACACACTAGGTTTGGCTAGGGACAAGCCCTAGAGAGAGTGAGAGACATCATCGAGGGTAGAGGGATGTGAAATAGAGGAGCCAGAAGAGGTAAAAGAAGAGAAAGAGGGAGAGAGAGGGCCATGACCTATAGAGAGTAGGAGAAAAGTCAATTTTATTTTATTTCCCCTCCAAATACAAAACTAAACCCATATATAGGCCAAGGTGGGCTTACTAAAGGCCACACCAATTGCAATGATAAAATAAATAGCAATAACCTATCTAGATAAAACCTACAGCCAACTAGATAAGCTTAAATCTAATTCTAGATAGCACTTGGGCTGACCCTAGATGCAACCTTCCTGAGCTCACTTGTTGCAGATTCCATTTTTCAAACCCCCCTCTTGGTTTCCCCAAGATCCATAATTAAAGAGGCTTAACGGGCAGAACAAGTTCCATGGGGAAGCCTTCAAGATGGTTGCACGTCCTTCTTGGTGGCCTTTTAAGGCAAGTTGGGTGCCAAGGAGGTGGGGTCCACTTGCTTCCATGCCCAAATCCAAGAGGGGCGTCCCACATGGCTGATCTGATAAGGTCACGCCCAAGGTTGGGTCGCCTCAAATGGATCCGCTCTATATATTAGGTGCAGTGAATTTGGATCTCAGCTTGCCATCCTTAGATCCATTTCAGTATTCTGAAACAATGGATGTGGATCGTGGTCTTCCTCATTGGGTCCGCATCAGTGTAGTAAACAAGGGGACTAGACACAGTAGTTAATTAGCTCTTCCATGTGACAGTAGAAAACACTAATCCATGAAAATTTCATGAGAAAGTGATAAGCTGGCAATCTTTTTCTTTTCCTTTTGTCACCATGAATGAAACAAACATAATCATCATGATGAGAAAGTGCCATGGTGGCACAAGTGGCCAGAGCCCAGGTTTTTCCCATTGACATCTACTTTTTATGTGTAAATCCTTTCATGCCTTCCATATGAAAGCATTTTCATGTAAAGACTGAGTTTGAAGGATTTTTCTGAAATTTGTGCCCTTTTTTTCCCATGAAAGGCCATCCCCTTTCATGAGAATGAAACAAACAGTCCCTAATTCTCAGCTCTTACTTGTTAGTAGGGGTGGCAATCGGGTCGGGTTGGCGGGTCGGCTCGGCGGGTCAGCATACCTCAACACAAACCCAACCCGTTTATTAAACGGGTCGGCTGTGGCAAACACGAACCCGACCCATTTATTAAATGGGTAACCCGACACGACACGGTTAACCCGTTTAATAAACGGGTTGGGTCAGGTAAACGGGTTGGCGGGTCGGGTTCAGGTAAACGGGTTGGCGGGTTGGGCTCGAGTAAATGGGTAAACGGATTGGCGGGGGGTTGGCATACCCCTAACACGAACCCGACCCGTTTAATAAATGCGTTAGGCAGGTTGACCCGTAAGAAGCAGATTGGCAGGTGGTGTCAGATTTTGCCACCCCTACTTGTTAGTGCCCACCTTGGAATCCCAGTCAAATCATTATCCAAACAGCTGTTTATTTTTTAATATGGATGGCCTGATCAACAATAATCTCATTGCATGGGCATGCTTTTCCACTGGTCTAAAATTTGCAGGGACCCCACAAACTGAACCCATTTCCACCATTCTTACCACCACAAAGAAAACGCAGACTCTTCCTTGCCTTAAATCCCTCCAAATTCTCAGCTGTTAGTCCATGCGAATTTGGGTCTCTAAATAAAAGATGAGAGAGAGAGAGTGACTAGCCCCCATTGTGGTCCAACCATGAACACACTCAACTTGCCTTTTGTAGCACTATACTTTGTCCTTTTGAGCCAACACATACACACACACTACCAGTGATATATCATAGATGGACGGTGCACTTCTCTAAAAAAAACGAGATGGACGGCTCACAACAAAAGGTTCAGTCACGTCTAGGTGGTGGGTCCATGGCAATTGTCCGCGTCGAGGTGGGGGCCACCTTAAAGGTACAAGTGATTTGACTAACCTAGCTTACACTGCAATCCATACGTGAAAAAGCTAGGTTATCCAAGGACCAAGCATGTGCACAGCCATGGTCCACTAGCGATGGTTGGTATGTGACCATGTCACGTCCACTCCCGAAAAAATCTCAGCGGTGAAAAAAACTATAGCGCTTTTTTAAAAATCTCGATACAATATGGGCATATATATACAAAAAATATATATAATAATATATAGGGATAAAAAAGAAAATATTGGCTACCAACACCCCCTATGAAACTCATCAGTGAACGTTGCTTTGGCCAAATCTGATCCTATAAATGTATTTAACATACGAAAATCGAAAGAATCCATTTTTTGATCATATTTTTTCATGTAAAAATGTGATTTTTTGAGAATTAAAAATTTTGCATATTGCAGGCTGTTCAATCTTTGAAAATTTTGACATACACACGAAAAAACCTGATCTCGGGGCTATTTTCTACTAAACCAAGCATGTAAATCATATCTAGAAGGTTGTGAAAAAAAAAACAAAAAAGAAAACATTAGGGTTTTTCACTAAAAAGTTTGTAACCCACAAGGGTAGCAAACATTATCCCTTTATATCGGCCTGTCCGTATTGTCGGACCTTATAAAACCAAATGTTAAAAAATGTCCATATCAAATATATTTATCAAGATTGAAAGTAAAAATTATTGGATTCATAAACATTGAACCCGGACTCGAATCAAGATAGGTTGGGTTTGGATATAATTCTTAGATCCAACTAGAACAAGTATATTGAAGATCTGAACCGATCCATACCCAAACCTGTTAACCTATTTGAATCAACAATTTTCTGCTGCACTAGGACTCGGACTTGAATTAAACTTAGTCAAGTTTAGGTCTAACTTTTAGAACTGAATTAAAATTAGGTTTAAGACCCGATATATATATATATATATATATATATATATATATATATATATATATATATATATATATATAGAGAGAGAGAGAGAGAGAAGATCAACAAAATGTTGAACCCATGAACCGAACAAAATAGAAAACAAAAATAAAAATATAGAAAAACAAAAGAAAAAGAAACTCCAGACAGCTAGCAACAAACAACAAAGCCAAGCTCAACCAGGATCCGTTGGATTAGAAGAAACCACCGATGAGTGAACGTTGTTCAGACGGAAGGAGAGGTCTCTAAGATGCATACGTAGAATCGCATATACATCAACCAAGATTTTATAGACAAGATTACTAAGGATGGACGGAATTTGACGGAAAGTAGTATCATTGTGTGCCATCCAAACAAACCACCAAGTAGTAAACAACCATGTCTTCCAGATCAGTCTCCACCGCTTGCATCGTCTAATTTCAATAGGGCCCAGGAGCAGATCAAGCGCAAACGACTTCTCTTTGACAATTACGTCCGGAGATCTCCACGTCCTATTAAATAAAGCCACAAATATTGGGCAGGACCAGACTAAATGAAAAGTAGTTTCTTCAGCTGCTTGACACAACACACACCAACTTGGAAACTGAAAGCCCAACTTCTTTAAATAACTGTGAGTCTTAACCCTATCATGCAAAATTAATCAAGCCAAAACCCGAGATCTTGGGGAAAGGCCCTTACCCCATAACGCACACTCAGGGAACCAATCTGCCCCTGGGGGGAGCAATGATTTATACACTTTGTGGGTGTGGAACACACCATTTGGTGTAATCGCTCATTGCAACCACTGATCATAATTTCGTGCATCCCCATTTTGATCTCTAAAGGACGATAAGGCTCTTAGCCACATGTTTCGCAAGTGTGAGATCGCCAACCCCCGAGTTCCATGACGAAAATGAGATAAATCAGGAGCACCATATTTAGCATGAAGCAAACGAGCACATGGAGAACCTAGTTGATGGACCATCCAACATTGCTTGGCCACAAGAGCAATACTCCTATGTCTTGGAGAAAAAATACCTAAGTCAGCCATACGCCTAGGTAACACCACCGTTCGCCAACCAACCAAATGGCGCTTACTCTTAAGTTGACACCCAGACCAAAGAAAATCCGTCATTAAACGACAAATTTGTTTCTCCACACCCACAGGCATCACGAACATTGACATGAATAATTCAGGGATAGAAGAAAGAACATATTTGATTAAAGTCAAACGACCAACGATGGAGAGATAAGACGTCTGCCACAAAAAAAACTTGTTTTCCACTTTTTGAATAATTGGAGCCCAAGCAGCAGAAGAGAGGCGCTTCACTTGTAACGGCAGACCCAAATACGTCATCGACAACTCAGAGATTACGCAATTAAAAATCTATTGACCCGCTGCAAGCATAGGAGACTGAACATTGAACATAGTAAGAGAGCATTTGTTATCATTTAGGGAAAGCCCAAAAAGAGAAAGAAAGAACTGGAGAATAAGCTTGAATCTAAGCATTTGTTGCATGTTTGCTCACCCAAAAATAATCATATTATCAGCATAAATAAGAATATGGTCTGAGAAATCCGAAACATCTAGAGGATCTATCAGATGCTTCTCCGCAGCACACTTGAGCAACACCACGAGACCCTCAACAATGGCATTGAACAACAAAGGCGAGAGATGGCAGCCTTGCCTTAATCTATGCCCCAACTTGATCTGGCCACCTCTAATGTCGTTAATCTTAATCATGGCTTGAGCATTAGAGACCAATTCCCTCACCCACCCAGAAAAATAACGATCAATGCCAAAAATGGATAACATTTGAAATAAGAAGGGTCAATGCACAAAATCAAAGGCTTTATGAAAATCTAATTTAAGAAAAAAATAGGGTTGGCCACTAAGATATAAGGAGTGAATGACTTCAGATGCCAAGATGAATGAATGGTGAATCCTCTTATTGTAGATAAAGGCGAACTGAGAGTTCAAAAAAATTGGTGAGCCACGACCTTCAACCTATTAGCCAACACCTTGGCAATCATCCGATAAAGAGCACTCATAACAGAAATCGGGCGAAACCTAGAGATATCAGTGGCAGCATCATCTTTTGAAATTAAAGAAATAATTGTCAAGTGGGTTTGAATAGGAAATCTGGAGTTGCGATAGAACTCATCAAACATGTTAATAACATTAGACTTCACACAAGATCAAAAAATTCTGAAGAAATCCACATGAAACCCATCAGAACCTGGAGCTTTCCACCCCGACAAACCTTTGATGGCCCTAAAAATCTCATCTTCAGAGAACTTCATTTTCATAATTCTGGCTTGATCTTGGCGAATCAAACCAACAAAAATAGGACCAATGACACCCTTCGCAGTAAGTGAAACAGAATATAAATCTTTAAAATACTGAGTGACAACTGAAATAACGTGTTGATTAAGGTACGAAATACTCCCAATGGTGATTGATGGGACGACATTTCTCCTATGACGATGAGAAGCATATGAGTGAAAAAAATTAGTATTACCATCTCCGGCCACAAGCCATATTATGCCCACTTTTCTTGTTCTGCCATGTTTCTGCCCCATAATTTGAAGTGTTTTTTGATAGATTTGAACCCCTTTGTTGTGTTTAGCATGCTCAATTTAGTTGGAATTAACTCTTGGATCATATTTTTTCAACGAAAAAAAGTATTTTTATAAGCCAAAAAAAATTGATGCCTTCATATGCATTGATTTTGGATCACCAAAAAACTTGTGTATTGGTCAGATTCCGATGATGCAAAAGCTGGTTCCCACTAAACAAAACTTGTAGATCTGAGAAAAAATACTAAAAAAACTATGATTTTGAGGGGACAAAACAAGAAAGTGGGCATAACCAGCGCATACCGTGGATGCTTGGATGGTCACAACTGTGGTGTCAGATGTTATAAAAGTAGAAGCAAGGATATCAGATGCAAAAAATTGGATGTGTTATTACTAGTGATACAGTGGACTGGGGAAAGCAGGGATCAGTCCAAACCGGCCCCTTTGAAGCGGGGATGGAGGACATGAAACAGAAAATGGACCGGGGATAGAGGTGAAAATAAAAACCCGTGTGGGAATGACTTAAACTTCCTCCGCCCCACCCTGCTTCACCTTGCCCCGTCCCCGATCCCTGTTAGTAAAATGAATAAAATATCCTTAGTTATTTAATAAACTTATATATATATATATATATATATATATATATATTCTTAATACTAAATTTCTAACCCTAAAGCCTAAAATAATCCTTTCAATTTCTTCAGTTCTCCTTCCTCTCCTTCTTCTTATTGCCATGGTCGACCCTTTTGACCTCCTCTCAAGGCTCTCTATGCCGCTCCGCGTAACAACTCGACCCTCTCGGCAGCTTTGCCTCTCCTTCTCCTTCTAATGACCGGGGGTGGAGGTCACTATTTTTAGATGGGGCAATGATGGCACTGCCATCCCTATTTATAACTTTGTGTTAATTTACATTTTTATAATGTGAATTGAGAATATAATTAGAAATTTGTAGAAACATTTGCATAAAGTTTTCATACAAAAAAAGTTTTACCTTTTTTTAATATTTACACAAAGAAACCACCCCTAGGATTAGAGACCTAGTCGCATTGGCTCTGCTCAACATACTTATGGTTATTGTCCTGGCAGCATAAAACTTACATGGCACATAATATTTTTAAAAAAAAATTATTATCATTTATAATTTCACTCTCCCCCATGTCTTTCTTGTAATGTGAATTGAAATGTAATTAAAAATTTGTGTGGACATTAGTATAAAGTTTTCATAAAAAAAATAGTTTTTTTTTTTATTTACACAAAGAAACCACCCATAGGATGGGAGACCTAGCCACGCTGACTCTGCCTACCATACTTGCGGGTTATTGTCCTGGCAGCGATAAAACTCCTTAGGCTTCCTCCTTGCCCCTAGGGAGTCACAAAGTCTTACTTGGCACATAATAATCTTAAAAAAAAAAAATTACCATTTATAATTGGTCTCTCTCACCTACGTCTTTATTTCTCTATTTTTAATTACAATATCATGAAGAAATTTCCTTTCTTTCTCACTTTATCCCAAAACGTCTCCCTCCCCCCTTAATAGCCTTAAAAGGAGCTCATGCATAACTGTCATGGCCTTGGTTATGCATTGAATGACCAACTCCATGCTCAAATGTTTTATTTTTATTTTTATGGTCAATATATATATATATATATATATATATATATATATATATATATATATATATATATATATATATATATAATGAGTGGTAGCTGCTCAACTACCAGCAGAATCATAATAGCCGTCTATCAAGGTCAGCACAAAAAACGTGAAAAAATACAGAAAACAGTGTTTTTTTGTTTTTTTAGGCTTTAGCAGCTTTCAAAAGCATCGGCAAAACACTTAAAGGCCCTGACTCCCTTAAAAAAGTGTTTTAATGATGCTTTTGAGTGCCGCTAAAGGTCTCAGCGAAACAGGGACCTTTAACGGTGCTAAAGCCTCATTTTTTAGCGAGTTTTTTCTGCTTTTTTTTTGTGCTGGCCGTCCATCAAAGTCACGATGGATGGCCAGTATAATTTCATATATATATATATGTGTGTGTGTGTGTGTGTGTTTGCGCGTGTGCTGCAAATGACGCAAGTTGTTTTGTCTCAATGTGATGGGGGCACGTGTTTAGCATACTCGATTTAGTGGGAGTTAACCCTTTGATTGTTTTTTTTTTTAATAAAAAACAAGCTTTTTTATGTTGAAAAGATTAAGGAATTTATGGCCATTGATTTTTAATCACCGTGAAAACCTTCTTTGGTCTTGGAATCTGGTGATCCAAATGTCCATCAGCCCTAAATAGAGTGTAGTTCATATCCATGGTCGGATTTACCAGAAAAAATGATTTGCGAAGTCATCTATACATTCAAATGATTGTAGCAAATATTATAAACGGTATGGAGAGTATGCAAAAATTGTTTTTATTGTATTAATATGGAGAAAATGTGATAATTTCAAAATCAGTGGTATTTTACGAATATTATATTTTCTCGGTATCATCTTGGCGTCCCAAAATTTCAGGATAAATCGTGATATTTTCACAATATCGGGATAATTGTGACATAGGAAAGCAGTTCACTTGAAAATGCATTTCTCAAACAGTCTTAGGGCTGTTAACTGGTCATCATCCAATCTGTCCTAGGAAAAGGCCAAGAAGATATGTGGCTCTTGGTTAGACAATTTGTTGGATCTATCATGATACTGAAATCCAGCTACAATTTGGGTTGGACTCATATCAACGGCTGCAAGTTGGTTCCAGTTAATTCTTCACATACAAAAGCCCAAAGGGAATAAAGGTCCAATTGGATCTATTATGCATTTTAAGATTTGATGCCAACTGTTAGTGGTCCATGATTGGATATTGTCGCAGATCCTGTTGATAAATAATCCTGTTTGGTCCAGGTCATACTTGTCCGAGTTGAGACCATTTGCACGCTATTCACCAGCATGGTTGTCTTCCAATCTTATCTGAGCAGTTATGGAACACTTGATGAGTCCATTGGGCTTCTCAAGTTCGCAAAACAGGACCCACTTACAGCTCACACAACCATGCCTGGTTGTCTATTACGGGACCAAGATTTCAAACAGAGATCTAATGAGAACAAAAAAATGCCCACTCAAGTTAAGACTTTGGTTGTGACAGGTTATTGAAAATCTAATTTTATTCATCAGCTCTGTTCATCTAGAGAGCTCTTTCATCGAAAGTTTATAGTTCTTATTCAAGTAGACTTCTTAATCAAATAACCCTTTGAAAGATAAAACTTATAATAATCTAATAAAAATATGAATATTGGATCAAATACATAATTCAATATCTATTACGAATGATCCAAATATAAAAGATTCAAATGATAAAAAAAAATCAAAATATAAATTAGATCCAAATGAATCTTTATAGACCTGAGTCTTTTGCTTCACTCCTACGTCATTCTCCCAGAGTTGGAGAATACTTACCCTCAAGTTTGGATATCTACGTTTCTTTAAATTCGTTTCCATATTGTATGTTATAGGTCCACAAACTGAGTAGTCTGAATTATTCTATTATGTGCCTCCAAGCCTGAAATATTCTTCCTGAACCATTCATAGTCATGTGAGTCTCGATACTGATCTGGATCAAATGGATTGAATGTCTTTAAGATTTATTTGATCTAATCTGAAGAAGTCCTTGAACAAACGATCTAGACCTCTTGCTCCAAATATTGTTGTCAACCCACTATAAATAAACTCAGGGCTTGGGGAAGATTTTTAGATCCCAGAACTAGCTAGAGGACTAGGATTTTGGATCCAAAAATAAGGTGAAACTTGATTCAAACAGGAGTGAACCAGGTTCGATCCAAGAAATCTGGAAAATTGGGTCCTCCGAATGAACCAGAAGGCATGAACCGGTGTGCACGACCACCAAACTAGCTCGAATCAGCCCTGAACTGGTGTACAATTGGTCTGAATCAAGTCCTCATATTGTTACCAAGATGAACTGATAGGCAGGGAGGAAAGCAGGTTATATGTCCCCCCCCCCCCCCAACATGGCAGTTAGCTACATCTCATGTTCGGGGGTCCCAAAGAGCACCACGTATGTAAGCATGTGTGTCTCGTATCCCCATGTTTGTCAGCATTAATTAGCATTGAAGTTTGATGCGATTGTAAAGACTTAAGTACCCTCTCCTCCATTGGTGCCAAAAAAAATGACGATTCTTGAAAATGAGTGGTTGTAAAGACTTAAGTGCCCCGAAGATGATTATTTAAGACCCAGTCTCTGCACTGCAAGATTATCTGAGAAAGAAATCTCCCATGGATGAGGCCATGAACATCAACCCTCTCACTCTCTCTCTCCCTTCTCTTTCTGCTTCTATGCACATCCAACAAAAGATCTTACATTGCTTCATCAAGCACCGGCTGACCTGCACATTCACTGTTGTGGAGCCTGATTCAGAGTTTTTACCCTTACAGGAGGAGGGTTTGGGGGCTCCTCCCAGCGTGAGTAGCATCATTCAACTAAATGAGTTGTAGATCCTGATTCAGAGTTTTTACCCTTACAGAAAGAGGATTTGGGGGCTCCTCCCAACGTGGGTAGCATCATTCAACTTGATTCGTTGTGAAGCCTGATTCAGAGTTTTTGCCCTTACAGGAGAGGGGTCTGGGGGCTCCTTCCAACGTGGGTATCATCATTCAACTTGAAGAGTTGTGGAGTCCGATTCAGAGTTTTTACCCTTACAGAAAAAGGGGGTCTGAGGGCTCCTCCCAGCGTGGGTAGCATCATTCAACTTGATGAGTTGTGGAGTCTGATTCAGAGTTTTCACCCTTATAGGAGGAGGGTTTGGGGCTCCTCCCAGTGTGGATAGCATCGTTCAACTTGATTCATTATGGAGCTTGATTTAGAGTTTTTGCCCTTATAGGAGGAGGGTTTGGGGGCTCCTCCCAGCGTGAGTAGCATCGTTCAACTTGATTCGTTGTGGAGCCTGATTTAGAGTTTTTGCCCTTACAGGAGGGGGGTCCGGGGCTCCCCCCGGCACGGGTCCCGGGTGTCGTGGTCAAAAAATGCACAGGGTATCATGGTGAGAAAGACATATTTTTGTGCCCCGAAGATGATTATTTAAGACTCAGTCTCTGCACTGCAGGATTATCTGAGAAAGAAATCTCCTCTGGAGGAGGACATGAACATCAACCCTCTCACTCTCTCTCTCTCTCTCCCTTCTCTTTCTGCTTCTATGCACATCCAACAGAAGATCTTACATTGCTTCATCAAGCACCGGCTGACCTGCACATTGACTGTTGTGGAGCCTGATTGGAAGAAATCAATGGAAAATCCAACAAGGAGCATGCCAAAATCAAGATGTGGATGTCAAGCGAGAATGGTGTTGTGCAACTCAAATAACACAAAATAATAGGGGTCTGGTTTTTAGTTAAAATGAGAAATGAAATGACAATAGAAATCGCTGAAAATTTATATAAATAAACTAGACTCAATAACAAAGACACCACTTTTTACGGATTTGGAATATGACCTTCGGTTAGGGAGATATGGCCTTGACAAGTTTGTCCTAATTCGGGTAGCGATTTACAATGATTTGCTTACTAAATAACACTACAAATCGCTATAGTGATTTGCGGAAGACACTACAAATCGCTATAGCGATTTGCGGAAGAATCTACAAATCGCTATAGCGATTTGCGGAAGACACTACAAATCGCTATAGCGATTTGCTAAAGACACTACAAATCGCTATAGCGATTTACGGAAGACACTACAAATCGTTATAGCGATTTGCGATTTGTAGTGTCTTCTGCAAATCGCTATAGTGATTTGTAGTGTCTTCCGCAAATCACTATAGTGTTTCGTTGGAGACCCGAAAATACTACAAATTGATGTAGGAAAGCCCGATAATACTACAAATTATTGTTGAAAGGCCCAAAAAAATTGGTCCGGAGGGCGCTGCCCCCCGAGCCCCCCGCCAGGGGCGGCCCCCCTGGACCCCTGCTCGCTGACCGCGCAGCGGGATCCGCGCCGGGGAGGAGCCCCCGGACCCCCCTCTTGTAAGGGCAAAAACTCTAAATCAGGCACAAAAGTAGAGAGAGAAGGGAGAGAGAGAGTGAGAGGGTTGATGTTCATGGCTTTCTCCAGGGAGAACTCTTTACCTCCCTTGATTTCTTCTCTAGAGAGAGAGGGTTTTACAGTGTTTTACGGAGAAAGAAGAAGAAGAAGATGGCGACGGAGCAATGTAGGATCGTCTGTTGGATGTGCATAGAAGTAGAGAGAGAAGGGAGAGAGAGTGAGAGGGTTGATGTTCATGGCCTTTTCCAGGGAGAACTCTTTGCTCCCCCTTGATTTCTTCTCTAGAGAGAGAGAGGGTTTTACAGTGTTTTACGGAGAAGGAAGAAGAAGAAGATGGCGATGGAGCAATGTAGGATCGTCTGTTGGATGTGCACAAAAGTAGAGAGAAAAGGGGGAGAGAGTGAGAGGGTTGATGTTCATGGCCTTCTCCAGTGAGAACTCTTTGCCTCCCTTGATTTCTTCTCTAGAGAGAGAGAGGGTTTTACAGTGTTTTACGGAGAAAGAAGAAGAAGACTTTGAAGAGTCAACATCATCCTCGACTTTCTGGATGGAGGACATGTTTGTCCTTTTTTTGAACTGTTTGTTTTTTCTTTTTTGAATGAAGGGCATTTTTGTCATTTTCTCAAACCATCACTTTATGAGAAGAATAGCAAGAAAGGGTACTTAAGTGTTTACAACAACACCAGAGTCTGATGCAAAGTTATGTCAACATACACAGGAATACAAGCCCCATGCGCTTGTATACATGGTGCTCATTCAAAGCCCCAAACACAGACGTGGGATTCAGTGAATCATCGGGGGCGAACATACACCACTCTCTGCAGGGAGGGGCAGGTGAGATCTTCCCAATGATGATGGCCCATATTTTGGACCATTGCTGCAACTCGATGGTGGAGTAGAGACCTCAACTACCACCATAACGTTGGCATCGGCGTCGACAACGGTAGGAAGGGGTGGCATCGGTCGGCGGATGAACACTAGTCGAGACGAGATCCTACCAGCGGTGAGTCCCTTGCCAGTGTGGTACTCCACAAGGGAGTTGGGGGGGGGGGGGACGGGCCATCTGCCTACTGTGTGGGGGTCTAGCTGGCGGAAGGTCGCAGATCGAATCTAGGTCGATCTTAGGCCTCTATTCCTCCGGTTGTTCCACCATGAAGGGGAACTCGACGGAGGTGCTGGGGAATCGACGTTCTCCACGCAGTTGGAGGCCTGATGACACATTCATCAGTGGTACAGGGCAGGGACGTCGGTCTGATCTCAGAGGGCGTTGGGGCCCCACTTGGCCGGTTGTCATACCTTGAAATAAATCCAATCCTTTGGTTGGAGAAAAATCTCTATGTTACACTTACTCCTATTGAAATTACACTATGAAATCATAAGCAATGAAAAATAATGCATAAACTTAAATAAAAATAATAATTTCATTCATCAACTCTGAATTATCCATCTATAGAGCTCCCTCCTCTATAAATAGATAAATAGATAAATAGATGAAAGATCCTAACTCTGATTCAAGTAGACTTTCTAATCTGACAACCATCTAAAAGATAAAACTTATCCTAATATAATAAATTTTAGACATTGAATTCAATACATAATCCAATATCTATTACAAATGAATCAAATACTAAAATATTCCAAATATATGTAAAAAAAACCTAAAATATAAATTAGATCTAAATGGATCATTATGAACTAGAGTCTTCTGCTCCATTCCTACATCACAATCAGATTCAGATCTAAACCAGAACTACCACCACTGCCGCAGGGACAAATTAACCAAGTATTCACAAACTTCCGACCAAGAGCCCAATCTCGTGGGTCCATTTACTGCTTAATGCTTTGTGTTGGGAGGAGACGGCTCATTGAGTGAATGCCATAAGAGTTAAAAGAAGTCATTTGCTAAGAAAATTAAAGAAGCTATTTATTCTCCATAGTCTATAGGTGGCCAGCCATTGCTATGTCCTGAAGAGACGCGTACAGGCAGATGCCGGGGACTTCCTCACATTCTAATGCCTCCAAACTATACGAGTGGGCATAGGTCTCCTACCAAGTAGGGTTCACAAAATTGAAAAGACTCTCAATACCCTACAAATGAAAGAATACAAAAATGCAACTAGAGGAGATTGTCATGGATCCAACCAAAGATATATAGCTTGTGGTAAGGGTTGTTGACAAACCTGTCTACGTTTAGATCTGCCAGTTCTTGATCAGGATGATGTGACTTTAGCCTAATTAGCAAAATTCTTAATTTTTTTGCCCATCTCAAAATTACATCTCGAAAGTACTCAGCCTATATTCAAGATGTTAGTTTTTGTGGCCTTGCATGCTTTCACATATGTTTTATGAAATAAATTAATAAATAATTTATTTCAAATTGTTATGAAATTGTTTAATTCTTGCATGATGTAAATTGAACGTGTTATGATTTCTATAAGAAATTGCATGTTACCAACTTTTTGTGAATACAAGATGAGCTCATCAGTTAATTGGCTTATAATATTTTATGCGGCCATTATTGCTTGCCAAAGCAAATATAATATACTAAGTAACAAAACCCTGACATTGGTATTAATGTACTACAATATTGTAACTGGCTACACAACTAGTGTTTGGGCTAGGGTTAGGTAATATATTATTTTTTTAGTAATTAGTAGGATTGAAGTTTTTACTGACGGATCTTAATACGGCTACTTTTGTAGAAAGTACACCATCGAACTTGTAATCGTAGCACATTATCACACATTTGTGCTGAGACTCATCACTGGCATTTTTATGAGTTTGGATCGTTTTAAGAGCATGAAGGTCAGCAGGAATTTTAAAGACAATCATACTTTTTTGGCACAACTTAAAGGAAAAGGACAAGAGTCAAGCAGTGAAAAGTGATGCGGAAAGCGAGGCACTTTCAAAATTTTAAGAAGCAAAAAATGTTAAACTAGTTAGAAACGAATCAAGAATTGTCTCAAAAGCGACTTAGGAAGCAAACATAAGAAGCAAGGAGGAAGCAAAGGAGAAGCAAAAAAAGAGAAAATTACAAAAAAATTACAAAAATTACAAAAAAAAAAAAGGAAAGAGATGAAGAAACGAGCTTCCCAATTTTTTAGCACTTTTATGCAAGTTTCGAAAGCACCACATTTCATGCTTTTGAAACGTGCTTTGGGGAAGCATGCTTCCCCATATTGTATGGCGCTTCCGATAACCCTGGAAAGGACCAAATGGAGTATTGCAACTTTCATCAACTGGCAAGGCATGACACAAAATAATACCTTGTTTTGAAGAGTATTGTTCAGGATAACCTGGATAAAGGATAAAGGAAAATTTGTGTTGGCCAGAGTGGAGCAGCCCTCACATCAAACCAAGATTTGGGTATCTACCAAAATCCTTAAGGCAACCAGAATAATAATAATAATAATAGTATTGGGGCAGTAGAAGTAGTTTTTGCTTAGCCTGAATCCCAAAGACCTCCTAGCTCTTTAGAGTTAACTAAAAATTCTGAGGGACCCCTATGAGCTTTATTTCCAAATAACCCCAAAACAACATACCCCAAAAATTCTTGTCCTTGGTGGAGTATTCTTAGTCTCAGAAAGACATTAATGTTTATCCCCAAGAGATTCCAATCTTTTTCATAGAAGAATTTGATTTTAAAAAAGAACCATCATTTTCTTTAGAGAACCTTTTTGAAAAAGTGTTTCTCAAAGAATGCCTTGACCAATGTTTCCCTTTTGAGATACCACCTCTATCTCCTAGTGTTTGGAAGAAACACCACCTTCTTCTGTAGGGACAAACAATGCTGGGGAAAACCTGGATGAAAAAAGAAGTGACTTCTCAGAGAAAAACTCCTATCACTTTTAAAGCAAATTCATCTCTTGTAGCTTGTTCACTTCAGCTTGATTGACCAGGCCTTTAAAAATGGGAAAAACATCAAAGTACCACCTTCCCAAAACCCTCGAAATCCCATCACTGATTCTTTATGTCATAACCATTTGTTCTTATCCAAATCCCAAAAAGGCCAAAATAGATCATATAACCAGATTAGGGAAAAATTACCGTCTTGAGGACAGTATAAGAGGGTTTCTCCGCCATTGTGGCACCAACTTAATTCCCATCAACCTCTACCTGAAAACCAACCGTCCACTAGTGAAGTTTAAAACAAGGGTTATGACATCAAGGTTCAGTTAATAAGGACTACAACTAACGTCTCAGTTCTTGAGTTGATCAAAGCATCACCTAAGCACCATAAAGCCCTAGAGGAAATGCTATAAAAAACCCAAGTCTCCCCAACCACCCAACTTGAGAGTCTGGCCTCTTCAGTCTCTTAGGTCATGACCAATTTACCAATGACCATTTTTTTTTAATAAGATGTTCTAAAATCCTTTTTTCCCTCACTAAGGCCATATACATCACCGTCCAGATCAACTCGATGTTGGTTCCAAACTGTCTAATCAATGGGGGCGAGGGAATGAACATTTGTCCTAGCATTATTGCAAAGATTGGGAATTCCATGGTCGAAATATGGGAGTCATTGCATACAAATAAGTAGGTATGATGAAAAACACCACGACAACCGAAGGAACTGTTATTTTTTAAGTTGGAGTCGGCCCTGTCGCCCATTAAATCTTTTTCCATGTTCTCCACATTCCCGCGTCCTATAACCTTTCGTTAGGACAACCTTGGATTCATGTTTTAAAATTCCCTAGAAAGATCAAGTCATTATCATTTTTGCCAATGACCCTACAGTAAGTCACCCAACCCATGCTACCTAGGCTAGATAACTCAACCAACATGCCTATTGCTTGGGAGATGATACGATCCAACCTGTTGAATTGGATCTGATTCATCAGGACCCACCGCAAAGAGAAACTAAGTAACCCTTTGATACGATACTCTGACATGAAATGACTCGTTTAAAATTTGTGTCTAAAGATGCCTTTCTTTGTGGTCGAGTGTGCGAAGCTCGATCGATAACAAAGAACTAGACACACTTGCTTTGAAAGACAAAAGAGTTGACTTTGACAAAGCATTTTTGAAAAGAGATATTTGACAAAAAGATATAGATAGCTTGGCGGTTGATGTCAGCTAAAGATGTGTATATAGCATAACATGAAAGTCTCTCTATGAAGCCTGACACATATAGGCTGAGAGTTCTGGCCGAACGAGGTTAGACTGCAGACTAAGCTAGTACCTAATTTAACAAGAGGGTTTTTCCTTGAACTCGAAGTTGTGAGTGAGAAGTCTTGTTGAACGTGTTATACCAACCTGGTGAAAATTGGATTTCTGAAAAGAGATTTCAAGCCTAGAGGCACGTTCTTAAGATCGCTATCTTTAGAACTTCAATCGCCCCACTCCGGAAATTCCGAAGATGCGAAAAAAGGGTTTTGTTACGACTGAGTTCCCAGGATACAACTAGGCTTGAACCTCAAGAGAGTCACTGCTTCGCAAGAACAGATGACCTCTCCCACACATGAACTCTTCAAGCCAAACCGAGAAGAAAGAAAGGACAAAACTGGAGAGTCAGAGATTCTGATGATCTTCAAAAGACGAAAATAGAAGAATTTATAGACTTTTAGAGAGGCCAAAACGTTTTGCGATAAATGAGATTAATGGCCATAAATCTGACGGTTTGAAAATAAGACGAAAAGGTACCTGAATGGTCACCCACCTTTGACTGTCAATCAAAGGCCTCCAAAACCGTCCAACAGTCACAAAGCGCCTTAAACTCAATATAAATGATATTAAAACTTTTCAAACGGCCAGATATCTCAAAACCGAAAAATCAAAATGGATATTTGTGCCTCATATGCACCTCGCACCGCTGCGAGCATGCGAAGTGCAAAGTGCGCCATCAAAATGCCACATTGCGCCTCAAGCGCCCTTGCGCACATACGTGTGCGAACGGCGCGTCCGTTGCTGCACGATGCGCAGCAACGTCCGCAAGCCACCCATGGACACAAGGCTTACCAAAGTAATGAATAGGGAACAAAGTCTGTATTTAAACCACTAGAAAAACTGATTTCTCTTAGATATGGGACTAAACTTTTTAAAACACTTTTGGTGGAAAGAAATCATCAATTTTAAAACTTTCCTAACAATCCCCCACTAGTTTTAAAATATATTTGGCTTGCATAAAAACTTATGCATCAGTGAGAGTGTTTACATGACTTGAACCCCCACTATTTGAAAGAAAACCTAAATTAACCAAGGTGCTAAGTGGACTTACCTTGAACTTAGCTCCTTATATTGTTAACGCAGTTTTCAATCATACATAGGTTTCCAAAAGTTCGATTGTGTGGATTTCATGTTGGCACATTTAGAGCCTTGTGCTTTCCTGGATTCATGAGTGCTCTAGAGAATTGCCAATTCTCATAAGAAACGGCTCACATTTCTACACTCATATAGGTGAGTTTGTCTAGGTGTACTGTAACACACACCTTAGCCTTAAGGCCTAAAAACTCATTAAGAGCTATTAGCTCAACCCTCATATTAGTTACAGCTCATGAGCACACATCAGCAATGGGCTTACATAAATATGTTCAATATCTGTCATTCACCAATTCGTTTCTCATTGAACCTATGCATGTGGGATGTCCAGCGCTCTAGGTTGGCTATCCTTAAGTGATGATTTAATTGGCTTAATTCTCATTCCCCTCGATGTTTTATTGATGACATCTCTCGAAAGGCCTTTCGTAAATGGGTCTGCCAAATTTTGACATGACTTCACATATTTCAAGGAAATAATATTGTCATCAATCATTTGTCTTATAAAACTGTGTCTTAGACTAATATGTCTAGACTTCCCATTGTATTTCATATTACCTGCTTTACATATAGCTGATTGGCTATCACAAAACATTGAAATAGCAGGTATAGGCTTCTCACCTAGTGGAATATCCACTAGCATATTCTTAAGCCATTCAGCTTCTCTACAAGCAGATGTCAAAGCAATAAACTCAGATTCCATTATAGAATGAGTTATACAGGTCTGTTTCTTAGACCCCCATGCAACTGCTCCTCCTCCAAGGGTAAAAACCCAACCACTCGTAGACTTGGAATCTTCAAAGTCAGTATTCCAACTTGCATCACTATACCCTTCAATAACAGCAGGAAATTCGGTATAGTGAATTCCATAGTCTAAAGTATGCTTTAGATATCTAAGAATCTTGTTCACTGCATTCCAGTGTTGATGACCAGGATTATTAGTGTATCTACACACTTTACTCATTGCATAGACAATGTCAGGCCTTGTGCAGTTCATTGCATACATAAGGCTACCTACAACACTGGCATATTTTAATTGTTGAACACTAGCACCATCATTAGGAGTCAATTTCATATTTGGATCATATGGGGTGCATGCTGGTGAACTATTAAGATATTCATACTTTGTAAGAATTTTCTCAATATAATGTGATTGACATAATACAATGCCATTTTTATTTCTTATAATTTTGATTCCTAAAATAACATCTGCAACACCCAAGTCTTTCATACAAAACAAGGAAGATAAAAATCTTTTTGTTTGATTTATGCATTCACTATTGTTACCCAAAATAAGCATATCATCAACATATAAACAAATAATAATAATTGAGCTACTATCTACTTTACTGTAGACACATTTGTCCGCATTATGAATTTTAAAACCATTATGCACCAGAGAACTATCAAAATTTTCATGCCATTGCTTAGGGGCTTGCTTTAATCCATATAAGGATTTCTCAAGTTTGCAAACTTTCGCTCTTGCCCTAGCACTACAAAACCTTCAGGTTGCTCCATATATATCTCTTCATCTAATTCTCCATTCAAAAGGTCGTTTTCACGTCCATTTAATAGATTTGAAGCTTATATGTGGCAGTCATGGCAATCAGAATTCTAATATTAGATATTCTGGTTACAGGAGCAAAAGTATCAAAATAATCAATACCTTCTTTTTGTTTAAAGCCTTTTGCAACCAAACGTGCTTTAAATTTATCGATTGTACCATCAGCTTTTAATTTCTTTTTGAAAATCCATTTGCAGCCAATAGTTTTGCAACCAACAGGTAAATCCACTGATTTCCAAACATTATTAGACATAATTGATTATATTTCATCATTAATAGCTTCTCTCCAAAAGGCAGCATCTTGAGAAGACATAGCCTCTTGAAAAGACACAGGATCATTCTCAATTAAAAATGTATAAAAGTCAGAACCAAAATTAGTTGGTTTTCTAATGCGTTTACTGAGTCTAACTTCAGTTTCTGGTTCATCAACACATTCATTAGAATATTCAATCATGTCATTTACAGGAAGTTCATCTACTATAATCCGGTTGCCATCAAGAAGAGAATCAAATGCATTTTTATGTTCTATGAAAGATGCATCTCTAGATTCTACAATAACATCATTAACAATGTCCAAAAATCTATATGCTTTACTATGTTCAGCATACCCAACAAATGCACATTTAAATGCTTTAGGTCCAATCTTCTTCCTTTTATTTTCTGGAATTTTAACATATGCTAAACAACCCCAAACACGAAAATAACTAAGATTAGGTTTCTTACCAAAACACAATTCATAAGGTGATTTATCAGATTTAGAATAAGGAACTCGATTAAGAATATAACAAGCAGAAAGTATAGCCTCTCCTCATAAGTTGGAATGCAAACCCGTATTAAGAAGCATAGCATTCATCATTTCTACAAGTGTTCTGTTTTTCCTTTCTGCTACTCCATTTTGTTCAGGAGTTCTAGGTGTTGAAGTTTGATGGATAATGCCATTATCTCCACAGAATTTATCAAATTCTTCTCCTAAGTATTCACCTCCTCTATCTGTTCTTAAATGTACAATATTTGTTTTAAACCTATTTTGTACTTCAGCAAGATAAAGAAGAAATTTGGAAAATGCTTCAGATTTATGTTTCATCAAATAAACATAACAAAATTTCAAGTAATCATCTATAAAGGTAATGAAGTACCTATTGCCACCACGACTTAAAACATTATTCATCGTACACACATCAGAATGCACTAATTCAAGCAATTTATAATTTTTTTCTACACTAGGAAACGGGAGTCTAGTTAACTTAGTTTGAATGCATGTCTCACACTTATGTTTATGTTCTATTCTAACATGACAAGGAAGAAGACCAAAGTCATTCATATTATGAATGCAACGAGAATTTATATGTCCTAATCTTGAATGCCAAAGAAAATAGGAGTCAACCATATAAACACAAGTAGTAGCTTCATTTATGCTCATCTTGAACATACCACCAGTGGCAAACCCTTTTCCTACAAAGATTTTTCCTTTGGTCACAGTTACAATCTCAGACTCAATAACAATCTTAAAGCCATTTCGTGACAGTTAGGGGTGGCAATCGGGTCGGGTTGGCGGGTTGGCGGGTTGGCGTGTTAGCATACCTCAACCCGAACCCGACCCGTTTATTAAACGGGTCGGTTGTGGCAAACACGAACCCGACCCGTTTAATAAACGGGTAACCCGACACGACCCGCCAACCCATTTAATAAATGGGTTGGGTCGGGTAAACGGGTTTTCAGGTTCGCGGGTCAGGTTGGCGGATCGGGTTGGCGGGTTGACGGACCGGGTTGGCAGGTAGGCAGGTTGGCGGGTTGACGGGTCGGGTTGGCGGGTTGACGGGTCGGGCAGACGGGTTGGCGGGTTGTCGGGTTGTTTAATAAACGGGTTACACGGGTCGACCCGTTTATTAAACGGGTTGGCTTAAGCCCAACCCGAACCCGCCTAAGAGGCGGGTTGGCGGGTCGTGTCAGAAATTTCCACCCCTAGTGACAGTAGATCTGCAGAGATTAAATTTTTTTGAACTTCTGGATCATAGTGGACATTTTCAAGTGTTAGGACTTTCCCGAAGGTGAACTTAATTTTCACACTCCCTTTTCCCGGCACTTTAGTTGAGGAAGAGTTTCCCATAAAGAGATTGCATCCCTCCCCCACTACTTCATACGACTTGAACAAGTTCCTGTCATTTGCCACATGAACAGTGCTTCCAGTATCCAGGTACCAGTCCTTATTTGCAGCCACCATAAAGGTTTCAGAGATTTACAGCAACAAGCCTTTCTTCTGACTCATTTGGCTTAGGACCAGTCCTCTTCCGTTCTCTGCATTCTCTAGCAAAATGGCCAAACTTGCCATAAACATAGCAACTAATTTTCTTTTTATCAGTTGGCTTTTTCCCTTTCACAAAATTCTTTTTGATTTTCTGGGTTTTCATGATTTTGCCACCCTTGTTACTAACAAAATTCACTTTAGGATAACCTTCTTTAGGACTCGAATTCTTTTTGTCACGAAGACAAGTCTCTTCCTCAATTCGGATGTCCTTAAGAAGGCCATCTAAAGTGATTTTCTCATTTTTATGTTTTAAGTGATTCCTATATTCTTTCCAGGAATCCGGCAGCTTCCCAATGATGACAACAACTTGGAAGTCATCATCAAGATGCATACCTTCTCCTTTGATCTTATAGGCCAGTATTTGCATCTCATGAATTTGAGCAAGTATCGGCTTATCATCAACAATAGAAAAATTAACATACTGATCTACGATAAACCTTTTGTTACCAGCATCTTCTGCATTGTACTTGATCTCGAGAGCATTCCACAACTCTCCAGCCGACTCCAATGGTGAATACAGGTCAAAGAGTGAATCGGCTAAAGTGTTCAGGATATGCCCTTTGTATCTGTAGTTGTCAGTATGCCACTTCTCTCGCTCTTTCTTCTGTTCTTTTGTCTCAACTTCTCCAGCAACGACAGTGGGACAGGGCTTTTTGAGGACATAGTCGATATGCAGCTCGGACAGTAAGAAAGATACTTTTGATTGCCACCGCTTGAAATTTGACCCATCAAATCGATCGAGTTTTTCAAGGTCACGGCTAAGCAGATTGATGGAGTTGGATGTCGAACCAGAGGCCATAATTGAAGTTCTAAAATTGTTATACCAACCTGGTGAAAATTGGATTTCTGAAAAGAGATTTCAAGCCTAGAGGCACGTTCTTAAGATTGCTATATTTAGAACTTCAATCGCCCCACTCCGGAAATTCCGAAGATGCGAAAAAAGGTTTTATTACGACTGAGTTCCCAGGATACAACTAGGCTTGAACCTCAAGAGAGTCACTGCTTCGCAAGAACAGATGACCTCTCCCACACATGAACTCTGCAAGCCAAACCGAGAAGAAAGAAAGGACAAAACTGGAGAGTCAGAGATTTTGATGATCTTCAAAAGACGAAAATAGAAGAATTTATAGACTTTTAGAGAGGCCAAAATGTTTTGCGATAAATGAGATTAATGGCCATAAATCTGTCGGTTTGAAAATAGGACGAAAAGGTACTTGAACGGTCACCCACCTTTGACTGTCAATCAAAGGCCTCCAAAACCGTCCAACAGTCACAAAGCGCCTTAAACTCAATATAAATGATATTAAAACTTTTCAAACGGCCAGATATCTCAAAACCGAAAAATCAAAACGGATATTTGCGCCTTATATGCACCTCGCTCTGCTGCGAGTGTGCGAAGTGCGCCATCAAAATGCCACATTGCGCCTCAAGCGCCCTTGCGCACGCACGCGCACGCGCACGTGCGCGCGAACGACGCGTCCGTTACTGCACGATGCGCAGCAACGTCCGCAAGCCACCCATGGACACAAGGCTTACCAAAGTAAAGAATAGAGAACAAAGTCTGTATTTAAACCACTAGAAAAACTGATTTCTCTTAGATATGGGACTAAACTTTTTAAAACACTTTTGGTGGAAAGAAATCATCAATTTTAAAACTTTCCTAACAGAACGAGGTTAGACAAAGATGAAATAAGTGTCTTTTCACTTAAAATCGCACGAAAGACATATGTTGGTTTTGAAAAAAATAACGACTTAAAAGATAAAGACAGCGACAAGCTTTTTAGAGCAAAAGCATCAAAAAAACTTTATATTGACAAAATACATTTTGATCAATTTTGACATGATGATGCATGAAGAATATGACATGACATAGTGTATGATGAAATGCATTGATTTGACCTATTTTGATCAAGGTGATCTTGAAGCAAGTCATGAAATATCAATTTTGAGAAAACAATGCAAAAGACACTTGGCATTGGCTTGCTTGAATTTGATATTGTCATATTTGAAAATGGATTATTTTGACAAAATATATTTTCAGATGTTTTTCACTCTTTGGCTTAATGATCAGTCATTCAAGGTAAGAGGGTCTTGCCGACGACCAACTATCAGTCTCAAGACAAAGCAGAAACCTTGTTTTACATGAGGATCTTTCTGACGTAGTTAGCAGTCGTGCAAAGTGAGAGATCTTGTCGACAACCAACCATTGGTCTCAAGATGAAACAAGCAAGACAAATACAATCACAAAGACATATTTTTAAAAGATTAACTCAACATGACACTTCTTGCAAAAGCTATGACAATGAGTTGTGCAATATGGAAAATCCAATTTGGATAAAATTGATAAAGTCTGCATAAAATTTTTGCCAAAACAATCTTGTCGTAGGACCAACTTGTAGACCTTTGTGGGTCAAATGAAGCAACATGAATGAATGACTACAATATAAATGTTATGGATGAGACAATCAGAACTTCATGACAAACATGATGTTTATGAATGACAATGTTGTGTGACATAATGTTAAGTGTCATGGTAAGACTTATAAAATGTAATATGCATGATGAACTATGTCTAAAAATGATGTTTCAATTTTTTTTCAAAAAAAAAAGTATTGCCTTTTGCTAACTTTTTCATTTGACTGGATAATTGCCATGGAAAGTGTTGCAGACATCCTAAGAGTAAGTGTATAAGTGAGTGTGTGCAACTTGCATTACTCAACAATAGTTTATTTTTTTGTCAATTTTGATATGACTGCACTTTCTAGTTTTTATCCCTAATTGAAGTCATTATAAAATAAACAAACTCGCTCTTCTTAAATAGAATAAATTTTTTGTCTGACCCTCAAATTTCAAAGTGACTAATCATACCAATACATGTATAAGTTCATGCTTATATATATGCTAATCTAATCTTACAAAGATTGATATTTTAGAAACTTTCAAATGAGAAAGACTCATTCTCTATCTAGGCGCAAAAATTAGAGCTTTAATTGAATAAAAGCCTGAGACTTTTCAATCTGATGCACTTTAACCTCCTCACTCCAAGACTTGCATCAAACTGATCCATATTGAATATTTTAAAGTAGTCATTCAATTTTCAAAGACTTTGAAGAAAACAAATAAGACACAGGTTATTGAACTTTGGGAAACAGAGTGCATGGTAATGATGATGGCAAGGAATGAAATGGTTATAACTTTATTTTTTATTTTTTTATTTTGGGTATTATAAGGCTCTTAAATGTGAGTATCAAATAAACAACCAAGGTAAAGAGATCCTAGCCATCTTTTACTTGAGATCTTCGATTACAGAGGAAGCATTTAATTTGTTTTTTTGGAATTTTCTAACATTATTTTTTCAATAATGCCTCTTTTTTTTTAATGTCTTTTTTTAGCATTTTTTATAAGAGATTTTTTTATACTCCTCTTAATAAAAATAAAAAAAATGCCCCAGGATAAGGCCCAAATAGGTAGGTTTTGCTTTATACAATGAGACGACCAACTTAGTCATTTTCTAATATGTTGAAAACAAGACTTAAGAGTAAAAGATACAAGAGTATAAGATGGATAAGTCCACGTGACCGACCAAATGAGGAGATGAGAAGCAAGGACAAAACAGAAGATAGTTTGGTCATCTTTTTGCTTGAAGATTTTTTCTTCTAAGTGAATCATTATGGTTTTAAAGTATAGAATATGAGTATGTACATGCCATGTATGATTTATCCTTGGCTATTTTCAGGCTCCATGAAGAGATTTATTCTTTTATTTCACGACAAGCTTTTTTATTTTATGTTTTCTTCTTGTAAAGGGCTTTACTTCTAGGTTTTCTCTTCACAATAATTAAAAAGAAAATGACTACTGCTAATAATGCAAGGAGTGAGGTGAAGTGCGTGTGAATTTCTTATAAATGCAATGACTTCTTGGAAAAATCCATTCAAATGACAAATTTTGCAGCGAAAGAAGCAATCCTTTCAAAGTTTTTGAAATTTTGTGATTTTTTAAATTTTCAAACTTTATGACTTTTTTTTATTTTTCAAGATTTTCCAAAAAAAAATGGTTTTTTTTTTATTTTCAATTTTTTTGGAGATTTCAAGATTTTTCAATTTCTTTTGAAATTTTTAAATAACTATTTATAAAAGATGATCAGACAACGTATTCGCATTCTCAAAGATGTGGGAATGATGGACACATGGCTTTTGAGTGTGAGAAGTGGAAAGCAAACCTAATCCGGACAGTACAGTTTTACCTCCTATGACTTTCTGACCCAATTGTGTAGAGGACATGTTGCATTTTGTATATGTCTTGACAATAGACTACAAATGCTATAAGGATAGGTCCATGATATTTTTCTCATAAAGTGTATGTTGACTCATATTCTGATTTTGTAATCCTCCCTTTTAACCTTGATCTTTTAAAAGATTGGGGTTTGGACTTTTGCTCTGATGTTGCCCCAAATGTGGCTTTGTAAAATGGAAGATAATGTTGATCTTTCACATTAGTGAAAATATTAGTTGACCTTTTGAATCTCATTACTCAACATAGATTTTGTTTGTATAGTGCATATTGCATGTGACTCTTTCACTATTTTCAACATCAGTGGCAGAAGCTCAGATTGATCTTACAAAGATGTTGGTCTTTTCTTGAATGCTACTCGTGGTCCAAGCTAAGATCACAAGACTGACGACCAACAAAAACATAATACGAAATCTTTTTCCTACAAATTACAAGTTGTCTTGAGAAATCTCATCAATAGAACTTTCTTCTTCATGAGATAGACATGAAAAACTTCAACTTCTTAAGAAATCTTCATGATATGATCTGGACAGTTCATCTGAGCATGATCATTTGTGTTCGCCAAGTTGGATGAGTCAAATTCTTCTATCGCATCAGCAAATTCAGGATCTTCCTTTTGATTCTCAAGCACATTTTCTTTCTCCAAAATGATACTGTCAAGGATCAATTCAAGCACAGTTTGAGCTTCTTGTTTTGAAATCATGAGAGGACTTTCCTCTTCTAGGGTTTTCACAGAGCTTTGTTGTTTTAGATCCATAGCAGAGACTTGTTCTTTCTCTTTTAAAATGATAACCTCAGTAGATGACTCAGGCACAATCACTTTTTCTAGAACTTAGTTAGAAGCATTCTCATTTTTCACCTTGACTTGAGACATCAGTGGACTTGAGAACAGGCAAGTTGTGGTGATTCTAACTATTGTGAGGCTCCCTTCCAATCAGCTAAGTCGACATAGACTTTGAAAATTATGATAAAAATTTTCAATACTAGCTTAGCTTTGCTAATCATGTGAAGTTTCTCATTTTGAATGTGACTTGGTTCCTCCTTAGCTTCTTCATTTTTCAAGATCAGTTCACCTTTGTTGATGTGATCTTGGATTATGTGCTTGAGAGGGATGCATTTTTCAATATCATAGTCAAGTGACCGGTGATATTTGCAGAATTTGGTGTGGTATTTTCCTTTCATCTAAAGAGAATTTGACACTTTAGGTAATTTAAAATCCTTATTTTGCATCAAAATATCCAAGACTTGAGATTGAGTCTGCTGGATCTCAATAAACTCTCTCTCACTAGGACATTTTGGATTTAGGCCTTGGCCCTAGTTTTGCTAACCTGGCCTCTTGATGACTTGACCCTTTCTGATTTATCCTTTTCTGACCCAACATTGACCAGAATCTTATCGTACATACCTCTTTTAAGGTTTGACTTCATCCAAGTGGCAACATTGATCAAATTCATAAAGGTCGCACACCTTTGAGTGGCTAAAAGACCCTTAATGGGTTGATTAAAGTTGCTTATGACAAGGGTGATCGCATGGAACTCCTAGATTGGGTCTTTCATATGATGATATATTGATCGCCACCTGTTGATAAAGACCTGAGTGTCCTTATCATTCTTTTGCCTCGGATCGTAGAACTGGCTTAGCGTTGATTGAGCATTTATATTGTACCAGAATCACTCAATAAACATTTTTATAAGGGGTTGTAATTGTCTGATCTCATGAATATCCATGGTAGAAAATGATGACAAAGCCTTACCTTTAAGACTTCTCGGAAACCATCTGATTAATGCTTGCCCATTGTGAAGACAATCAGAACAAGTGTCCTAGAAGAGGGTGATATGAGTTTGGGGATTTTTTGATCCAGTCAACTTCATAAACTTTTGAGGGGTTGTAGATATACAGATTTTGATTGAATCGTTTTATGTCATGAGTCTTGTACCAAAATCTAGTGTTTTTGGTATGTTATAAGGTTCTGCTAGATTCAACTGCATTTTTTGCCCCTAAAACATCATCTTCAAGGTTTTTAAATAAAAATAAAATTAAACTCGACCATTTTAAATTTTCAATGAACCAAAAATTAGGTCAATATGACATCGGAGTAGAAAGTTATAACCAAAATAAGGTAACTTGTTTAGTAAAAAAACATAATTTTCAAGTAGGGCTTATTTTGACCCCATTTTTAACCACCAAAACTATTAAATTTAGACTTTTACTTCAAAGATAAATTAAATTTGAGGATGTTATCTTTCCAACATAATAAAAATTTCCTCAAATGGATATTCGGATAGGAAGTTATGGTCAAAACAAGTTAGCCTATCATATTTGTTTAACCCAATTTTGCTAACGATAATTTAGGTTATCGGGTTTTTTTCAAGAATTATCGTCAAAGCTAGTTATCATTAGAGCACTTGTCGATAGTGTAATTCTCCAAAATTTTAACCAAAAAATATGTAAAAAAACATTAAAATATGAAACTTGGCATTGGCATTGCCTTAACTGAATCAAGCTCTAAGGAGTCAGCCTACACAAGCATCAACGTTTACTAGCTTCATAGAATAATATTTGAGATAGGACAACTAATTAATAAAACCTAATTATTTCAAAATTGTAGTGAAAATATTATTTTGAAAGTGGTTCAACATTTTGAGTGAGTTACAGGTAGGTAAAAACATCACCACCAAACCATAATAATCCAATCCATTTATAAGTCTAAATTAAGTAAAATAAACAAATCTAAAAGTTCTTTCAGGGATCAATAGTTGGTTCGTATGGCACCCCACAACATCCCGCAACTGCTCCAACTCAATTATATATATATATATATATATATATATTGATTTTAAAATATCAAACAAGATTTTTATAACGAAAGAACGTGATTTAGGGTTTTTCCCATAAAAATATTTTTGGTAAAAATCCATCTGGAGTCTTGTACCTCTCTAAAATCATGTGATATCATTCTAAAATCGTGTTTAGGATTGATATCATCCAATATACAAGTCTGAAATTTTAGTATGGCATGCATATGCACCCATGGTATTATGCACACATGCCAGTCAATGAGATCCTATCAAAAATTGCGTAGAACAGAAATCATCAGACGATGAGTGTCAATGCAAAGCTCCACTAGCTTTATGTGAATGCTCTAATGGCTTCCACATGGCTGAATAGGGCATTCCTATGGGGTGTGAATAGGGAAGAAGGAGAAGAAAGAGAAAACCCAAAAATTATGACAACAAAGAGAAGATGGGTTTGAGAGAGCGAGTGTTTTGCTTGAAGTAAGGTGGCGTGTGGGGGTGTTTTAAAAGACCTTCACACCCCTTCATCCCACTTTGAGTTGGTCTCTCTCTCCCAAACCATGTGGGTGGAGAGAGAGTCCAACAAGTTTTACTTTCTTTTGTTTTATCCCTTTTTTCTAACTCCTTTTTAATTTAAAACTCTTAGTTGTTTTAAAATTCTTTAAGTTTGATTTTTCCTTTTGTTACATGACTTAATTAATTAAGACTTAGAGAGGTGGGACCTTCTCACCCTCCTCACATATTTAATTAATTAATTACTTAATTTTTACTTAATTAATTACTTAATTTCCAACCCTATGAATCCATTCAAAATGAGATTAGATCCATTTCGAACCCATATAACTAATCCAAACCCACATTAGATCCAATGCCCCGCACCTGGACTAGCTATCTCTAAAGGTTTAAATCCATATCTAATATCTAATATCTATTATCTATTAAAAAAATATTTGGGATCCATTTACAAATTAAATTTAAAATTTGTACACATATATTGGATATCAAAATGCTTTTTTATTTATTTATTAAAAAAATTACAAATGTTACAGTTAGCGCTCTTTAAGTTATCGTCAGAGCTTTTATTTTTTGTCCATGAATTATCGTTTAGAGTCACTTGTCATTAGAGCAAGTTGTCGTTAGAGTCACTTGTCATCGAAGCAAGTTGTTATCGTTTTACTGACACCAACATATCATCAGTTGCCTTTTTTTATGCCTTTGGGACAAGATTTGCCTTCTCAACCCTCCAAGTTCATATTTGGAAACCTCTCGTTCCCAAAATCTCATTATCTTAAACAAAACACTCATTCAAGGCAATAAACCTTGGACGAATATCAGTCATCCATTCAAAACTGCTCATTTAGGGGTCGTTCATACTGATGGATCCCGGATACACGGGAAATATATCTAGATCTACCTAGAAAACTATAAATAAGGAGTCTCACCTCCCTATTTTCGTATTTGGAATTCACATATACACTCTTTCAAATTCTCTACATGTCCTAGCTTAGTCTATCTAGCTTATCCGGCATAGCCGACCTAGCCTAACCAGTCAAGTAAAAACCAAGCTCAGTCTAGGACACATATCCCTAGTCTCACTTGCCTTTTGGAGCCTGTACCTAGCCAAAGTGTCGCATGTGCTCTCTCATGTTCATCAACCATAGAAAGGGCTACCTAAGAAGGATGTGAGACTTAGTTTTTTTTTTATTTGTGTTTATTTAATATATTTTTCTTATGTTTTAGAAATCTAACGTTCCAATATTGCTTGCCTTGTGTGATTTTCAAGTTTTTGTGTTTCTCACCACTAAACTCATCATTTTTTCAGATTTGTAAATGATATACGAATCTCCACAACATTGCGGCTCTAAAAACAATGATCGAAGAGTTCCTAGTTAGCTTGATCCTTGCTCAACGAAAGAGGATAAGGGTTTTACCTTTAAGAACATACCCCACATCTTCTCAATTTTGGATCCAGTTTTTTGGACCTTTGTCTAAAAATATTTTTCTTAGTGGGTGTTTTTAAAACCTTTAAAAGTTCAATGATCGACATACTAGCAATCACGGTGGGACATTTGATCAACTTGAAGATCTGAGTTTCTAGAAAATCAGTGTTATGAGGTTGGTACCTTTATTTTTCTATTTGTATATTTTCGGATCAGAATCCATCTTGGATTCAAATCATATCATTTTTGTTTATGTTTTTGTAAAACCTTATCACGGTGACAGAGACATATCTCTCTCATTTTAAGTCCATTTTTTACATTCTTAGGCTCGTCTAAAAGAACACGAGTAGGGATTTATTTCACATATTCTGCCCATTTTCAGATTTTGTCATTAAAGCCTTTGAAAATAGGCATGAACAGTGACAATAGTCATTTTTGTGACTTTTTTGTTAGAATGGTCTTTTCTTTTTTACGTTTCTCAGTGATTTTGTGATAAAAATCTAAGTTTTAAGGCTCGTTGGAAAGATGAGAAATGGATCTAACTCTGTTTAGTATTGGGGCAGGGCTGAATCCTTCTCTGGTGGTTTCATTTTTTTAACTCAAAATCAGGTGTAGGTTCTTTTCCTGTACAGTGAAACAGTCTGTCAGTCTGCCATCTCAGTGGCTTATCTCTCGAACTGCTCAACAGATCATTGTGACTATGGTGGCATTAAAAAGATAACAAAATCTTTGTCTTGTGTCCTTTTGGCTATCTTTCGTAATTCTTGTGTAGTTTCCCGAAAAATATCTAATTTTGTCAGAACATGAGCATTTCGTGCATGTTAAGTTCATGTTTTAGGATCGCTTTTAGGGCCATATCTCGACACTCGCCTGTCAAAATTTGGTATTTTAATTTATTGTTTTCCTTTATTGAGGATTTTTCTAGAATCTTCCATCTTTTGGGTCGAAAATAAGTAGCTACGTCTGCTACTGTTTTTCAGATTTAGGAGATTTTTAAGAAAATTTTCCTTTTCTTGGGTCGGATCTCTTTTTTAAGATTTTGGAGCCCCAGTTCCCTAAATCCATGTTTGCATCTTGTCATTATGTGTTATTGGTGACATTGGGTTTCAGATATATCTTTTAGATAAGATCCATATTCGAATCCAAGATTTGACCCACTTTTCTTTTCTTGTTCAAAAAACATGTTTTGGATACAAAACCATACAGTTTTCTTGTGTGATTGACTTTCCTTTTCAATTTTAGGAAGAAACCCTAGATAGATTTACTGTTTTCTTTTATGTCTTATATTCTTAAGGTGATTAACATATAAATCCTTGTCATAGAATTTCATGTCATCTATTTTCTTTTCTAAAAAATATTTCCAACCCCTGAAAAGATAGAAAAATTATCCTTATTGAAACATTGTCTGCTTCGTGCTTGTTCTTTCTATTTTTATTTTCTATCTCTTAGGATTCTGATTATAGGGTCCCTATTTTGTATTTGGATTTCAAAACATTATCCATGTTCTACTTTTAGATCCTTAGATCCCGCCACTAGTACCAGACGTCATCAGTTTGGGTATATCGGTGGTGGACTAAGGAGATCAGTAACTCGCTCACAGTACTAGAAACCTTAGTTTAGGTATATCGTGAAAGGTCTAGTATGGAGAAAGCATGTCTCATTAGATCTCATATAAAGTGACCTCGCAGATTTGTGGAGCTTTCGAGTAGATCTAGAAACCCTATTTTCTAAAATCTCGATTTGGGTGTTATTTGATTTATTTGAATTTTTGTTTGTTCATAAATCCTAAGCCTTGATTCTATAAAAGGATTCTACGAATCCGAACATGAGCCCGAACACTAAGATTGGTCAAGGTTCCCAGAACCCCTAACTGACCTGAATATGGATCTGAAATCTAAGAAAGCTACACAGAAGTTCTCAAGAATTATCATCCTTGATTGGGGAAGATGCATCTCAAGGACTGGAGGGTATTTCTACTTGGATCTCTCGGTCATCTCACGAATAAATAATTAGATCAACTAGTCTGGCAAGAAACAAAATCTGAAGATCAAGAAGAAGAAGAGAAAGAAGGTGAGGTCCAATATAAGAAAACGAACAAAGGCCAAGGAATAGCCTATGAACTTAGATCCATTCTGGAAGAGATGAAAAATTCAAATGGTGCCTTGAGAACATTGATGTAGCAAATACAATAGAAGTCCCAAGAGAATGATGCTCAATTGAGATGGTTCAAGCAAAGTCACAAGTAGAAAGTCCATAGTGGTATGTTCCAAATATTCAGCCCTAGAGGGTTATGTCTATCAGACTTTCAAAAGTCACCATCAGGATCTCGAATCCTCAACCCAATGAGTATGAAGAGAGGGTCCAAAATTTAGAAGAAGAATTGAGAAACATTACCCAACAAATGAAGAATGTCAAAGGAGAAAGATGGCCCTATAAAATTCAATACTTTGTCCTCGGCTAAGATAACGAGCCTTTGAGAATCGCTCTTCAAAAGTTCAAAAATTCAATGGGATAGGAAATACAAAATGCAATATTGCTTTGTTCTTGAATACCTGCACTGATTGTCTCAATAATGATCGAACCTTGATTTGATGGTTTCTGAGAAGTCTAAAAAAAGAAGCCTTGTCTTGGTTTTCAACTCTTGATGTCCATCAGATGAGTCAATTTCAGACTCTCATGAACATGTTCATTGAGTGATTCTGCTATAACATTGATGTTCTGTCAATCAGTCAACTCTACGATGGTAAGCTAAAGAAGGAAGAGGACGCTCAGGATTTCATCACTAGAAGAAGATTAGTATATCATCACATGAAAGATTCAATCAAAGAGTTTCATGTTATCACCTTCATCATGAACAACTTCAATCGACCCCTCAAGGGCCTCTTAACCACTCAAAAGTGTGAGACCTTCGTAGATTTAATCAATATTGCCACTTAGATGGAGTCAAACCTCAAAAAAGGCTTGGTAAATATTGGGTCTAAAAATGATAGATCCAAAAGGGATAAGTCACCTAGAAGCCAGGTTAGTATAGCTACTTTTGAAAGACAAAAAAAAAAGTCAAAGTCGCCTAGACAAAACTAGTAGAAAACTCAAAATCATAGATGGCCTAATGGTAGAGAGTTCACCAAGATCCAACATACTCAATCTCAAGTCCTAAATATTTTATTTCAAAACAAAGAATTTGAATTGCTTGAAGTGTCAAACCCTCTCCAAATAAAAGGAAGGGACCCAACAAAGTTCTGTAGATATCATCAAAACCTAGGTGAAGTCACTAAAGAGTGCACTCCTCTCAAACACATAATCCAGGATCATATTAAGAAAGGTGAAAAAATCTTATAAAATAAAGAAGCTCAAGAGAAACCAAGTTTCATTCAAAAAGAGAAACTCCATACGATTACCAAAGTTGAGCCAGTACTGAAAATTTTTATCACAATTCTCAAAGTCTATGTTGACTTAGTTGATTAGAAAGGAGCCTTACAACAGTCTGAACCACCACAGTCTGCTCACCCTCATGTCCACCGATATGAGACTTAAGTCGAGGAAAAAAATGAGAATGCTTCTAGCCAAGTTTCAGAAAAGGTGATTGTGTCTGAGTCATCTATTGAGATCGTCATTATGAAAGAGGAAGAAAAAGTTGATGTCATGGCTTTGAAAGAGGAAAGCCCTATGAAAACTCGAGAAGAGAAAAGTCCTCCTGCGGCTCCAAAAAAAAGAATCTTAAACTATACTTGAGTCAACCCCTACACTGCCATTTTGGAAGAATAAAATGTGGCTAAGAATCCCATTAAAGAGGAAGATTCGTGATGGAAGACTTTGACTCATCCAACTCAACAGATATAGATGATCATACAAAAATGAACTATCTAGATTATGTCATAGAGATTTATGAGAAAGTTGAAATTCCTCGTGTCTTCATTGAAGAAGAAGAAAATTCAAATGATGAGATTTCTCGAACTCAAAATTTATCAAAAAAAGTAGCAACATTATCATGTCTATGCTTATATTATTCCTTAGTCTTGTGATCTCGATCTGGACCTTGAGCAGTATCCATGGAATAACCAAAATCCTAACACATTCAGCTCAAACATTTCCTTCTAATGTTGAAAATGATGAAAGGGTCACCACTAATTTGCACTACACACAAAAAGCCTATGCTAAGTCAAGAGAGATAAAAGGTCAACAAATATTTTCTAAGATGTGAAAGATCAACATCATCTGTCATGCTATATCTGGGCAACATCGGAGAAAAAGTTCAAATCTGAATCTTTTAAAAGATCAAAGTTGAAAATGAGGACATAATCAGAATATGAGTCAACACGAAGAGAGAGATGTCATGGACCTATCTTCACAGCAGTTGCAGTCTATCGCTTTGTCAAATCCAAAGCACACATCATCTTCTATATCCGATTAGAGAGTCACAGAAGATAAAACTGCATTATCTAGATCAAGTTTTCTTTTCACCTCTCGCCATCTAAAGCCATATGTACACCATTCCCATATCTTTTGAGAAAAAAAATTGTTTAATTGTCTTTTATAAATAGTTATTTAAAAAATATAAAATAAATTTAAAAAAAATCCAAAAAAAATAAAAATGAAAAAAATGAAAAAAATTGAAAATCCAAAAAAATAAAAATTTTCAAAAAAAAAGTGCATCTTTGGTTACAAAAGTTTTTTTTTCATTTGAATGCAATTTGCCAAGAAGTCATTGAAATTCACAAGCACTTTATCTTACTCCTTAAATCATTAGCAATAGTCGTTTCTTTCTCATTAGAGTGAAGAGAAAACTTGAACGTAAAGCCTTATATGAAAAGGCAACATAAGATAAAGAAACTTACAGTAGGATAAATCTCTTTATAAGACATAAAATAACAGATGATGAATCATTTTCTATACTTTAAAACCATAATGATTCACTTAAAAGAAAAACTCCTTTTAAGCTAAAAGATGTCAAGAGCTCTGTATCCCCTCATTTGGTCGATCTTATGGATTTATTCATCCGCTGTATCTTTTTGTTAAGTCTTATTTTCACCATCTTTAAAAAGACTAAATTGGTCATCTCATTGTATAAAACAAAACCCCTACTCATTCAAGCCTTTATCTTGTTGCTGCTCTTTTTTACAAAAAAAAAGCATAAAAAAGAGATTTCACAAAAAAAAAAGCTTTAGTAAAAAAAATTAAAAAACTATGAAAATTTTAAAGCTCATCAATTGAAGATCATAAGAAAGAGATGCTCAAAATTCTTTTCCCACTTGAGTTACAAAAATTGAGTGGCCAAGTGAAAGAAAAGTGACATCGTGATTTAGATTCAGGCATTGATGGCACCCTTATACCCAAGATAGCCACCAAGCAAGTTCTCAAATAGATGGTTTCTACAACCGTATAAAAGCTTATCAAATAGCAAACGGTTTATAACTAAAATACTTCAGAATAAATTTAGCTAATCAGGTTGCACGTACAACCTTCTTATTAAGTATGTCCTTGGAGCAAAAAAAAAAGATAGCCACAAAGATATTTTAGATAAATTTAGAATTACCTATTACGAAAAAACTAACAATTAATCAAAACATCAGAAAATCAACATCCTTGAACGCTTTTACCCACTAGTGAAAACCTAAATCTTTGTTGTCGTAAAAGCACGCACAGTGAATTTGGAATCCTGTAATCCCTAATTTTAAATGATGCAAAGATACATAATTAAGAGAACCTAACCCAAATTCTTGAGTGGCGTACCTTGAAGAGGAAACCTCTGAACGATCTTTTTTTTCAACAGAGAAAAGATGGGATTAGGCAGACCACTACCACCCCTACCAGTTATACAACCATATCCAATTGGGTTTCAAACTTGCAAGCAACACAAGGTGACTTGAACTGAGGACAGACAAGCGGAGCCCCGTTGGTAACCCTCAAGATAATCTTGAAAACAGGAAAACTAACCATTTCAGCCATAATCACCATGAATGAAACTATTAATCCACAATTTACTTGTAAGTTAAGAACGCTGTGTAAAACTATTTAAGCCTCCATAGATAATCAACAAGATATAATAAACAAGCGGTAGGCTAAGGTTGTATATGTAACGAAATGCGAACTAAAACAAAGTTTTACATGTCATGTCATCTAGCATTAAAACTGAGTCACATATGGTTAGATCCACGAACACAGAGAATGTCTAACCAAACTACCGAGTCAGGCCTTCTTAACATCCTGATCCTACTAAGCCATGTCAAAAAACAATAACAAACATTTCCTAAATATATATAGACGCGACACTCCAGGCAAACACAGCGAAGATGTTAGAACCCTTGCTACGACATACTTCAGCCCATTGCTGTGTAAAAATGAATTTGCATAGCTTATCTTCCAAGAGTGCAAAGCTCCTGTACAATAATTGCACTCCACAAGATACACAGCCGCCCCCTGCGCTTCCAAAGCTGCAAGAGACCACCACCACCACCACCCACCCCCCACCACCAAAAACTAGGGGGCCCTCCCAAACAAAAATATTTACATAAGTGCAAAAGAAGTATCAGTTTTTCTAACTTCCGGGGAACCGGAACTCAAAGGACCAAGAGTAGATCAGCAGAAGAACATGGAACTACACACATTCTGGTGTAACCTCGGCATTTCCGGAACAGAGACACTGCCAGGTATAGTCACGCCACCATGGCTGCTTGATGTGTCCGACGAATCATACTCATCCTTGATGAACTGAGACATCTGAGTTGCAGCAAGATGTGCGTAGCTGATAGGTGCAACTACAGCAAATACAAATCATATTAGAAACAAGCGCCAGTCCTAAAACTATTAGATTGTACCTGTGCTAGTTTCCATCAAAAGCAATAATATAATAAATAACGACCATGAACTCAGTTAAAACCACGACTGTTAACCTATGGATATTGCAGTAGTGCTCCGCTGGTACCTACAAACACCCCAAAACCAAAGAAATCACATTACATAGTTGATGATCAAAGGTTACAAAGGAGTTCTGGTAGAAGCCAGGGACTACTTACACATAGGAAAGGGAATGGACAAGCATCTGTAGATCATCAGCCGAGAACCCAATTTCGTCCATCAATATGTGATAGTGGGCTGGCCTGGTCGTACCCTTCAAACCAGATTCAATACAGAGTAAGTTCATTTTGGGTGTTTAAGCTGTGGGGTAAAGTAGGAACCACGAGAGAAGGCCTTACTATCATTCCCGCATGAGCACACATGTAGAAATCAAAGTGTCTCGGATGACAGATCTTGGTGTCGACAACAGTACCTATGGCAAAGGCGATGAGCATTTGGGACTAATTAAGCATGTTGCAGAAAGCATTTGTTAAAGACCTACCAGGCGGCACATTGTCAGGTCCATTCTGGAAAAGCTTTGTGTGATGGTTCTTCTGTGCAATAATGACAGTGATCTTGGGTCTGTAGCCAGATTCCAGAAAATCACATGCCTGCAAAATGGTTACCAAGCAAACTAGCAATTGGTCTCATGTACAACTTTTACAGCAATAAAAAAAAACACATAAAACTGACCTTGATTATCTGCTCCAATTCAATATTCAGGACTTGATTGAACTGAGATTCACTCACACCATCCCTGATTATCAACAAAATGAAATGGAATGAAGTTAGAAGTATAACTATTAACCATTACATTTTGCCTAATGATTTAAAAAGTAGCACAACTGCACCGGAAAATGATCATCTTATCAGGCTTCCTTTGCTTGGCGCTCTGATAGAAGTCAATCAACAATTCTCTGCAAACAAACAAGCAATGAAAGTGTCAGGAATACACTATAGTAACCTCCAAGCAACATAACCAACACAAAGTATTGGCAGCCGTTTGGCTGCACACTTTGAGAAAAATTTGCAACATTATTTTGATTAAAAAATTAGATTGAACAACATATCCCACCCAAGTTTTACTTGAGACAAAAGAAAGATGTAAGTAGGCAAGATCTTAGCAAATGAACAAGTGGAAAAAAAGTGGTAAACTTCACACGTTTCATAAAAAAAAATCATTTCAAAGGCCTAAATCAAACACCCCTTGGCCCTCTATAAAGCAATTGAATATCTAAAAACTAACCGCAAAGAACCAAGCTAACAACTTTAACACCGATTAGTCATAAACAATGTGTTGGCTGTAAAAGCATGAAATATTTGACTCAACCTGATAATTCCCCCATCAGTTTTGTTGTCGGCAGTAAGCTTGAAGAGAGAATCTACCATTTCTACTTTAGGAGATTGTGTCCTAACTGATGCCCGATACCGAGAAATTAAGGGCCAATCACGGGAGCTCACAACCTGCTATGTTGAACACAAAAAGATACAAGTGAAAACCAATAAAAAATCATTATATAAACATCAATTAGTGAGGAAAACGTACACAGATAATGAAATATACCTATATATAATATACATATATGCAATATGAGAGTTTCAAAAAGAAAATGATGTAATTAAAGCTTAGGTACCACTGAGAGAGCACATTACCGCAGCAATTGATGGCATATCAGACTGACCAGGTGATCCATGAGACACATCCATTCCAAAAATTATGGTCGGTGATGAAGAGATTATTGGAACAGATGGTGTTTTCTCGATAGCAAGCAAGGAATTAATCCCACCAAGCTGATTTTGAAGCACACAAAATTCAAAAGGCAATTTAGCAAAATGCTAGCATTAATCAGATAAAACAAAAATATTGCAAACACTGAAGTACCTTAGAATTGATCTTCAGTAATATATTAGTGAGATATTGATCGTTGATTTTATGAGAAGGTGCCATACACTGGGTCACAATACCCAATTCAGAGAGATTTTTCCTCTTCCACGGCCCTAAATCAAAGAAAATAACCACTTATCTGCAGTTACATATTTATAAAATTGGCAAGGGTAAGATTCTCAAGAATTGCATTAAAAAATGATACCATAGACATATGAGTTTTTCCTCTCAGATAAAACACAAAGAAGGAACTGTGGAGGTCCAGGCAGTTTTGATTTTATCTGATCAAACATTTTTTCCACTCTGATGGCAGGTGGAGCATTCCGGAACTCAGGATACTCTTCGAATGTGGCGAATGGTGGTAAAATATTCTGATAATAAGAGTGTTAATATTAATGAAACAAGCTATAACATAAAAATTGAAGACAAGATGAAAATGAAAGTAATAGAAAGATATTCCCAAACTTACAATGCCCTTGCTCCTGCCAGTATTAGCAAGCTCCCTAGCAAGATGACCTGTATCACATCTTGCAGAAAAATTGACGATTGCCCAGCGTTCAATACTGATAGGTTTAAGCATTTGCTGAACATAGAAGTTGCTAATCAGAACCATATTCATTTCAGACTAGAAGATCCAGCAGAGAACAGCAAAAGAGACTCATATATGACAATAAATGAAAACAGGTACCTTCTGATTAAGGTTCCACCGTCCATTTCGCGGTGCAAACGACTCCCCATTGCCGAAAACAAGCTTTAAGAAAGCCCCAAAGAAAAACAGGAAACCGAGCAGTAAGCACCATAAGATGCTAATTTATATTATAAAGGATGAAGCAAGTCTAACAAGGTTATACCTTTGGAGAAGGCAGAATTCTGCCCTCTATCTGTGTAAACTGGTCATTGAAATTGATTCCACAAGCCGAGAGTATAGGGTCCTCATGATATCGATTTGCTTTAATAGCCTATAAGAAAAACATCACATTAATCAGAAACATTGTTTTTTTTAAATATTAATAAAACCATGAAGTTTCAAAATACCCACATCTTGTAAACTCCTCATACGCTCCTGAGGCTTCTGCCTTGATTTCTCAACAAGAGAAGCCCGCTGTTGAGAAGAAAGAGATTTTGTATATCTTTGCAAGGACACCAACGAACAAAGCTAAAATAAAACACAAAACCGTAGCAATATCAACCAAGGAAGAAAGTAGATAACATAATCCATTTCCAAGAAAGTCGAACAAGATTTTAACCTCAATTGGAAGGTAATTTGGCCGTTTTGCCCTCCCAACATCTATGCAAGGAAGGTCTCCTGAATATTTTAGCTCCATGCCTTTCTCCTTAAAAAAATAGTCATAGACAGTAATTTCAATCGTGTCATTACCATCTGTGTTGTCCCCGACCTTCACACGCAGTGGAAAGCTACAGAACATTTTGAGCAATATCATGAACTACCTTCAAAATTTTATTAATAAATAATTAGAAATACACGCACACACACCCATGCATATTGGAATGAAACACATACTATTGCTTATTGCAAGGATGCTCGCTGAGACCACTTATCTTGAATTCCATGGAATTATGTGTTGTCCTGATCCTAAGATTCTTCAGCATTCGTCTTGCCTGCAATTTTATTGCATAAAATTGCATAAGCATTGCAGACATAATTTCACAGGCAATGAAGTCAAAGTTAATGATTAGGAACCTAGTTGCCCCAGAGCTTAGTCCAAGGTGTATAGCAATCCAAACAATAAAGGTCCCATTTTGTCCAACTAGCCACCGGCTAGGGCCAGCTCATCATGTCAGCAAGAACACATTGGGCATTTTTACTTTTTCTCTTATTAATTTACAAGGAGTGAGAGCTAAAATAACCCTAAACATCCAGCCCCTCTCCATCACTACCCAGGCTTAAATAGGAAGACTATGAAGAATGAGGGGAGGGATTTTTTTGGCACTTCTTTTTTCTCAGATTCTCTTTCTCTCACCCCTGTCGACTCCCTTCCTCATATCATCTCCCCAGCCCTCTATATTTCTAGGCATCTTTGAATGCATGCGTACATAATATCAGTTTTTGAAGATACAAACATAGTAACATACACATATAGGGGGAAATATTTACTGGGCTCTAGAGCCTCTTCAATTGATTGAAACCCATTGGTGTGGGAAATATTTGACAAATTTGACCTCATAGATGCCTCCAACATTAGCCATTTATTAGGAAATGCACATTGGATTGAGTGGTTTCAACCCAAAACAAACCTGCTTATACAAGCAATCAGACAATCTAGAACATGTTTATGACTAAACAAACAACATATACATAGGGCTCGATTCACAAAAAAACCCAGACGTAAAGGAATGAGTTGTTTCTACAAGAGAGTATATCACACTCAGTAAAACATATTTTCCAATATACAGAAACACACACACGCACACACACATATATATATATATAGAGAGAGAGAGAGATTGCTGGTGTATAGTATAAAACAATGTGAAAATCGTAGAGGCATAGCATAGCGCTGAACCAAAAACTGAAGCAAGGCATAAGCCTCAAGGAGTAAAGCCTAAGCCTAAAATAATTTTAAAAACTTAAAAAACCTTTACAAATATCTACAACGACAAATAAATAAAAGAAATGCTTTATTGATAAAACTAATAAGAAATAAAAAATCTCAAATAAATAACAAAAAATATGAGATTAACATGTAAAATTAGCATTGATGCAACAAACTGATCTATGTAAGTATCTAAGAAATAAAATATGAGCATTCAATAATCAATAAAATTAACTATGAATGATTTCACTGAAAAATAAAAATTCAGATTATGTGGCAGAATATACATAATTGCATATATACAACTGCATATACATATATATTCAATTACTCGTAACATCAGTATAGTCAACAAAATAGTGAGAGAGGGAGGGACGAGATGCAGACACAGAGAGAGGGAAAGTCTGAAATGCAAGAGAAGAGAGTTGGGAGAGAGGGAGAGAAGAGAAAGAGTGAGAGGCGAGAAGCCCGAACCTAATTAACCCCAAATAATGGTCAAATGGGAGCTTTGACCCCCATTTGGCTCGATTTAATGAGGCACACCTCGCCTTAAGGCATATGGCTCATAAACCATGAGGTGTGTGCCTTGGACCTTTACGCAATTTATTTGTCTCAAGGCACAAAGGGCCTCACCTTTGGGTGAGGAGCACATTTTGCGCAGTGAAGGCACAAAGGGCCTCACCTTTGGGTGAGGCGCACCTTTTGCGCAGTGAGGCGCATTTTTAACATTAGCATATACGATCAGGTTGGTATATCAGATGTCTTTAAAACCCAAAACTGAAATATTACAATTCAGCCATGTGTGCCAACCTGTATTGTACAATACATGTAACAAGTGTACGATATATGAGTACAACATTGATTTGAATGTTTGAATGTCAATAGATGTACCATTTAACTATATAGTTTCTTTCAAAAAATTATGTTTTTTTCAGTTGTTTAGCCTCATAAATTGTGTTTTAAATATCTTTTTCTAATATTTTCCAAAATGTATTCTAATTTTTATGTTTTTTTTCTATTTCAGGTTTTAACTAGACCAAGTAATTCTAGCATAGTCCCAAATTAGGCCTTTTAGAGGTCCATCAACTAGGAGCCAAGTAAGACTTTCTGACTAAGTAGTTCACAAAGAGAAAATACAAATAAGATTTTACTTACCTTCTGCCAGTCAATCCTGAAAGGATCTCTAGCGTTTTGATTTTCAAGCAAGAAGTCAATCAGGGGGCCAGGCTTTAGTATCATTGTTGTGGACACATCTACACCAAAGAACGAAAAAATAGTTGTTGCAGTCAAGTAAATGAACCGTATAAAAGTTTTATCTGAGATAAAAATAACTGAAGAAGAAACTCTGCCTATGTTCAGTGACAGGCCACCCTGTGTGGGCCGGAAAGATGAATGGAACCCCCTGCAGCCAACTACACCTCCACCAATATCAACAAAGTTTCTTTGATCATCACTGAAAAACGACTGCCGTACAAGCAGGCAACCTCTACACATCCATAAAAAGATGCAAGCATATGTTAGAAGCAAAGGAAACCAGGGATGAAATTGGCAGCACAAATAAAGTTACTAATCATCAATCACATAGAAAGTTGTTACCCACTTTTTTGCAGCATGTTGCCGGAGAATAATGTCCAGAACCCGCAGTGACTCTTGCCCAGATTCCTCTCCTCTCATAGCTGCTTCAAGTTGTCGAAGAGGTATCGTTGCTGCATAACTGATTTCAACATCAAATTTTCTAGATCTTCCACCACGCTTCATCCGCTTTCTCTCACCCTCACTAGGGCTGCCATTGCCGTTTCCATTTCCGTTTCCGTTTCCACCGCTAAACATGCATAGTTCAAGAGGACAAAAGTAAACAAAAAAAAAAGATAGTAGAAATTTCAACATGTTTGCAATATCAAGAACTAAAAAAACAAAAACAAAGGAAAAAGAGAGAAAACATAATGTTGCACTACCGACGAGAATTTGATTCTTCCAAAACAATAGTGAAATTTAATGTTTTTTTAGGCAGCTCCCCATAGGTAAACAAGCTTTTCTCCCCATCATAAGCAAAATCCTTGTGGGAAAGCTCTGAGCTATAAGTTTGTTGCACCTTATCCATAATTTTTCTTCCAATACCCTTACTTTCAATAACCCTTGAGTCTTCGGAAGTAACAGAAACCTAAAAACATGACAGGAAATATATAACCATCGACAATTTCATACTTATTGAAAATAATAAACAAATATAAAAAAACTAAAACCTACGCTGTACTGGAAGAAGCATGCATCCATGTTGGTAGGACGCCTCACAGCAAAATGATTGGACAACAAATTGACCCTTTGACCAATACTTCCAGTGCCCTTTCTGGCCATTGGAACCCGGGCAGGAGCAGGGTCAGCTTTAATGGGAATAACATTGGCTGGTATCACTGGTGGGGGTGGCGGAAGCTCAGTAGGTACATCCGCTTTCTCCATCTTGAGAGAGAGAGAGAGTCAATGAAATGATGTGATCAAAGGAACAGAACAATGCAGTCTATATAAGTGTGGATTGGAGCATATCAATCAAAATAGAACCAAACATACTTAATATAGTAAGTGAATGATGATTACACAATTTAACAGAGTATATGCACTAGATGATCTAGTGGTGTCCCAAATTAGCCATATTGACAAATATCACAAGTCTCTTCAAATGGAAGAGGTTTATATGAAGTTTATTAGTAAAATAAATAAATCAGTAGCATTGGGAAAAAGAACCTAGCAGTCAAACCTCTTTTAATTTTACAATTCCAAGAGATTGAGAAATTGTCTTCCCTTTCTTTCTCGAGGCAGGGCAGCATAAGGAAAGAAAAGACATGCACATAATCCATAAATGATATAGAATCACACAAAAATTAAGGCCACCATACCTATTTGGTCAGAAACAAGTAACATTGTAAACCCATGAAAAAATAACAAAGTGAAGAATAAATGAATTATGTTAGGCAATAAACAAGTGCAGACGCCTGGAGCAGTTCTATCAGAATTGCAGAAATTATAGAACTTATAATTGACAGGAACATAAAGTGTGCCTCAGCCTCACAAGTTAACCTCTCTTTCCATATATTCTGGAAGCATAAACCGTGATCGGTCACAAAAGAACACCATTGTAATACTGGTCTCAGTAGCAGTTTCGATGGAACTGAAAGATAGGGTCAGTAACAGTCAAGTCACAGAAAACAATCTTTCTGATCCATCATTCAGTGACCGGTTGTCCATAGCCCATCTAATGAAACAAACTCTCCCTGTGTGGGGCGAAGAGGAACGCACTTATTTCATTAAGAAAATATTTTTTATGGAAATGCAGTGGTGTCTCTTGCCCTACAGAAGTGTTTTCACAATTTCTTTTGGGTTTTGAGCATTTCACACGAAACCTATCTCTCAAGCCTGACAATATAACAAACGGACCACCAGAAAAGACAATATGGAACAAGACTTTTTATTTTGTCAACACCAAAATAAGCTTAGTCCGAGGGCTAAAAGGGTATAGAGCTATTACTCAACCAGCACATAAGGCATTTTGGTTTAAGCTTAATGGAGGACTCCACCACTGCATCATTGACCAAGAAATAGACAGTAGCTTTTTATCAATAAAGAGAAAATAAAATGGTTGAATACAAAAATTATAATGATGAGGGTGCTTAAACAATAAGGCAGTAATCGTTACATGTTGACATCCACTAAGAAACAGGTGAATGACGTCATGTCAGTCACAGAGCTCCATCACATGCAAGTAGTTTGGAGGAAATGGCCTAGACCCCAATCAAAATTACAAAAGACAAACCATGCACATGCAGAGGAGTATCTTGAACAAGTTTATACAATAAAGTTTTGTGAAACTCACATCCATGGATAACCCTCCAGGAATGGAAAGCTAAAAGCAAAATCAACAACAACAAATATTTATTAAAACCTTAAACGTGAGAGAAAAGACAACAGTGAGCAAACACACCTTCAATTGTGTAAAATGTAAATGATGAGAAACAAAGCAAAAGATATAGAAATTTTGTGCAAGGCACTCATGGTGAATTTTCAACTGTATTTAGGTGAAGGCACAGTAAACAGGAATCAAAAAGCAGATCAACCAAAGATATAGAATGCACAAAACCCACCAGCTAAAGATTAACTTTCAGTTGCAGCGTTCCAAAGACACACTTAGCTTCCTTCACTTTCCCGGAACAAACAGTCCAAAGATAGGGTCAATATCAGTTAACTGCCATAATCCAATTTTATCATTCATCTTGCAGCACCCATTTGTTCACAGGACATAGCCCATCTAGTCAAAGTAAAGGTCCTTGGGTGGGGAACAGTAGTGAGAAAATATTTCATGAGTAAAATACTTTTTCCATGTGAAAATGAAGGGGAGATACTTCCCTTTCTCTTGTGCATTGTACATTTCACATGAAAACCATTTCTCAAACTGGTTGAAACAAATGGGTCCTCAGAGAAAGCAATATGCAGGAATCTTTATCCTTTTGTTTCCAATGAAATGAGGTTAATGGAGGTGGAAAAGGATGTAGATGTATTTTTCAACCAGCAGTTTATGGACTGTGGTTTGAGCTCTGCTGCTGCATCATTGTCCAAGAAATACATAAAAGTTTTTATCAGCAAAGATGAAAATTAAATTATTATACAAAAATTATGATCCTCAGGGTCCTTCAAGGAAACAGCAGAAGACCTTAAATGTTGACATTCATTAAGAAGCAGATCAGTGATGTGAACTCAGTCACATCAGTGCAATCACAGGCAGGTAGTGTGAAGGGATTGGCTTGGACAACAATCAAGATAATGATAGTCTAATCAGGGCATAAATGGGAAGAATATTTTGAACAAGTATACACAATAAAAATAAGTAAAATGCGCGGACCCATATATAAACCTTTGGGCATGGAAGACTAAAAGCAAAACCAATAGTAAAAATCGTTAAAACCTTATGTGAAAGGCACCAGAAACCACACCAAATTCAATTGTGTAAAATTGCAAATCTCACTATCATAAAGAGGTATAGGAAACTTGATTAAGATTTTCGACTGCTATAAAAAACACAGAAAATGAAGAAGGAAACATGGAGAAAAATCTTCTGAAAGGAAATCACCACACAAAACTCAAAAAAAGAAATACATAAATGGAATAAGACAGGAGAAAAGGTCTCAGCTTGCAACGTCTAGATGCGTGTGCTAAAAAACAGAAAGCAATAACAAGAGCACATGGCAAACAACCAACGGAAGAAAAAATGAACACAGCTGCTGTCAACCAAGGTGTCGCAAGGGAGTCATAACATAAATCCAATCGATGCAGAAAATGGAACTAGAAACATGTGAAAACCCTTAAGGCAAGGAGAAAAACACTAGATTTTAACCAATAGAAAAACAGCAAAACCACAAGCCTAAGGAACAGAAAGCCACCTACATTGCAGAGACCCTTCACATTATAGAAATCCAGAGAAAAACACACAGATAAAAAGTAGGAGAGAGCAGAGCATAATCTTAACAAGTCAACAACTCAACACAAAACTCACACTACATTAGAACATCTACTAGAACAAAGATGAGATCAACTAAGAAACACTTTGGATGAAGATCATTATTATCTCCTCGTCCTCCTCCACCCCCCTTATTTACTTCCAGTTGCTCGCTTCGCAGAGACGGAGAGGAGGAGCAAGACAAGTAACGACCATATATAACCAAGAGAAACGACAGCTACTTCACCGCATTAACGTCACTACACAGTCGAAACCCGCTAACCCTCGAAAACCACATACAGCAAAAGGAGGAAACGAAACCCAAAAATAAAGAAAAAACAGAGCATGCGTAGATACATTGGAAGAGTGCCTTCGTTTCCTTCATAAAACTAGATACAAATCGCAACGTGCAACAGAAAAGGCATCCACGCCACGAGTCCGAAGGAAGACGCCAAGAAAAACGATGGAAAAAACAAAGAAACGAAGTAAAAGGGAAAACGGAAACCCTCAAAACACTGCATGTTAAAAAACACGGGTACAGAAAAACAACACTCCAAAAGAAGACACAAAGCAACGAAGAAGAGTAGAGGAACGAAGATCACCTCCTGTTTCTTTCTTCCGTCTCCAGCAGGGTTGCAGCGAAGGCTCGGGCTCGGACAAAGAAGGGCTGAAGAAGAAGAAGACGAGAGAGAGAGACCACACGAAGGAATCGTTCCCTTCCCTCGCTATAGTAATTTTCTTTTTTTCCGCTCTTTTAAAACCTGCCGGGGGTTTAATTATTGCGAGAAATTAATAACAAAACTTTTAGGGTTTTGCGTGGATTCCTTTTTCTACCAATTTATATTTGTTTCCCTTTTTTTGACCAAAATATCAATATTGCCATGCACGTCGCACATGACGCGTACGCCGTGTGAAAACGCCAGGGTTTTCGTAATCTCAGGGGTATTTTGGTCATTATAATTTTCATACGCCAGCCTGGGCAGTCATCGGGTCCCCCCCACCCCCACCTTTTTCCCGTACGTTAAAACAAAATTACTCCATTATCTCTCATCATTTCAAGTATTGCTGGAGCCAACCCGAGCCCTTTCCGATCCCGAGAAGAAACTAGGGTGTAGTGTCCCTCTACTTTTTTATTAATGACTTCCGAGATACTCTCGGGAAACTAATCCTTTCCGAAGTCATTGAATTGAATTCTTAGGGATAATTATGTTATTTGATGTATAAAGTAATGAGGGAGTTTTGGCGCTCTTTTGGGTGTTCTTCAACATCTCAGTTCTCTACGGAGGGGTATTCTCGGTAGTTCAATGAAGCCGAACCGAGCCATAGAACGAACGGCCATGACGCAGCCAAAATGGAGAACGGGCTAATATCAGCCGTCGGTTTGTTGTGAAGGATGGCTGATCACGTCTGTCGACGACGGCTTCGTTGCACGCGCGAAGTACGCCGGAGATTCTCTCGGATTCTTCTTTCCCCGCCACCGATACTCTGGTATCATGTACTGTGTACCGTATCGGGATTCGGAATGGTATCGGACTGAAAGATTCGGAAGATCGGACGATTCTTTCTCTGAACCACTTTTACCAGCAGATGACACGTGTTAGTAAATATTAAAAGCGTTATAAATATTATAGGCCTTTTTTAAATATTAAAAAAATGCCAAATTAGTTAGTTGCAAATACATTTTTTGGCCGATACGATACGATAAGAACCGACTTAAATCACTCACAGCACAACACGCAGTCCGGAGCAGGGGAGGGCAAGGGTTGGGATTCGGGAAGCCTGGGTTTGGGTCAAGGTTTTGAGCCCCGACCCATTACTTATCAGGCTCGAGTCGGCCCCACACGAGCTACTGGACCGATCCAATGGGTCTGAGCTACTTAATTAATTACTTACAACCTAAGATGGTAACAATTATTTACTTGATTTCTTGTATCGGGTTTATAGAAACTATAACGATGATTTGGTAGTGCATGGTAAGTTGTTAACTACTGCTATTTATCTAATTCAATGCTTTTTATGGGAGCTAAAAAGATAATTAATTGGTAGACCAGACTTTTGGATTACTATTTATAATATTGTCTTTGATGGAATCCGTGGAGATTTTGCATTTCCATGATGTGCATGGAATATAGAGTGTTTACATCTAGAAACAATTGGTTTTGATCTATATACTTTAGTAGAAAATAGGTTTTTGATCATGCAATCAGTTTTTTCATTAAAAATTGTTCGGCCAATGCCTAAGTTGTGTCAATGGATCGGGTTTGACCCAGACCTGAAGCTTACTAAACCCTATAGGCCAAGGTTTGGTGATAAAGAATGTCATGTGAGAATACGGGTCAGACTTAGAGGATCCAATTCGTATATAGAACCAGGTATGATTTGTAAAATTTCATACCAGATTTGGGTCCAACCCATGTCCTGATTAATATCCATGCTTATTTAATATAAAAGATATAAAAGAAATATTATTTTATGGGGGAATTAACTTAGTCTGTTTCATGTGATCCTTAGGCTCTATTTGGGATGATGGTACCGGAGGAGTTGGGTGAGCACCGGAGACAGGTATCCTATGTGGTAATATGGATGAGGATTTGCTTACGTTTGGGATATGGATTGGAGGGAACCGATAATTTCGGCTAAGAATCAACCAACTTCAACTCCTCAAAACTTCACACTTCCCTTAGAAAGAGGAGGTATCTGTGAATCCTTGATTCACAAGGACTCCTGATCTTTAACAGTAAATATTTTGACAGCATTTCTACAGTAAATGCTCTACTATTCCAACGAGTCCCTGAAAATTTGAGAGTATATATTTTGACTCTCTTTCATGTTGCATACGTTGGGTCTCTTCAACATTTACCACTGTAAATTTATTACAGCATTTTTCCTTAAAAAGAATTTACAGCATTTACAACAGTAAATGTCCTATTCCAGTGAGTCCTTGAAAATAGTATGTATAATTTGACTCTCCTCCATGGTGCATACATTGGGTCCCTTCAACGTTGTCTTCCACTGAGATTTTTAATCTGAACAGGAAAGAAAACACAAAGAAAACTGTTTTAGTCCTCGTATATGCATTTCTGTTGAACTTAGATTAATTATAAAAGAAAAAAAAACTGTTTGAATATGTGAGTTCTTGCTGAGATCTTTAGAAAACAAAAAGAAAATTGTCATAATTGGTATATGCAGTTTTTGTTGGACTTAGATTACAACAACAACTAGGCCTTCATCCCAAAACAATTGGGGTTGGCGACATGAACCAACAAAGAAAATCATTATGGGTCTTCCACATGAATCCTTCTCCTCCATTCATTTCTATCCAATGCCATGTCCTCGGTGAGGTTCAACGCATTCATATCCTTTCTTATCACCTCCAACCATGTCTTCCTAGGCCTACCCCGACCTCTTTTAACTAATATATTTTCCCATTTCTTCATCCTTCTAACTGGAGCATCATTAGGCCTTCGTTGAATATGTCCAAACCACCGTAAACGATTCTCTCTCATCTTATTTTCAATGGGTGCAACGCCTACCTTCTTACGTATCTCCTCGTTCTGAATCTTATCTTTTATTGTATTTCCACACATCAATCTCAGCATACGCATCTCAGCTACACTCATTTGTTGGACTTAGATTAATCGTGTAAAAATCTATATTTTAGTTATAAAAAAATCTATACTTAGTTCCTGCTAAAGCCTGACTTTTATTTCTTGGATTTGAACTTATGCCTTTGTTTTTTTTTCCTTATCTAACGTTTTGCTGGTGTTTGGCTGCTAAACATGGTTTGTTTTTTTTTAAATGTCATATGTGTATGATGACGTTGATTTTTTGCATGTTAGCTTATTATTAAATTTGTATATGCATGTCATGGGCTTTGAGAAATTGGGAGATTGAGATAGGAATTTGATTTCTGAACCATGGGTATAAACTTGAGTAATTTTTTTCTGCTTGCATACGCTTTTGAATTCAATTTCATGTATAGATTTGGATTATCATATATTAATGTTTTTTTATGTGTGCATAGATTATTTCTTTTATTGTCTGCATCGATTATTAATTAGTGGTGTAACGTCCCAGCTAAGTTACGGTTCATGTATTGATCATATTATGCAAGTGCCATAAGATGATATAACTCGTATCATGAATGTACCTTATTATGGAATTAAGAATGATATTTGATACATGTAATATGTTGCAAAAATGAAAGCTCAACTTTGAGAAAGAAAAGTAGAGTTTCTGGGTTTTCAGAATATAATTTATTATGAGGATGTCAAATTTATATCTTGGAGCGGTATTATAAGTGTCGTGACTTGATGAATTAATGATGTGACTCTATGATGGATTGTTATCCCTATAACTAAGTCATGTATTTATGTTTACATGTTAAATGTAGTTAGTAAACATACATTTGATGTTGTATAATGCGTTAATGTCGAGAAGTGAAAAAAAAAAGTGAATAATGCACCTAGAGTAACAATATAGAGAATGATAAAAAACTTTACTAGGAAAGATATGGTCTAGGACTTTATTTGAGGTATGTGTACCTCACTTGTGCTTCAGAATTTATTTAAAATTTTCTGAGTAACCCTCAAAGGTTAAAAACATTGTCTACTAGACGCATGTAAAGTTACACAAATACAAAGGGTAGAATGTGCAGATTGAAAAAAGTCTTATATGGGCTCAAACAAATACCCAGAGCATGATTTGAAATGTTTAGCTTCGATGTAAAGACCCTTGAATTTGAGCAATGTTATAATGATCCTGCTTTGTTTGTTTCCTCTTCATCAAAGGGAAAAAGTTTAGTTTCGCTGCATGATAAGATGCTCATTGCATACCTATTGTCTACCTTGTCACAGGAAATTCTCATTAGCAATGATGATGGAACAATTGCAAAGAAGTTGCGAGAAAACCTCACGAGATGTATTCACAAGTTTTAGAGTCCTGCCTCATGAAATTTAAGGACTTTCAAAGTATCAATCGTAAGGACTCCAATGTTATGGAATACATGAACAAAATGAAGTCCATTTATGATGAGCTTGTGCTCATTGTACAACCAGTTCTAGGGCATGTTTGATGGCTTTTTCAGGTTTGGACAAAATGAACAAAAAGAACGAAACAGAACATTGGTTTTGTTCGTTCTGTAACAATTGTTCCAAGTCCAACGTTTGTTTGGATCGTACTCAAATGCTATGTTTCAAATGTCCATTGTTTGATAACAATGTACAAACAACTTGGACAGTTATGGATAATGGGTCAAATTACTTAATTTTGGATCTTATGACCTGATCCGTTCACCATTTTACATGTTTTAACATGTTTATTATGGTTTTTTTGTCTGAAAATTGATCCAATTATGCAATTATATAAAAATTCATTAATTTTTGCCCATAATATGAATTTGGAATTGGATGGATCTCAAATGAGATTTATGCCCCAAATATGGATCTCAAATTGGATTTTTGCCCCAAATATAGATCTCGAATGAGATTTTTGCCCCAAATATGATTTTTTGCTCTGGATATGGATCTCAAATTGGATTTTTGCCTCGAATATGAATCTTGAATTGGATTTTTGCCCCGAATATGGATCTTGAATTTGATATTGGCCATGAATATAGATGTCTAATTGGATTTTGTCTCGAATATGGATTTTTGACCCGGATATGGATATTAAATTGATTTTTTGCCCCAAATATGGTTTTTCAAAAACTATTCTGCATTGTGCTCATTTATCAAAAAAACAAGTGAAGATTTTTACAAGGTCAACATTTATGAATTACCAATTTGTTCAACGGTTGACACAATGGCTTGAAAATTTTGATATCATAACAAAAAGGAACCCAGGCATCAAAATTCATTAGAAATTGGGCAACTTTGTTAGCTGTTGCATATACAAAATGAATTTCAAACCCGCATACACACTGATTTGAGTATTTAAACTCCTGAATTTATTGTTGGTAGCACTTCATAACTAACCATGAGAAAAAAATGGCTTCTGTGCTGGAGTGTTCTGTTTATAAATTATTTCATATATTGAGGCATTCTATGGTCAAATCCATGTTGTGGAAGCAGTCTTCAGAACCTTTTTCTGTATCTTGAAATTTTCTTCAATGTGCATTGAAGAGAAGCATCATCGGTTCAGTGCTTTTGGCTGACAAGCACATATTATTTCTAATTAAACAGGCTATTATTAGATATTTTATTACATCAAGTTTTCAAAGATTCTGTGCTCACTGCTCAGGACATGTTGTTTTTTGTTCACATTATAGAAAATGAACATTATTTCATTTTTTTCATCATTCCAAGGTTGCTTTTGGAAGGGACTTTCGCCGGAACATGGCCAGAGATAAACCCAGCAAGCAGGAAGTCCTATTCTGATAATAGGAAGTTGAATCCTTACTAGATACAGTGTAAGAACCTTATACATTTTTTGGATGGTGTACAATTCAACGATTATGTGGTCACTGCTCAGGACGTGTACTTTTTTTTTGTTCACATTATTTCATTTTTTTCAGCATTCCGAGGTTGCTTTTGAAAGTGACTTTTGCCGGAGATAAAGCACGCTAGCAGGAAGTCTTATTCTGATAACAGAAAGTTGAACATGATACATTTTTTGGATGGTGTACAAAGCTTTTCTTACTCTAGGAAAAAAAACAGATGGGGAATCAGAATTTTCCTGTTTCAAGGATCAGAAAATGACTGTGTACGTATGGGACATGGATGAGACTCTTATATTACTCATGTCTTTGTTGAATGGGACATATGGAGAGGCTTTTAATGGTTCAAAAGAAATTAAAAAAGGAAGAGAACTTGTAAATGTTGGACAAAGCACATTCTGCAAGTCTGTGATAGTCTCTTCCTTTATCAGCAGGTAAATTGTTTTTTCCTTGTTTATGTAATTATTTCTTTGAGGTTTCTATAAATAAGTTCTTATTTTATATGAATTAGTTCATGAGTTGTTTTGGCAAGTGCTGAAGCAGATGGAGGACTCTGATGAGCCGTATCTTGATTGTTTGAGTGAGTATGATGATGGTAAGGATTTGTCAGGTTATGATTTCAACAAGGACGGCCTTGGTGGTTCTTATGATGATGCCAACAAAAGGAAGCTCGCGTACCGATACCGTGTTTTTTTTTGCAAATTATGTGAATAACCAAGATGGTAATGAACAACAAACAAGTAATAAAGTACTAGCTGAATCGTTTCAGAACTTGAAGGTAAATCAACAGCGATGCCCAATCCAAAAGCCTGTTTTTTTTTTTTTTTCAGGTGCATGTAATAATGTGACATGCAATGCTGGTAAGATTTCTAATTTCAAAGTCTTTGGTAACCATGGTAGAATAGTCATTGGAGATGGAACACCTCATCCTATTACACATAAGGAGCGACTCTAGAGTTGATTCATTGATTTTTTCTATTACCTCTCTCATTCCTGGTATCAAAAGAAATTTAATTTCTGCCTCTCAATTATGCGATCTGACTAATTCTTGTTTTGTCTTTACTCCTTCCTCTGTGTTTGTGAACGATCTTCATACGAACAAAATGTATGTTGAAGGGGTGAGGCGCAAAAATGTATACATTGTCAATGCAGCTCCTAGTAGTGATTTGTTCGAGTCCCGTAGAAGTGTTCGTGATGTTTCTGAAGTTCCTATATATGCCATAGTTATTTTATAAAGTAGGCTCAAACTATTTTACATGACTTGTGGCATCAACATCTAGCTTGTAGTTTTCCTTTTCTAAAATCCTTGTCGAATAAAGGTTTCTTGTCTAAGGGCTTAAGTAATAAAGAACTTATGAGATAGTCTTTATGTTCAAGTTGCCATATATGTAAAAGTCACCAGTTGCCCTTTAGTATTGTTAATAAAAGAACTTCTGTTCCTTTCAAAATTGTTCATTCTGATGTTTAGGGTCCTTCTCTCAGTGCCTCTTTTTCGGCGACTAACTAACTACTACGCCTTGTTTATTGATGACTTTGATAGGTTTGCCTAGATATACTTTATGAAGCAAAAGTCAGAAGTCTTTGATATATTTAAACATTTCATATGTATGTTCAAAACTTGATCATGGTATCCATCACTAGAAATCTTGTCTATTTACTCAGAACAAAATGGGGTTGTGGACATAAAGCATAGACACATCGTAGAAAGTGCGCTAAGCTTGATTCACTTAAGAGGCATCATATGGATTGTGGTCAGCAGCTTTCCATACCGCTGTACGTGTCATGAATCTCTTGCCGTTCTTGATAACAAATTTTCATATTATGTTTTATATGGAAAACACCCCCGAATATGGGGATGTGTATGCTATGTGAATATAGATTATTCACAAAGACAAGGCTTCTTTTAAGGCACAAATGTGTAGATTGGTGGGATATTCAGAAGGATACAAAGGTTATAGATGTTGGAATCTAGTAAAAACGTGTATAACAGTGTCTTTCCCTGCAACATTTGATGAAAGGAGTTTCAATATTGCTGAAAATGTCACACATGAAGAACTTCGAAAGAATAATCAGTTAGTAGCTGTGAATGACTTAGACCAATGGATGAGTTCATCATTGATACAAGGAATAGCTGGCCCATGTGTTAAAGTTAACTCCGTATGTTGTTTAATACCATTTAAAAAAAATCTTATTTTCATGAATTGTGAACCGTCACCATCTCAGATATAGAATCTTATGGTGTATTAGGCATGATAAAACCTTTTAATGTGGTAAATAAACCATGTCAAACAGATTGGTATGGTTAGATCTAACATTTGGTTTGGTCCTTGCTGTTGCATTCTTCAGACCTGCACCATCTCCGACTGTCGCTCCTTATATAGCTATAGGTGTCATATTTTGTTAATGATCTCTGGAAATTGCCCTGATAAGATCTTCTAAACTCTTTTGATGCATGTGCTGAAGATTAGCTGCAACGCTCTGACAGAATAAGCCGAGACCTGGAAAAAGTCTGCAGTTGTTCTTTGGATTGCTTGCCCTATATGTTTTTCCACTGTGTTCTTTTTTCCTCCTATTTGGACATCAACCATGATTAGGATTGAATTTTGGTACCTTTTGTCTTCTGAAAGTCTACCATTGCATCTCACAAGATGAATGCTGCTGCCGTTCGTGGCTGATGATTCAACCTGATGCATCAGATCTTTTTGGGCTTTGAATCTGTTCCCATAATTGTTAGGGATCTACATTTACTCTTGTGAAGCCTCCAACTCTCACGAGAACTACCTGAGAGCACACTACTCTTTGTGCATTTTTTTAACATGCTTTGCCGATGCCAAGTTGTTTAATGATTGTGGGGCTGGCGTTCATTACTCATTGGTATTTCAGTTTTACTTTAAAACGTTCTTCATTATATGCCCATAAGAGTTTAAAGCTTATCTTGAATTTTACATGATTCAAAGACGTGATATACTTAATTAGGCTCTATAAACTTTTAGTTTATTTACGAACATAATGAATCTTTTATAAAATGCACGTCCACAAATGCATGTGCTTGCTCAAGATGTAGCCTTCTTATTGAACTTGCTAGTTGAAATGCTTATATGATTCACTTTTGTATTTTATGGCAGGTTGAATTCTTGGATGTTTCGGATATTTATGCAATGGTTATAGATGTTTTGAGGTTTACTTACAATTTCGTATGCTTTCAAAATGGTTGGTGGATGCAAATTCTTGGAAGATTGACATGGCCACAAATCTCAGATTCTATAATCACAAGTTTTGTTTCCAAGGTTGGTAGGGACTTCTGCAGTGGAAAATTTTCCTTATATAGAGTGCTCCACTTTTTAATACATGTATAAGGGACTATTTCTCCAATTGATACTCTTTCTTTTTATGTTTGGTTAGATAAAGAGAAGTGATAAACTTTGGGTTTTTTCCAATTTGATCGTGTTTTCTTGTTGATGCTGGTTCTAATTTAGGTAAGTGCGGGAAATTGATTAAAATGAAAAAAGGGGAACAAACAGACAAATTTTGTTTTCTATTGAATTATTTTGAAATTATATCTTGGGCACTTGATCTCAGTCTTTACACCAGCTCAGACATTGTGACATGCTAAAGGAATTAACTGATATTTACAACATGAACCTGATATTACAACCTGCCAGAAAGTTACTCATGAACCACATAATATGCTATAGTTGAATAGGGGAAAATCCAAAATAGAACTACATAAAGTACCTTACCTCGCATCTGAATGGGTCAGATTCAGACCATTCATCTCACATGTACGATCAAAATCTGCCTAATTGAATCTAGCTTTATTGGGCTACTGCTCGGATTTAACACACGTTGAGAGAGGTCCAACCAAACAGTGTACTTTAGCCCTTTCAGACGCCATTATTGACTGGCTACAACAACTGCGATAATATACTTTTGTCATTTCAATGTTTGTGCACAATGAACCTTAGCGCCATTACACCAACAAAAAATAAATAAATATTAACTAAAGGACAAACAAACAATCATAAATAATTTACAACAATATATAAATTTTTATGAAAAAATTGTAATCATAGTAAACCCTAAATGTTAAATCTGGTGGTTGGAGACGCCGATGACAATACAAAGAAACATACAAAAAACAATAATAGCAACAACCAAACAAAAATATGTATATGAGGATATTCAATGATCTGGAGTTGGATCCATTCAGACCCTTGATTGTAGGCTGTCATATTAAACAAAAATACACATGAGGATACCCGCATATATATTGCATGGAGCTTACCTTTTGAACCTGTAGATGAAAAAGTCGATGACAAGAATGATACCACAACCTCCTCAGAATGCAGGAATCGCTACAAGGGTTCTATAGAGAAGTCCTTTGCAAATACAAACGAGAAGAAGAAACCCTCGAACAAAAACAAGTATATATATGATTAGACAAAATCATAACTATTGAGAAATATCGTATATAATAAAAATTGCCCAAATATTTAAGTAGCATATTTGTGATTTTGTTTGTTCCTTTTAAGTGAAGTTTCACACATTAATTTATGTGATTTTGGTAAGTATATGCGAAACAGTATGATATTTGTGAGAGGTGTTTTACAAATATATTTATACAAAATATTTTATTATATGCAAAACAATAGGATACTTGCGATTTTGGTGGTTTATGTAAATAAATTTATGCGATGTTCGTGAGGTCTAAATTCACATAAAAAAGCCTACGATTCTATATTTAAGTGGGTGTTAGAGATAGTTGATAGGTGGTACAATTTTATCATAAAAAGGCCTAAAATCGTAGTTGTGAAGGGTAAAAAGGTCCTAATGATGCCGAATATTTGCTATTTTGGATATCGGGAGAATATAAAAAATTGTAAGATTTTTAGGGAATCAAGTCAAATAAACCATATAGTAAGGTCATTTTTTTGTATATTTTATACGGACTTGAGGAAGTCCACATAAAATATATGTGAACTTCCTCAAGTCTAAATATATTTTATGAATACTTGAGAAAGCTTGCACATATTTTATGCAGACTTCCTCAAGTTTTAGGAACGTTGTCAAAGTTGTATCTCGACGCTTCTTCATCATTTTTCATTAAATCAAGTATGGTCAAAAATGTATTTTTATTTAGTTTCTTTTTTTTTATGTATTTTTTTGAAATTATTCATTTTCTGAGTAGAAACGTCTTCTAAAACTACTCATTATTCAATTGTTTCAGTCTACAGAGCATGTTTTTATTATGGTTTTGGAACTTAGGAATGATAACCCTATAAGGATTTTCAGTTCCGATTTAAAACATGAAAGTTATATGGTTGTGTCTGAGCTTTCCAACAATTATAAAAACATAATTTTTTTTACTTTAAATCAGAGACATACAAATATGAGAACAAAGATTATTCTGCAAAAAATAATCACATATTTGAGAGTAAGTTCGCATATATAGGAGAAAATCTGCATGTGTGAAGGGTAAAAAGGTTTTTTTAAATCTAGATATTTATGATTTTAGACATGGAGAGGATATAAAAAATTATAGAGTTTTTTAAAAAATACATCAAATTAATCGTACAATATGATCATTTTTCACATATTTATAAAGTGTGGTAAGTGTTTGATCTATACATACTTGATAACAAACTTGATCTTGCAGAGCACCCATTGCACATGTGATGGACACTCAACATTTTTTTTGTTCAAACACACAAAAAAAATGCTCAAAAATGATATTTAGCAATGCTCAAAACCATCGCCAAAAACAAAAAATACAAAATGCATCCTCAAATGACCTTTAGTGGCGGTTCTGAGCAAAGTCCCAGCAGAAATGGGACTTTTAACAGTGCATCAAAATCGCCACTAAAGTCTTTTTTTTCATGTTTTGTGTCATTTTTACTTTTTTTTGTGTGCTGACCATCCATCACGTGCACGATGGATGACCAGTGTGATCAAGTTTTATCAAGGACCTAATGGATAAAGCACCTCTCTCTCTCTCTCTCTCTCTCTCTCTCTCTCTCTATATATATATATATATATATATATATATATATATATATATATATATATGGCCACTAGAATATGATAACTAAAAATAAGAGAACTAATGTGTGAACCAAGATTTTTATGATTTTTTTGTTCTTTGCTATTGAATCTAACCATACGGATGAGATCTATTACTTGGTTTTATAAGAACCAACTTTTAGAATCATCAGATTATGATGTATAAGTGAGACTTTTTAAGGCTCAAAATTCAACGGCTCAAAATTTTCATAAATCCTCAAGCATAAAAAAATCATATTTTTTTTATAAAAATGGACAATGTGGCATTGACTTTTGGCAAATTCACCATACTGAACACATCTGCCTGGTAAGACATGCAAAAAAAAGGTCAAAATGCCTAGTTCACATGGTAGTTCTCATTCTATTGGTATGGAAAGAGAGAGAGACGAGGGACCATCCAACACCCAAATGATCCAAAATCTATAGGTTAACCTGAACCATCTGATGTTCATAATCGGGTGGTCCAAAATATATTATCACAATCTCTGCCCTCTCTCTCTACCTACGCCAAAAATCATAATTAGTGATGGCCCCATACACTACAAGAAAAACGTTAATTAGCGACAGAAATAATCCATCATAATTTTGCGATGGATTAACAAGAGAAAATTAGTCGTCCCTAAAATTGGAATTTGCGACAAAAAAATTCTGTCTCAAAATTCATCGCTAATTAGCGCCGAAAATGTTATGTCTCAAACTCCATCGCAACTTCGCGATAGATAAGAGATAAAATTTTTCCATCGCTAATTTGTGGCTAATTAGCGATGGATTTTGAGATAAAATTTTTCGATCGCTAATCCATTGCTAATTTTCGATGTAAAACGACCCATCTAGGGCACAAAATTAACTCTACTCTCTCTCTCTCCCCTCTTCCGCAGACCGCTTCCGCGCTGCTCGCCATCTTCGCCCCCGCTCTCCGGCGACCCACCGACAGCTCCCTCCGGAGACCTCGTCGGCCACCTCCTGTTCTCCTCCCTCGGTCATTCTGCCTCTGTCGCCCCTTTCCCTCGAGTGAGCCCTCTCTCCCACTCGCCGTATTCCGACCACCCAACAGATATTTATTTGTCTCAAAAACTGAATCAACCGATGTTTTGAGACGGAATGTAATCCATCACAAATCTGTCGATAAATTGACGACATAATTTAGCGATGGATACGTATCCGTCGTTAAGTTTTAGCAATGGATTATCGATGAATATGTATCTGTCGCAAAAGCAAATCAGTCCTTATTTAGCAACGGATTAGCGACGGATCATGACATTCGCTAATTCATCATGAATTAGCGATGGAAGTAGCAACATATCAGTTCTGTCACTAATTAGCGACCAGGAAATTACGATGGACGCTATCCATCGCTAAGCCATCGCCAATCCGTCGCTAAACAGATTTGCGATGGTTTATCGTCGGATAACGTCCGTCGCTAATCCGCAAAATTCTTGTAGTGATAAGGCCATTACAAAAAGATAGTGATGGTCTCTCTCCACCACTGGCCTCCTTCCTGACCCACCTCCTCCATGCCCAACCTTACCTTCAGCCACTTGTTAAACACCACCAATCCGGCCAGCGACCACCAGCGGTTGGCTGCCTGAATAATACACCGGTGACCACCGGGTTTCCTTCACTGTTTTTCCTTCTTTTTATTTGTACATACAACCTAAAATAAGGCAACCATTTTTAACTTTTTACATTTTTTTTGATCAAACCGTACAAATATGATACTACATAGTTTGTTTAGTGGAAAATAGGTCTCGAAACATTTATTTTGTTTAGTGGAAAATAGGTCTTGAAACATTTATTTTCAACACATAAGTAGGTTTTCCAAGTTCTTCAAAAGTCAATTGCTCACAAAGTGAGAATAAAAAAAATCATATTTTTATATTGAAAGCATATGATCTAAAGGTGTTTCCTGGCAAAAAACATGTCGAACACTTCTGTGGTCAGATTAAGTGGATACAACTTCATCTATTTTCCAATTAGATTATATATATATATATATATAGAGAGAGAGAGAGAGAGAGAGAACTGAACATATTAGGCCCTCTTTTCTCGTTCTGCCCCATTAGGCCTCATAGTTTGAAGTGTTCTATGATAGATATGAATGTTAGATGTGTTTAGCATGCTTAATTTAGTGGGAATCGAGTTTTGGATCATATTTTTTTGATAAAAATATGTATTTTTATGAGTCAAAAAATATTGATGCCTTCATAGCCATTGATTTTGGATCACTACAAAAACCTGTATAAAGGTAAGATTCTAGTAATAGAAAAGTTAGTACCCACTAAACAAAACCTATAGATCACATCTATAGTGTTAGATGTGAGAAAAAATACCGAAATTTTTGATTTTTGAAGGGGTCTAATGGGACAGAACGAGCACATTACTCTCTCTCTCTCTATATATATATATAAATAAATATATATATATATATATATATATATATATATATATATATATATATATATATATATATATATACCCTCATGAGCAAAAAACACCCTAACTAAAATTAATAAGGAGAGATTATTTTTTTAAGGACCCCAAATTGACCAAACATTTTGCATTTTTTTAAACAAATAAATTATTTTAAAATCTTGCAAAAAGATATCTCAGAGATCTGGGGTACATCACAGATTTAATATATACAACCCATCACATATTTCAGACATAGAATAATTCAAACCATAAATTTAAATTTGAATTGAATTTAATAGAATAGTCTCCATTTAGAATTCAACAAGTTTTCCAAAAACCACAATTATGAAAACTATCAGGATCCGGTCCACCATATTATAATCCTCGATTCCTCCAGCAAGCCGATCCCGCCATCACTGTGCCTTAGTGCCTGAAAAATGTTTTTAAAAATGAGGTACGAATCAAAGTTCTCATACGAGACCTTCTCAAAATCCAACAGTAAAATAATTAACATAAATCAAATCAAACATAAATTTAATATGGCTCTACAAACATCACATAATCAAAACAAGCTTGCAATATAAGCAGTTCACATAAAAACAACCAACCATCTCATGCTAAATTAAATATTTAGGGATACATGAACCAATGCAACATGCATGGATGCCTTTTTTAAACTTAATTATTAGTATTGCTTTTGGATGAATGTTCCTACTTAAATGCAACATATTTAAATTCTCACTTGTATAAAACCCTCAGAAAGAGATGAGTTTTTGGTGGATTTAGAGTTTGAGGCATATTGTAGACCTCAAATTTGTGAAGATTTACATTGTTTTGGGGCTTATATGAGGTATGGTTTATAACTCCGCTATTTGCTTGCTAACATGCATCATGTGAGTATATATCATGCTTAATATTAAAGAATCATGTTTAGAATGATTTGTTTTTAGAAAATATTCCTTATTTTGGATTTTAGCATGTGTTTTTCCTTTGAATCATAATTGTGGGTTGACCCTTGCAGGCTGTGAGTGTAATACCTATGATTTTTTAATGCTTATTTAAAATTAATAGAGGGCTTTATATCTTAATTATGAATTTAATTATATTTGAATTTATATCATTGATTAACATAGCTCTTCTATCAGTTCTGTGCAGTGATCAAACGTTGGCAAATCATCTGAATATAATCAGAATAATGATGGATCACCTCTGGAGACTCAATTGCTTTAACACCAACCTCATCCTAACACACTGTGATCTGCAAGGTCTATCATACAGAGCTTCATACGGGGCCATACCGATACTAGCGTGAAAGCTATTGTTGTATGAAAACTCTACAAGTTTCACATGCTTATCTCAATCTCCGACCTAATCCAGCGTGCATGCTCTCAACATGTCATCAAGAGTTTGGATTATACGCTTGGTCTATCCATCGGTCTGGAAATGAAAAGATGTGCTGAACTTCAGTCTGGTATCCAAAGCCTTTTGCAAATGGTGCTAGAAACATGATGTAAAACATGGATTTCAATCCGACATGATCGAAAGTGGTACCCCGTATAACTTGACAATCTCATCGATGTACAAGTCTGCCAAACTCTTCAAAGTTTGGCTCACCTTAATTGTCAGAAAGTGTACGCTCTTCGTGAGTTGGTCCACTATCACCTAGATAACATCATGCTGACGATAGGCCTTCGATAGTCCCACTATGAAGTTCATCGATATGTCATTTCACTTGCACTCTGAGATGTCCAATGACTGTAACAATCCACTAGGCCTCTGGTGATCGATCTTAATTTGTTGGCAAGTAAGACAACGAGACATAAAATCTACCACATCTTGTTTCATTATGTTCCACCAAAAAGTCCTTTGTAAGTCCTTGAACATCTTGGTGCTACCAAGATAAATGAAATGCTTCGATTTATGGACTTCCCTCATCAACTCTTCTTGAAGAGCCTTCAGAGCCCATAATTTATCCCTGAACATAATGGTCCTGTCTTCCTCACGGCGAAACTGCGCATTCGGCTTCCCAACACTCTCACACATCACCTCGAAGTTCAGATCATCTAATTGTAATGCCTCAATGTGATATATTATCTTAGGTTGCACTCTCATCCCTATATAATACATGTGTCCAACTTCATCAGCAAATGACTGTCACTTGGCAAATTCCTCGAAGTAGATCCCAATTTCGTCTAATTAAACTGGCAACTGAAACTGAAGTTTTCCTACTAAGTGCATCTGCCACCACATTTACTTTACTCGAATGGTAAGCGATAAAGAACTTACAATCTTTGAGAAATTTTAACCACCTATGTTATCTCAAATTTAGATCCTTCTGTGTGAAAATGTATTTGAGGTTTTTGTGATTAAAGAGAACCTCAAACTGCTCTTTATACAAGTAATGATGCCAAATCTTTAGTGCAAAGACAACAATTGTCAACTTCAAGTCGTGCGTTGGGTAGTTCTTATCATGTACTTTCAACTGCCTAGAAGCATAAGCAACTACAAAACCTCATAATCCCGATGGTGGGGTCAAAACTAGAGCTAAGGGCAACCTCTTCTTCAGCTCCTGAAATCCGATCTCACAATGAGGCATCAAAACAAACTTCATCCCTTTCTGCAACAACTTCATCATCGGGGCAACTATACAAGAGAAATCTTGGATAAATCTATGATAGTATCCAGCCAATGCCAAGAAACTCCTAATCTCTGTGACCGTCTTCGACTACTCCCAAAACAACACTGCTTCCACCTTCGTCAGATCCACCTTAATTCCATTCCTCGATATGACATGGATAAGGAACATAACCCTGTCTAGCCAAAATTAACACTTAGAGAGCTTATTATAGAGCTTATATTTTTTCAGCATTTGCAACACGATCCTCTAATGGTCTCTATGCTCCTCCTCACTTTCTGAATAAATCAGGATGTCATCAATAAACACTATAACAAACTAACTCAGCCATAATCAAAAGACTTGATTCATTAAGTCCATAAAAGTTGGGGCATTCGTGAGTCCAAAAGACATTACCAAAAACTCACAATACCCATATCTGGACCGAAAAGCCATCTTCGAGATGTCTTATACCTTGATCTGCAACTAATGATATCTCGAATAAAAGTCAATCTTCGAGAACACTTTCATTGTGCATAACTGATTGAACAGATCATCAATTCTGGGAAAAGTGTATTTGTTCTTTACCATTACCTGATTCAATATTCGATAGTCGATGCAAAACCTCATGGATCTGTCCTTTTTTTTTACAAACAAGACTGGTGCACCCCAAGGTGACACATTCGGTTTTATAAATCCCTTGTTAAGAAGCTCTTGCAACCGCTTTTCAGCTCGACAAGTTCCATACAATATGATGCTCTCGACACCAGTGTCGTTTCAGGCATCAACTATCAAAAACTCAATCTCACGATGAGGTGATAATCCCAACATATCATCCTAAAAAATATTGAAAAATTCGCAGACTACGTCCAACTGCTCCAATGGTGACTCCTGGCTATCCGTAGCGGACACACTATCCAAGAACATCGTGCAACCCTGCTTACAGTACTTCAAGATCTTCAACGCTGATACGATTTTCACCTCACCAACCAGCCTAGTCGCCTAAAAAAACCAACGTTGATAGATCGGGTTGCTCTAAGCACACCTTCTTGCCTCAACAATCAAGAGTCATGTTATATTATGATAGCCAATCCATGCCCAAAATGACAACGTAGAATGTCATTTCGAGTAAAATGAGATTAGTCGACAACTCATGTCCCTTAATAATCACTCGAACTAAGGGAAAATACTTAGCATATCGAGTTGACACACCTATAGGAGATATAACCTCTAATAGGGTCTCTAAGCTAGAAAATATAATGTCAAGCAATCCAACAAAAAAGAAGAAATAAAAGAATGTGTTGCAGCCAAATCAAACATAACACATGCAAGGTGATCGACAACGACGATAATACGTTCGATCAGATCACTCAGATTGTCCTGCTTTGTGGCTGTAGCAGTGTACACTCGTCAATTGGTCTTCCTTTGCACTTGCTATTGCGGAGGTCTCTGTCGCTGCTGCGTCTGCTACTGGCTGCTCTGGGCTCCTGGCTTGTTCAGGCAGTACTGTGTAATATGTCATGGCTGCTTGCACTGATAGCAGAGTCCAATGAAAAGAGGACACACACTGAAAGGATGACTATTATTGCACCTCTACCATGCATGTTGAGTCTTCTCTTGTTGTGACTGCTTTTGCTGAGGCAATTATGGTGGTTCCCCTATTGGGTCTTCTGCTTCTTATGTTGTGCACCTTGTGCCTTACTCCCAGTAGGTGGATGCTTTCGAGCTCCACCATTGCTGCTGTCACCCATCTTTTTGGACTAGCCTCCCTTAAATTGTTTTCACTCCTCATTCAGGACAAAAGCTGACTCAATCGCGTCACTGAATATAGTAGGACAATTAGTCATCACACGAACCCATAATTCGTCTTCAAGTCCTTACACGTATTTCACTACCCTCACCCTATCATCAATAAACAAGTTGTGGCAGTAATCTCGAGACTTTGAAATTTGATGGTGTAGTCCACCAAACTCATGTTCCTCTGTGTCAGCTCGATGAACTCCTATTACATCATTTTCTTGACAAACGAGAGAAAATAGGCTTTCAAGAACTCATATCAGAAGACCTTCCTGTTAAATATGTATATGTAAATGAATATATTTTTGTACTGTATTGTACCACTTGTACAGCATACTGTACTGTATTGTACTACTGTATTGTATTGTACATCATACTGTACTGTATTGTACATCATACTGTACTGTATTGTACTATTGTACTGTATTGTACTGTATTGTACAGCATACTGTACTGTATTGTACTATTGTACTGTATTGTACCACTCGTACAACATATAAATATCAATGGAAAGGGGAGAAGACATCATTGCCGCCCAACATTTTTTTCTCTCTTCCCTCTTACCTCTCTCTCTATCTCTTGCTACGATAGTAAGGTGACTCCCACATCTGATTTCTCACATGGTATCAGAGCCAAGGGCGTGGTAATCACGATCATCTGGAAGGCCCCTAAGGACCTTGACGTGCGTTTTTGGGCGTTCTCAAGGAAAGTGTTTTTTTTTTCATCTTTTCTCTGTTGTTTCTCCGTTGAATCATTATATTTCGACGTCGTTTCTTCATTTCCTCATATCGTGCATTTTTTCCTTCTTAAATATTCTGTTATCCCCAATTTTATCAACCCTAATTTCTGTTTTCCCTAAATTTGGGAACCCTCATTTCTCAAAAGTGCCTCTTTTCTCAAACTTCTTGTGATTTCTTATCTATTTCTTGCAATATAGTTGATAAATCGTACATTCTGCACGATTAACTAAAAAATCGTGATTTCCAAAACTCAAAAATTTCTGTCCGTACGGTTCTGTCCGTACAACCTACGAATTTCTATCGTGCTGTTTGATTCATCTTTGATCTTCTTCCTTATGGATTCTAAAATCAGCCCCAGATTTCTTTCTCAACTTGTTTCTCACAAATTAACTCATGATAACTACTTAATTTGGAAACGCCAATTTCTGCCGTTTATCCGAAGTCATGGTCTTTCCGGGCATCTGGATGGGGGATCACCTGCCCCACCTATGACTATTACGCAAGAGGTAACTGGTAATGATGGGAAAGTGAGTTGCATTGCTATTCCAAATCCTGCGTATGATGTTTGGTTTCAGAAGGACCAATCTGTGGTTGCCTATTTGACTGCCACGTTATCTGATCGTATATTACAAACTATCTCTGACCATTTTACTGCTGCAGAACTATGGAGACATCTTGCTCACTCTTATTCACAGGTTTCTGAATCACGTGCACTTCAACTGAAATGGCAGTTCCAATCTATGCGAAAGGGAACTAAGACCATTACTGAATTTCTAGGGGATATCAAAATTATCATTGATCAGTTGGCCGCTATTGGATATCCTGTTTCTGACAGAGATGTTGTTCAGCAGGTATTGGGAAGCCTTGGGCCCCAATATCGTATGTTTTGCACTGCATTACAGGTTGCCTCTACACTTCCATGCTTTGAGGATTTACAGGCCAAACTCCTACAGTATGAAGTTAGTTTGACTCAAGATCATCTTATTGATGATCCTCATCCTGTCATGTTTACATCTGGGTCTACCTCATTTCGTCCACCTGCTGCTCATATGGGCCGTGGAGGACTCCTTCCTACTCCTACTGCTCCACCTGCCACTAGAGGTACCCGTGTCCCTACTTGCTTCCATTGCAACAAGCGAGGCCATGTGAAAGCAGATTGTTGGCACAACCCACAGAATTGCAACAAGGCAGGGAGGCCAGGACCAAGAGCTGGACAGATGAATGTTAGACAGTTTCAGGGGCAGCCGCAGGGAAATTTTCGAGCACATCAGGGTACTGATCAGGGACAGAGTGCAGGGTTGCCACATGATGTGCAACAAATTCTGATGACTGCATTTAACAACATGAATTTGCGTCAGAATGATGATGGAGTTTGGTATATTGATTCTGGAGCAGCCGCACATGTTACTTCTGATGCAGGTAAACTTTCCAACATGGTTCCTTATATTGGCACTGGCACTATTGTCACGGGAGATGGTTCCCACCACCCTATTTCTCATACTGGAAATGCATCTCTCTCTTTGTCACAATCTACACTACCATTGAAAAATGTCTTACTCACTCCTGCCATTGAGAAAAACATTTTATCTGTTTCTAAATTGGTTGATGAAACAAATTCATCCATGGAATTTACTCCGTCTTCTGTTTGTCTTAAGGACCTTCGAACCAAGAAGATGCTCGCTAAGGGTGAACGACGCGGAAACATGTACGTCTTCGAAGCAGCCCCCGGGACTTTGAAGACGTTATCTACCGTGTCTCCATCTTTTCCTGCTTATTTGAGTCAGTCTTCTTCTGTTATGCAATGTAATAAGCCAGTTTCTTGGCATCGTCGGTTAGGTCATTGTAGTCAAGGGTTCCTTGACAAATTGTCTTCTTAGGGTTTTATTCCCAAAGTCAAATTAGATCATAAGTGTCCTAGTTGTAATGTCTGCAAGAGTCATGTACTTCCCTTTCAAAGTATCAATAAAAGAGCTTCCAAGCCATTTGAAATTATTCACTCTGATGTTTGGGGCCCAGCTCCTGTTTTATCTCTATCTGGCTCTCGTTATTATGTGTTATTTCTTGACTCTTTCACTCGTTACACTTGGATTTACTTTATGAAATCTAAATCTGAAGTGTTCAAACTTTTCAAACAATTCCATGCTCTTGTTCAGAACCTTTTCAATTCAAATATCACTTATTTCCAGTGTGATGGTGGTGGAGAATACATATCTCATGATTTTAGTGAATATTTAAAGGACCATGGCATCACACGTAACTCCTCTTGTCCTTACACTCCACAACAGAATGGAGTAGCAGAACGTAAGCATCGGCATATTGTTGAAACCGCGTTAAGTATGATGCACAATATTGATATTTCTTTCTCTCTTTGGACTGAGGCCTTTCACACTGCAGTGCATATCATTAACAGGTTGCCTATGGAATTATTAGGAGATCAGTCTCCTTATTATTTGCTTCACGGTTCTCACCCTTCTTATGATGATTTGCATGCTTTCAGATGCATTTGTTATGTCCATGTGGATCATTCTTTACGTAACAAGTTTCAGGACAGAGCAGTTCAGTGCAGATTTCTGGGATATGCCGATGGGTATAAAGGATATAGATGTTATGATCCTATTTTGGGTAAGATTAAGGTGTCTAGAAATGTTGTTTTTGATGATGACCATTTCAACACTTGTGATACTTCTCAGGTATATGAGCAAACTACTTATGATCCATGGCTTTGTGATACTTTGCTATATGACTCTATCAGAGATCCTGTTGTTGATGAACCAATTCAGTTTGAAGCAGACAACTCCATCATCCAGGATGCACCTTCACGGTTTTCAGGTTTGGTTTATGCCCGTCGAGGAGCCCCTTCAACTCCATCTCACGAGGCTCCCCCTCTTCGACGATCCACACGTGAAAGGCATCCTATCCATCGTTGGGTTAGTTACAACAATTTTTCTCTTGACTTTCAGTTGTTTCTAACCAATGTGGCCAAAGAGAAAGAGCCGTATACCTTCCATCAGGCAGCCCATTCTCGAGCTTGGGTTGAAGCTATGAACGAAGAAATGGCAGCACTTCATGAATGTCATACATGGGATATTGTTCCTCGACCTGTTGATAGAAATGTTGTTGGTTCCAAATGGGTTTACAAGATCAAGCGTAAACCAGATGGTAGCATTGAAAGATATAAAGCTCGCCTTGTTGCACGCGGATTCACACAACAATATGGGCAAGATTATGAGGAAACTTTTAGCCCTGTTGTCAAAATTGGCACCATTCGTGTGATCCTCACTTTGGCACTTCAGCATGGTTGGTCTCTTAGCCAGTTGGATGTCAAGAATGCGTTCCTACATGGGGACTTGAAGAAAGAGGTGTATATGGAGCAATCTCCTGGATATAGTGAACATGATGCGGCTACATGGGTTTGTAAATTGAGAAGGTCTCTTTATGGTTTAAAACAGGCATCTCGGTCTTGGTTTGAGAGTTTCTCCATGGAAATTCAGCAGCATGGCTTTTCTAAGAGTATACTTGATCATTCTTTATTTATGTATAAGAATGATCATGTTACTACTTGGGTTCTTATATATGTTGATGACATCATTATCACTGGGAGTGATGATGCACATATTGCCTTGGTCAAGTCTTTACTCATGGCCAAATTCAAGATGAAGGACTTAGGCCCATTGCGATACTTCTTGGGAGTTGAAGTCGATAGACAAGATGATCGACTCACTCTAAGTCAACACAAGTATACTCTTGACATTCTTCACACCACTGGTATGATTAATTGTAAACCTCTCAGCACCCCATCTGTCTTAAATCATAAGTTTAGTGCAAAAGAAGGCCAATTATATCATGATTCCACTTTATATCGCCGCATTGTTGGTATGTTGCAATATCTTACATTTACAAGACCTGACATTGCTTATGCTGTAAATCAAGCATCTCAGTTTATGCATGCTCCCACTGATTGTCATATGGAATGTATTAAGCGTATTCTCAGATATCTGAAAGGGACTATTGGAGATGGATTGCTCTATCACAAAGATGAAAGCTTCACTACAGGACACCATTTACTTACATATTGTGATGCAGATTGGGGTGGGGACCCTGATGAGCGTAGGTCGGTTTCAGGATATTGTGTTTTTATTGGCCCAAATATTGTCACTTGGAGTAGTAAGAAACAAAAGGCCATTGCTAAATCCAGCACTGAGGCAGAGTACAGGGCAATGGCAGCAGGGACAACTGATGTCACTTGGGTACGGCATCTTCTTCAAGAGTTGAATGAACCTATCTCTTCCTCTCTGCTTTTATGTGATAATCAAAGTGCCATTAATATTTCTTTTAACCCTATTCATCATTGTCGCACGAAGCACATTGAGATTGATCAGCATTTTGTTAGACAAAAGATTGAAACAGAAGAAATTGAGGCTTCGTATGTCAGATCAGAAGACCAAGTAGCAGACATCTTCACCAAAGGATTGGTTAGTCATCAATTTTGGTTACTTAAGGGCAAGTTGAGCATGATTGAAGATCATCCTCAACTTGAGGGAGGCTGTTAAATATGTATATGTAAATGAATATATTTCTGTACTGTATTGTACCACTTGTACAGCATACTGTACTGTATTGTACTACTGTATTGTATTGTACAGCATACTGTACTGTATTGTACTATTGTACTGTATTGTACTGTATTGTACAGCATACTGTACTGTATTATACTATTGTACTGTATTGTACCACTCGTACAACATATAAATATCAATGGAAAGGGGAGAAGACATCATTGCCGCCAAACATTTTTTTCTCTCTTCCCTCTTACCTCTCTCTCTATCTCTTGCTACGATAGTAAGGTGACTCCCACATCTGATTTCTCACACTTCCAAGAGATAGACTCCCCTACAATGAATTTCACCTTCTGAATCATGTCCCACCACTTCTTAGCTACGATAGTAGGTGATAAAGTCAGTTTGCCTCTCGTCCAACATGGGCAAGACACAAAAGGCACACTTTATCACCTCGACCCAGCTCTCGACGGCTTAAGGGTCGACCATTACAGAAAAAGTTGGTAGATCCAACTTTAGAAACTTCTCATGGGTCATGACTGGTGTGGGGTTCGTGCATGGTACAAGTTGAGTAGTCTATGCCTGAATATGAGTAGTGTTTGTCTCGGCCAGGCTATTGAGAGCATTCATCAAGAAGTCCCTCTATTCCCGTCAATTCTCAGGAGCGTTTGTCGAGCACGAGTATACATCTAAAAATGAATTCAAACTAAATTTGTTATTAAACTATGCCCATAGATCAAACCTACCTCCTTAGGCTTGATCTTGATAACAAAACATAATCACATTAAGCATGCAAGTTAAATCATCATACAGAGATTTAGATATAACAGTCTATATTGCCAAAATAACATTTTTCATAATTACAAGACAATAAAGAAATAAAAATTCGAAAGATACTCTTAACAGTGATGTAGAGACTGCTTCTGGAGTACGAGTTTATGATTTTATGGTGGTGATTCTGACAAGCTCTGATACCAACTCTATAACAACCCAAAATTGACCTTAAAAAATTTTGCAAATTTTTTTTAAACAAATAAACTATTTTAAAATCTTGCAGAAAGATATCTCATGGATCTGAGGTATATCACAGATTTAATATACACAACCCATCATACATTCTAAACATAAAACAATTCAAATTATGAATTTAATTTAATAGAATAACCCCCATTTAAGGTTTAACAAGTTCCCCAAAAACCACAATTACGAAAACTGTGAGGATTCAATCCACCATATCATAACCTTCAATTCCTCCAGCAAGTCATTCCCGTCATCAAGGACTCTACAAACATCGTATAATCAGAACAAGCTTGCAATATAAGCAGTTCACATAAAAACAACCAACAATCTCATGCTAAATTAAACATTTAGAGATGCATGAACCAATGCAATATGCATGAATGATTTTTTTTAACGTTAATTATCAATATTGGTTTTGAATGTATGCCCCTAATTAAATATAACATATTTAAGTTCCCACTTGTATAAAACCCGTAGATACTTAAAACAAACTAAATTCCTAAGGTTCAAGACAGTTCTCAATGATATCTTAATACACTATTTGTATTCTATTAACTATGTCATACACAAGTTCCTTGACCGATGCCATGAATCAACACTATCAATCAAAATATTAGAAATCAATACCTAATACCAAGATGACAAAGAAATTAACATCCGTTGATGCCACTTTCTCAATATACCAACTGCAATTGAGTTTAACACCACCACGCTCAGGCAAAATGATGGGAGTTTCCTATAATTGTGGCTGAAAACATGAATCACTCATCGGGTTCTTAAGGAAAACAATGCACACGATGTTTAATATACTCACGGTCCTCCATGATCGCTATCTAAGGTTCTCACATTTTCAGATGGTAACCAAGGAAGAACAAATTATTACACAGTTTGGTCTCTTATAACATCCTTGTTATCATTGCAAAATTTTACTTTTGCAAGTGAAACTGACCTTTTGAAAAAGCTTCGAAAATAACTCACCTCTATTTTAAAATGCGAGAAAATTCTGAGGAATGAGACTCGCCTGTCGGTACGAGGTTCAACCATTCATGGCGCCATAACCAGGGGTAATTAAACCAATGATCAATCTAGTGTTTTACTTTGCTCAACTTGTCTAAATCTGTGTTCTATTCCTAAATGCACAAAGAATCAAGCATGTGCTTGTGAACTTTGAAAATAAAGATTGAAAATATGATGTATGCTTCAAAGATTTGAAAATACTTGGAAAAGGAAGGCACTTTAAAAATCGTGAATCACATGAGAAAATACTTTTAAAGAAAAGAAAATTGTAAATTGGATTCAGAAAAGATAGAAAATTTTATGAAAATCAAGAGATTTCTGAGAAAATCGATCCTAAGGAGAAAGACTTAGAGAAAATTGATTTTTTTATTGAGATTGAATTGAAAAACATCAAAAGGGATGGGCGTGTGGCCCTATGAAATCCTTTCATGATGTAGTCTAAACTTAAATGAATGAATGAATGTAATTTGAGAAAATATTTTCTAAAGAATTTATGAAAAATCTTTGACAAAAGAACTTTTGGGCCTTATAGAATTTAGATGAAATAAACTCAACACATATTCCTGACTATGGCCACGAATATGCAATGAATATAGTTCATTTGATTCTAAAAGGGAAAAATACTTATAAAAGTTTTGAAAATATGCAATGATTTCTTAAGATAGCCTAAGAGTGTAGGTCATTTTGTAACTTAGAAAAATATGATAAATCTGGGTTTTGGTCATATTCTGACTATGACCACAAATACGAAACCCATCGAGTTTATTAACTCTTTAGAAGCAGATGCACGTGCCATTCGTGTAGACCATTGTGAGTTAGAATATACATGAATCATCATCCATCACACATTAACATTATTTAAAAAATAAATTATATGCAATGCAACCCTAATCTAAGCAGGAAATTAAATTCTTATTCCAATATTTACAATTTACATCAATAACAAATTGAAATAAAAAAATAGAAATAAAGAAATTATAGTTTTAAGTGTCCCTGCAAAACTAGCAAACTTGTTAGTGAACAAATGCTGGCTTTTCAGGATTTATCCAACAATATCTGAAATTGAGAGATTTATCCGGATATAAGCTTTTTTCTATGATTCCCTGAAATAAACATAATAAAGAATGATGCAGAATTGAACAAATAATAAAAATAAATAACTTTAGATTTTAGAATTTTGAGAAAAATAGCCAAAATTGTCCTTTATTGCAAAATAGGGTTTAAAATAGGGTTTCTCAGAAAATATTTTTGTAAAATGCTTAATCCGGGGATCAAACGGATTCAAAACAATGCAAAATCGGGTAGAGTACACCCTAATATAATTATGAACATGATCAAACCCTAAAAATATGAAGTTTTCATAAAAAATCGAAATATTAGAAAAAAAACAAAATTTGCTCATGTTTCAATTGAATCAGGACTTCACGGGTATCCTATTTTCATGATTTACTTAAACAATGCATTAAATGAATCCAAAAATTCATAAAAGTTGACATGGATACTTCTAATAACCCTAAAATTAAAATGAAATCAAAAAAATATATTTTTTGTATTATTTTGATATGAAAATTAAATAAAAATATGAAAATATGCGATTTTGCCCGCAGGCATGTACCTGTCACAGTGTCAGACCTGAATTAGGCATCAAACAGTAACAAAAAATAGTAAAATTTCACATAAAGAAACTAGATATCTGAACATAAATAATCCTATTTATAGATCAAAAAAAGCATCTCTGGTTAGGGAGATACCGTTTCGGCAATATACTTTTGATTTCGGCGAACACATAAAAGCTCCAAAAAAGGAAATTCTGATTTTGATTCAATTAAAAGTAGCAAACAGAGTTAAAAAATTACCAAAATCAAACTGATAAAACTAGACATGCTGTTAAATCTGTGGCATCTTACGGATAAGAAAAATGATCTTTGATTAGGAAGATATGATCCGCATAAGTTGATCTAGGGCTTAAACAATGCATAACAAACTCTGTGAATCAGATTTTGATTTCTGACAGAGTAAAAATAGCAAATGACTATAGAAAAATCTAAAAATTTCACAGGATATGCTAGGCATTATGACTAACCCATTGTTTTTTACGGATCATCGATTGAATCTTCGGTGAGAGAGATATTACCGCTCCAATCTGTCCTTGATTCCACATAGCATTTTCACGGTACAAGAATCAGAGTTCGGTTTCTGATTTTTTAAGTAGTAATACAGAACTCAAAATAATCCAATTTTTTTATGAAAGGGCACTAACACATGCATAATTTGACCCTAAAAAAATAAAATTTTATTGACAAAAAAATGCACATAAAATAATGCCATTCCCGTGCGGCCAAAATCAAAGTGTATATTATCGATAAAGCACATGAATAACTCTAATCTAAACATGCAAAACCATAAAAAAACTTGTAAATAACATAATGAATTTTGATTTGATGCTTGAATGAGTAAAACAAACATGGATATGATGAAATAATAAAAAAATCAGGGAACACGGTTGAAAATTTGATTTGGCCTTTAAAAGAGGGATTTGATCCATAGAGGGATCAAATCTCATCTTTTCTTTGGCATCAACATGGGAAAATAATGATCCAAGCTATTTTAATGGATGAAAATGTGAAAACCACTCTAATATAGCATTAGATCATATTCTTGGATCATGTTAATGGTTCTTGAATGGAAATAAAGCTTGAATCAATCATGCAAGGGGCGGCAATGGCTAAAATCCTAAATAAAATAAGAAAAACTAATAAAATAATAAAGAAAGTTAGAAGAGATCTTACCTTGGAGGCTGCAGCAATGGAAGAGAGCTTGAAGGAAGAGAGAGAGCCACCATTTTAAGAGAGAGAGAGAGGGTGAAAAAGCATGCGGAGGTCGCCCCCCTTAGAGCCCTTTTTATATAAAGTTCCAACTCTTAATTAAAGAGTTGTAATTTTTTGAAATACCTCTTAATTAATTAGGATAAAGCAAATGAGGGGGGCGATTTTTGGTGGAGTGTTCTAACCTAACAAGACACTAATTACTAACTCTAATTAGTTTTGAGAAACCTCAAATGTGGCACCCCCCTTGTGGGCCCACATTTGGTTTTTTAAAAGTCCTAATTATAAGTTTTAAAAATAAGGTTTTTTTTAATAAAAATAAAGGTTAGGTTTTAAAATCAATTTTGATCTTTCTTGAAATTCTAATTCAATCAGGACACTAACTTGAACTAACCTAGACCCTTTCAAATGTGGCACCACCTATTGTGGGCCCCACTTGTTTTTCAGAAAATGTTTTTTAAAGTTTGAAAATAAAGGGGTTAAAACAAGATTTTCAAAAGAGGTTTGAAATAAAGGATAAAAATCATGGTTCTAAATCAACTAGAGACCTAGATGAATTGAAAATCTCTCGAATGTGGTGCCAGGTGTGTGGGACCCACATTTGAGTTTTTAAAAAGAATAAAGGTTAAAAAGAGTTTTTAAAACAGATGAAGAATAAAAGCAAAGAGTAAATTCGAGAAAATTAGAGTCATAAACCAACTAAAACTCCTGACTAGAGTCCTAAAATTTTGAAACTCTGCAATTTGGGTTTTTGAAAGATAAATGAAGAGGTTTTGAAAGATCTTCTCAAAGATTAGTGAAAATGAACAAAAAAATGAAATCAAGGTTAGAGTCTTAATCAACTGGAACTCTAGAGCAGAGTCCTAAAATTTTGAAACTCTGAAAATTAAATATGTTTTCGTAAACAAGTAAAAATAGAAGTAAAAAATGAAATCAGAGTAGAGTTTTGAACCAACTGGAACTCTGAGGCAGAGTCCTAAAATTTTGAAACTCTACAATAAGGTCCTAGAATTTTGAAATTTGATTATTTGAAAGATAAATGAAGAAGTGTTTGAAAGATTTTCTCAAAAATGAAGTCAGGGTTAGAGTCTCAATCCAACTGAAACTCTGAAACATAGTCCTGATTTGACTAAAACTCTAAAATTTTGGCTTCTTTCAAAAGATTTTCTTGAAAATAGGTAAAAATAGTAATGAGAGATAGAGTCCTAATCCGACTGAAACTATGTGATAGAGTCCTAGTCTGGCTGAAACTCTGAGATTTTGGCCAAAATGAAGAAAATGGCCGAGGGGTAAGGCTACCTCTGTTTTAAAACCAAAAATGAAATTTTGAAAAGGTTTAAAAATGTGAAAAGATAGAGTCCTAGATCAACTAAAACTCTGAAACTTGAGAAATTTAGATGAAAGAAATGATCAAGAAGCGACACCACTTAGATGGGTCTCATCCGAGGATTGGGATCAACTAAAAATTGTTTTTAAAATGAATCTATATCATTTTCTAAGGAAAATATAAAGGAATGTAAGATCCTGGGGGTTGACAAATGACAAATGTTGATCTAAAACCCAGTTTTTGAAATTGATTTCGAAAGAAAAGTTTTAAAATTGAATTTGGATTTGATATTTTCAAAAACAGAGTACTGAATCTCGAGAATGAAATGTAATGCAATGCGCTGAAATGTCATGAAATGACAAGAAATGGTATGAAATGATTATAAAAAGTAAACCCTAGGCGAGGGATTCAAAGTCTCGGGCCCCTGGCAGAGACAAAGGATTGAACATTCTTGCTCGAAGATAAGAATTGGTAATTGGATTCAGATCCAACACTGGGTCCGATCCGAATATGAATTGAGTCTCGGATATAGCTAAAATTTTCAGGAAAAGAACTGATCTGAGTTTCGATTATTGATTGTACCAGCTGGGGGAATGATAAAAATAAAGTTTCGGATAAAATGGCCGAGAAATGATTTTGCCCCTACAGAGCGAGGAGTGACACTGAAAATGAGGTAAGATTTGAACTAGTATCGACTGGTTTAAGCTGAATCTTAAGGTTTCTAAATTCAGAAGAACTAAAATAACACTGACTTAACTGAATTCCTAGACTGAATGATTGAGAAATGGTACAATTCTCAGAGAAATGGTGAGAAATGCACACTTGAGTGAAATGGGTAGCGAGACCGTACTGGGTTTGAGCTGAAATAAAGATCAGTAATACTGAGATGAACTAATTTCAGAGCTCAAACACTAGCTCAACTCACTAGACTTAGCTCAATTTCAGCCAAAATGGACTCCTGAGCTGCGGGAAATGGAATTGAACTGGATCTGGGCCATTTGAACTCTTGGTGAGCTCAGATTAATCTTAGGAGAATAGGGTCGATTGGGATTAGCTGACTCAGGGATAATTAACTAGAATTCGAGCAAGAAATGAGCCCATTTATGAGGAAATAAACCAATTTTAGCCGAAATGGTCAGAAATGAATAGGGTTTGCTCATCGTGAGCTCAGGTGAGCTAAAAATGACAGACATTTCGACTGTTCTGAGCTTAAAAATGAGCTGGATCGACTCTGATTGATAGGCATCTAAGGTGACCTAGGGGTAAAATGGGAAATTTTTTGACAAGATGGGGTGAAATGACACCTAAACCTGGATCGACCTAGGGCTAGACTCCTAAGGGGATTGACATCTGCTGAAAGGGGGTGCTTGAAGATGAACCAGGAAAATTTGGGGTGTTTACAATCCTTAATTCATTAAGGATTTTTTACACAAAAATAATTATGCAAATCAACATGCATTAATAAATTCAGGCATTTGCTCTGTCAATTTAAACAGTGTAATTAATACAAAAGCAATATAGAACGATTTTACAATTTGTTATTTCATGAACATATGCACTTGGCTTCCAAAGGCCCATCAATGGTTCACACAACCACCACACAATTTAATGAAATTTAAATGACACTGCATATTTTAGTGAATAAAATCACACATAGATATACAAGTTTGTGTTCAGAGTATAACATCAATGCATATTTATAGCACATGAATGAATGCATATTGTAACAAACAATTTAAATTTATCATATTATAAAAAAAATCAAAATTTTCTAACTGACCAAATTCAGCATCTATAGATTTTAGATTTGGCTAAATATTCAAACAAAAGAAGATTGAACACTTTTTAATGAAAATCAAAATTTGGACAACATAAGAAAAATTCAGATTTCCAAACCAATTTCTAAATCAGATTTTTAATACATTTAACAAATCAGATTTAAAAAACAAATGAATGTAAAACCCAATCCCTGTCAACCAAAACAAAGTTCACCCAACTGATTCAGACTATCATAATAAAACCAAAACTAGATTTATAGTTCAATAATGCCTAATGAAAAACAAGTTTATTAAGCCCTAAAGCTCAACGCCAATATATGTATAGCCAAGATTTGATATGTTGACAAGCATGGTTCAACGCCAGCCCCATGTGGTTTCTAATACCAGCAAACTGATTCTATTTAGTACAGAAATTTACCCAAAGGAGGATAAATATAAACCAATTTTTTTCTAGTATTGTGGCGGGTTATCAGAACTAGGGGACCATTCCAGTTTTCACTTATGCACAAAAAAACTGACTATGAAATCAATCACATAGCATCGACCATAAATTGTTTACACCTAGTTTCATTCTTTTTATGATTACTAAGCCTTAATGCAGGCATCATTGTACTACCAGTCAATAAATAAAAACTCTGAGCACACAAAAATCAGTCTGTTCATGATCTGAACAATGTCAGACTATTTTCATTATGCAAACGGTAACATGATGATCAAAACAAAAAACACATGTTAAATTTCCAGATTTACACCATGATCTAATCATGTTTAAGCACAATAAAGTATGACAACAAAACAAAATTCTATACGGAAATTTTGGATCCAACATAAACCAAGAAATAATTATATTTGTTCTTGTTAGGTATGAAATTTTCAAAGCAATATACACATCATAGATTCAAATCAATGAAAAACGCAGATTAAAGATGGGCCAAATAAATTGAACCCAATACAAACAAATTCTGATTATAGCCCATTGTGAAACCTAGTTCAAGGACAAAGACGCAAACCAATATGTGTGTCCAATTTACAATCCTAACCAAAATCAACCTCAACAAAAGAAAACTAGATCTTTTAGTTTCATAAAAACTCAGATCGAGAAACTGTTACCCAAAATCAGTAAGGACAGTCATGGGGTTAAAAGAATCGAACACCTTAAATATATACACATATTCACAATTTCAACGTTGTTCTTAAATCCATGTCGTTTCGATTTAAACAAGTCCCTTACCTATTAAATCCCAAGAGAAAAAGACTTGTACCTTGGTGAGCTACTGTGGATTGACCACAAAGAAAGAAGAAAGTGATGATGCTGCAGCTTTCCTCATACTCGGTACAACCCTCTCTCTTTCTCTGCGATCTCTCTTTTCTCCCCTTTCACGATTTAAACCCCCCCTCTCTCTCAAAATCGATATTGGGAGAGAGAGAGCTCTCACCAATTTTATAAAAGGCGTTAAAAGATGTCACAACTAGGCCTGGATCTCAGGATCCAAACCCAATCTATTTTAGTTTTATTTAAACATATGCTCATTAATGGCATGTTATAATTTTCACACTTTATATAATACCCTAATTACACTGTACGTGTATATAGTGAATAAAAAGAAATTGCAAACCCTAATTTTGGGTTTTCTGCAACCACCGATGCCTCTTTCCCTCTCTATTCCTCTTCCTCTTGTGATTTACGGTGGAGTACCAATTTCTAACATGGTATCAGAGCTTCAGATCCTTCCTTGAAGATCATTTCAGCCCCTCCATCCTCTTCTAAGGTATTTTTCTCTTCCTTGAAGATCGTTTCTTTCTTTCCTTCACAATCCATAATATTTGATTTCTTCTTCTCCATTTTATTTCTCTTCTCGTTGTTCTTTCTTTCTTTCATACTGCTGCATCTATTTTTTTCTTCTCCTATTTATTTACCCACGTAATATCAAAACTCATGTTTGCATGATTTCAAAGATCGAAATCACGTCAAACTCATTCTTTTCTTTCTTTCATATTGATGTCAGAACTAAATCTGACCTGAACACGATCTGTATTCTGCTTTGACTGGTTAACATCACTTTATCTTCCTCTCTACCTTGAATTTTCTCCCATTTAGAAAGAAATCACATTGAAGAAAACACATTATTTTCATATTAACGTGTTTTCTTGCCGACTGAATACTTGTTTTCCTTTAGAGCAGTTCTTCTTTACTGCATATTCTATTTTTTCTGCCTTGGGTCTGCAGACTATTATTATTATTAAAAAAAAGAGGCAACCGAGTTCTCTGAAATCCAGTTATCTGTTCTAAATTCTTAATTCTTATTTTGTTTGCTCTAAAGTGACTTCTCTTTTCAGTCTCTTAATCCTCTTCGTTTTCGCTTCCCATTGACTATGGATTCATTCTCTTCTTCGCAATCTGACCTTTCTTTCAACTTTCTCAGTCAACTTGTGTATGAGAAACTGAACAATTCCAATTTTTTAACCTGGAAGAGATAAATCATCCCATTCATAAGGAGTCAGGATCTTTCTGGACATCTAGATGACTTTGTTCCAGTTCCTCTAGAGTTCATATCATAAGAAGGCAAGAGTGAGGAGGGTGGCACTTCAATTACTTTTGTTAGAAATCCAAAGTATGTATCCTGGATGAAGCAAGACGAGGCTTTGGTTGCATACATCACTTCCACTTTGTCACAGGAGGTGCTTGTGGCAATCCCAGATGACTGCTCAGCTATGCAGTTATGACATCATCTTGTTCAGACATATTCACAAGTTTCTCAGACTAGAATATTATTTTTAAAGAAAGAGTTTCAAATGCTGAGGAAGGACTCCATGATTGTCATGGAGTACTTAAACAAAATGAAGACTATCACAAATGAGTTGGCCATCGTGGGTTGCGTGCTCAATGACAAAGATATGGTGCAGTAGACTTTGAGCGGGCTAGGACCCGATTATCACATGATGGTTACTTCATTGTTGTGTTTACCAGGCTTACCTACATTTGAAGACCTTCGTGCTAAGCTCTTACAATATGAGATGACCTTGAAGAGATTCTCCGAAAGTATTCACAACCTCATTGGAGCACACGATGGTCTTGCCACAGGAGTTACTTATGGTCAAGAATGTGGTAGGTATGAATCTCGGGAAAGGGGAGGTCAAGAGAAGCTCGTGGAATATTACCTACTCCTAGTATGCCTCCTAATCTGCAAAGGCAAAGGACGATACCTACTTACTTTCTTTACAACAAAAGGGGGCACATCAAAGCAAATTGCTGGCATAACCCGTAAAATAGAGAAAAACAATTGGAGACAAGAAAATGCACATATATATTGAAGAATACTCGAGAAGTCAAAGAGTTGTTATTATCTGCCTTTGTTGAATTGAACATCAAACAGAATGATCAAGGTACTTGATATGTTGATTCTGGTGCAGCCACTTATGTCACTGGTGATGATGGTAAGCTCCTAAACCTTGTTCCTTATGTTGGTAGAAATAGTATTGTCACTGAAGATGGGTCTCATCACCATATTTCGCATATTGGAAATTCTGTAATTCCTATGTCTAATTCTTCCATTGTTGTTTCAAATGTCATTCATGCTCCTAATATTAAGAAAAATATTGTTTCAGTCTCTAAGTTTGTCGATGATATTAATGCTTCAGTTGAGTTTACTCCTTTTTCTGTTCATGTTAAGGACCTTCTCATGAGGGAAACATTCGCTGAAGGAAAATGACAAGAGAATATGTACGTGTTCCAAGAGGATCTTTCCTCTCGTGTTTAACCTGTTGATTCCATCTTGAAGCTCGTATCATCATCTTCAGTTCCTCTTGAGAGTGTTCTTAATATTTTTGAATGTATTGAGTCGAATCTTTGGCATGGTCGTCTGGGTCATTGTAGTATTTATTTTATTGATAAGCTTGTATCAAACAGTCTTATTCCCAAGTCAAGTCTGAATTTAAGTGTCGATAATAAAAAATGTTCTAGTTGTCTTCAGTGTAAGAGTCATGTTCTTCCATTTCATTCCATTAATAAAAGAGCTTCAAGACCATTTAAAATTATATGTTCTGATGTTTGGGGTTTGGCTCCAGTTCCTTCCATGTTTGGCACTAGATATTATCTCATTTTTGTTGATAGCTATTCTCGATATACATGGATCTTCTTTATGAAAAGTAAATCTGAAACCTTCAAATTGTTTCAGAATTTTCATTCCTTTGTTCAAAATAAATTCTCTAAAAATATTACTTGTTTCCAATGTGATGGAGGGGGGTGAGTTCTCTTCAAATGGCTATTAATTTCCTCCAGACAAATGGAATAAGTAGGCAGGTGTCTTGTCCCCATACACCTCAACAAAATGGAGTTGCTGAACGGAAGCATCGCCATATTGTCGAAAGTGTAATGAGCATGATGCATGATAGTAATCTTCCAGTTATCTTTTGGGCAGAGGTCTTTCATACAACAGTCTATGTCATAAATCTATTGCCCATGAATATCTTGAAAAACAAATCACCCCATTTTTATTTGTATGGTGTGCATCCAAATTATCATGATTTGCACATTTTTGGGTGTGTATGTTATGTTCATGTTGACAGTTCAATGCGACACAAGTTTCAGGATAAGGCCTTATAGTATAGATTTGTGGGATATGCTGATGATTACAAAGAATGCAGATGCTATAATCCCATGAGCAGGCGCATCAAGATATCCAGAAATATTGTGTTTGATAAATCAAATTTTGGTCATAATATTGACACTCCTCCTGAAATTGAAATTTATCACCCTTGGTTGAACTCAGATCTCTTTTCTAGTATTGACGGCGTTTGTTCTTCATACTGTAATCAAAGAGATGAGGGAAGCATGACTACTGCTGCGCAAAGAACTCAGGAAAGTGTGATCTCTGAACCGTCATTGGCCCCCGAAAGGTATAAAGGCATTGTTTAGTCTCGACGTGAGAAGGAGATATTCTCCAGCTCTAATCACGAGCTGATTTCTCTTTCTATTTTCATTCAATCATCTGTTCATAGAAGGTCTACCAGGCCTCGACATCCTATTGATAGGTGGGTTAGTTATGAGAACTTCACAATGGATTTTCAACTTTTCTTAACCTCTTTGGGCAAGGAAGATCAACCCACCATATTTTATCAAGTAATAAATTCTAAAAAGATGGATTGAAGCTATGAACAAAGAAATGAAGGCTCTTCATAAGTGTGGCACTTGGGATATTGTTCCAGACCACATAATCGAATTATGGTTGGTTCAAAGTGGGTGTATAAGATAAAGTATAAGCCGGATGATACTATCGAGCGATACAAAGCTAGACTGGTTGCCAAAGGCTTCACATAGGAGCAAGGATAAGACTACAATGAGACCTTCAGTCCAGTAGTGAAAATAGGCACTATCCGCATCATATTATCATTGATTGTTGAGCACCAGTGGGCTCTCAGTCAACTGGATGTAAAAAATGTATTTCTCTATAGAACTCTGAAGGAGGAAGTATACATGGAGCAACCCACTGGGTATGCCAAAGAGAATTCCAAAGAATACGTGTGCAGGTTAAAGAGAGCTATATATGGTCTGAAGCAGGCATCTCCATCTTGGTTTGATAGTTTCTCCCTTGAAGTAGAAAAATATAACTTTAATTAATCTCTTCCTGACCATTCTCTTTTCATATTCAAATGTAAAGATATAGTTACCCTGTTATTGATATATGTTGATTACATTATCATTACAGGTAACTCTAATGAATATATTGAACAGATTAAAGAACTTTTGAACCATAGATTTAAGATGAAGAATCTTGGTAAACTGCGATACTTTCTTGGAATAGAAGTTGATAGGACTCCTGCAGGCATGACACTCACTCAACATAAGTATATTGTTGATGTTCTTAGCAAGGCAGGTATGACAGATTACAAGCCTCTAAGCACACCCAATGTACTTCATCAGAAACTTAGTTCCCAAGATGAAGATTTGTATGAGGACCCTACAGGATATTGCAGGGTAGTAGGAATGCTTCAGTATCTTACCTTCACTCGGTCTGACATTGCCTATTCGTTCAATTAGGTGTCTCAATTCATGCATGAATCACATATTGAACATATGAAAGTTGTTAAACGCATTCTTCGATATTTGAAGGAAACTATTGGAGATGGACTTCTATACAGAAAGAGTATGCATGGCCATCACATGCATGAACTTCTTACTTACACAGATGCAGATTGGGCAGGAGATCTAGATGAACATAAATCAATCTCAAGATATTGTGTTTTCATTGGCCTAAATCTTGTCTCCTGGAGCAGTAGAAAATAAAAGGTCATAGCCAGGTCGAGCACAGAAGCTGAATATAGATCAATGACAGTTGCTACAGCTGAAGTAACATGGATCAAACACCTCTTGACAGAAGTAGAAAAATCGATTTCTAAAAGCATTCTCTTGTGTGATAATCAAAGTACTATCAACATGTCATTCAATCCTATCTACCACAGTCGTGCCAAGCATATTGAAATTGATCAATATTTTGTAAGACAGAAAGTCGAAGAGAAGAAAATTGAACCTGATCAAGTTGCCGACTTGTTTACAAAAGGACTTATCAAGGACAAATTTTGGATGTTAAAAGGCAAGTTGTTCATGGCTCAAAACCATGTACAACTTGAGGGAGGGTGAAAAGATGTCACGACTGGGCCTAGATCTCAGCATCCAGACCTAATATGTTTTAGTTTTATTTAAACACATGCTCATTAATGGCATATTGTAATTTTCATACTTTATGTAATACCTTAATTACACTGTACGTGTATATAGTGAATGAAAAAAAAATGCATATCCTAATTTTTGGGTTTTTTGCAACCATCGACGCCTCTCTCCCTCTCTATTCCTCTTCCTCTTCCTCTTGTGATTTACGGTGAAGTACCAATTTCTAACAAGGAGGACTCTTCTAAAGGGGATGTTCCTATCAAATTTGGAAAGCCTTTTATTTTCTTATGAAAATAAAAGCCATTTTCTAAACAAACTCCTAATTATATATATATATATATATATAATCTATTATTATTATTATTTATTTTTAAAAGCTTAATTATCCATACACATGGATCACGAGTCCTGGCCAGCAAGCCCAGGATCCATATTGAGATCCAATTAACGTCAACCACTAATTACATATTATTTTATTACAAATAGTGAAAATATATTTATTTAATAAAAATTATATTTATTGAACTTATAATCTAGCAAAATTTTACGAGATATTACACTTTTGGATGTATTCAACATGGTTAAAATAGTAGGAATGAACCACTGGATCATACTTTTTCGATGTAAAAATACATTTTTTTTTTAGGATTAAAATTTTGTTACATTGTGTGCCATTAAGTTTTCAACACCCAAAAAATCTCACATTCATGTTGCAAAGACACGATCCAAAGGTTATTTTCTACAAAACCAAACATATAGATCACATCTAGAGGATAAGATGTGCAAAAAAAAATACTATTTCTTACTTGGGGTTCTTTACCCATTAGGGTAGTTAACATTACTATATATATTGGGGAATGAAAACCTCCCCAACGAAACCCCTCCCCCAATGAATTTTTTTTTGGTGTTTTTCTCAAAATTCTGAACATACAGATGTGTTCAGCATGAATAAATTTTGGATAGAAAAAATGATACTTGGAGCCTTAAAAATTTATAAAAATTGTACGCCATTGATTTTAAAACTTATAAAAACCTATACATGCATAATGCTCTAAGAACTGATTTCTATAAAAACAAGCATATATATCACATGTATGGTGAGATTTTTGAAAAAACACTAAAAATCCAATAAAACGTCTATTGGAGAGGTTTTCATCTCTCTCTCTCTCTCTCTATATATATATATATATATATATATATATATATATATAGTCACTAGAATATGAGAACTAGAAATATGGGTATTTTCAACACTTTTTTTTTGCAAATCCAACCATGTAGATGTGCTTGGCATTGTGAATTTGCTAAGAATCAACTTTTGGATAGTATATTTTCGATGAAAAAATGTGATTTTTGAATGCTTGAATATTTATAAAGATTATTAGCTATTGATTTTAAAGCCTTAAAAAAATATTGTTTATGTGGTTCAAGAACAGGTTCTTATAAAACCAAGCATGCAGATCACACCTGTACGGTTAGATTCAAGAGAACAAAAAATTCATGAAAAGTGTGGTTCACACATTAGTTCTCATTCCAGTTTTCATATATATATTCACTAGCACCTAAATATATCTCCAAAAGCCCCTCATAGTTATGTGAATCGTTTACTGGAACAAAAACTTTTAGATACAACTACACAGGGAAAGCAAGAAATTACAGTGATAACTCGGGCAGAGCACGTAGCCAGCTTTTTTGGTAGATTTATACATAACCAACACTTTGATACCTTTGTGTTCCACCTCAATTTACTTAATATTGAGATGGACACGAAACAGGGATCATGCTTTTGCAGATGAAGATATTTACACAGCTACCACATCAGCACTCAAGTTCTCATCACATGTCAAGACAAGTCCCTGAATACTGGTGGAAAGAAGACAGCTCCTCCATTGGCAACCTGTGGAGACTGGCTCCGTAGATGGAATAATCATTAGCACGTTATCATGGCGTCGAACAATACCCATTACGCTTACAGTGCTCCCTTCTTTAATATACCTGCCATCATCGACAACAGGATTACTGAGAACTCTTGTAAAGTTTAGAAAGTGAGCTGCCAATTATCAAATGATTGCTACTTTACCCCTCTTCAAGTCGCATAATTCGGTCATCAGCTGAAAGTTTTCGTTCTGCAAGCCAGCGTAGAAAACTAGGAGACAATTCCCTGTTTTTCTTTGTGATATCAACTGTCATAGGTTTAACAAATGAAGAAACTTTTGCACCATATCCAGCTTTTACTAGTGCTCTCAGTCCAGACTGGAAGTCTGATATGTAGAAATCAGCCACGTACCGCTGCAGTATGAAAAAAGTTGTTCAACAAACATTTGTACTAAACTAAGAAACAAAAATGGAATCTTCTGGATGAGGCATTAGGAAAAAGGTGACCAAGCTAAAGGTGATCAAGTGTCCATATCATGTTCTCAAATACAAAAATCACATGGTTAAATTCCACCTGCTTGGCCATCAGTAAAGAAAAGAACACACAGAGATGAACATGACCACTTTTATTGTCTAGGATGAGATGACTATAGGAACTTGCAAGGGATTGGATATACTGTGCATTGGACTGCAATATTCATGACTCGGCTTATACAGTGAATGTACTAATCTAGCTACCATATTGAACCCCAATAAAATTTTAATTTACAATAAACAAAGGCTAACAAAAAGAAGAAAAAGAGAAGGAGCGTACATAGAAAAGGTTTTTGAGTGAATGTGGCACCGATAGAACAAGCATGCCTTTGATCGCCTGTGTGATCATCAGCACGCGCTAAATCTGCACAAAAATACCCTTTAGCAGCAGTCGTGACCACTGCCAAAAATGTTTTTTTTGCACTAGATTGACACGCTGAGCATGTCCGATTCTCGTTTGACGAGGTGGGTATCCACTATTACGACCATCTCTACAACAACAAACAACAACAACTACGCCTTCATCCCAAAACAATTGGGGTCGGCGATATGAACCAAAAAAGAAAATCATTATGGGTCTTTCACATGAATTCTTCTCCTTCAATCATTTCTATCCAATGCCATGTCCTCGGTGAGGTTCAAAGCATTCATATCCTTTCCTATCATCTCCATCCAAGTCTTCTTAGGCCTACCCCGACCTCTTTTAACTAATATTTTTCCCAATTAGCATCATTAGGCCTTCGCCGAATATGTCCAAACCACCGTAAACGATTCTCTCTCATCTTATTTTCAATGGATGCAACGCCTACCTTCTTACGTATCTCCTCGTTTCGAATCTTATCTTTTATTGTATTTTCACACATCCATCTAAGCATACGCATCTCAACTACACTCATTTTTTGAATATGGTGTCTCTTGGCAGCCCAACATTCTGTACCATATAGTAAAGCAGGCTTAATTGTCGTCCTATAAAACTTTTCCTTCAACCGCAATGACATTCTACGATCGCACAACACTCCAGTTGCACTTTTCCATTTCATCCACCCAACCTTTATCCTATGATTTACATCTCCATACTTCCCAAATATTTGAAAGAGTCATCCACCGGTATTTCTTGCTCACCAAGCTCTCTCTCATATATATATATATATATAGGTGGTAGATGCTAGCCACTTTTTTAGCTAACCATCGTGCTAGCTAGGCTTTCGAAGGTTTTACCCCATGTATTAATTAAATCTGACCATAAAAATGTGTACAACAAGGTCAATTTACTAGAAAACAAGACTTGGATCATGTTTTTCAATGAAAAACATGATTTTTTAAGCAAAACTTGCATATCGGAATTTGATGATCCAAGAGTCTATTCCTATAAAAGCATGTAGAACGCATCTGTACGGTCAGATTTAAAAAAAAACAAGGAAAACCCTTTTGAAAGCCTGATTAGCACAGCGGTTAGCTAGAAAAGTGGTTAGCAGCTGCCACCTACTCCCATATACTAGAAATCATAGTTGTAGGTTGCATCTTCTCAATCATACCATATAGATGTACTTAACACAGTTTATTTGATAGGAATCATGTTTTGGATCATGTTTTTTGGACATAAAAATAAAAATTTTAAGCCATGAAATTTTGGTTGATTTTTTAATATATTAAAAAACCTACATCTATGCCATAATCACATGATCCAAAACTTGTTTTACACTAAATATTTATTGTAGATCATATCTATGGTGTCTGATCAACAAAAAAACTCAAAAAATTTGAAAATTTAAAGCTTCTATAAGGTCGGAGTAGGTGCTCCGGGAGCACCCTATCATTACTAATAAATAAATAAATAATATATATATATATAGTAATGCGCTGATTCTTCCCACTTTCTCGTTCTTCCCCATTCTGCCCCCCCTCAAAATCACATATTTTTGGTATTTTTCTCACATCTAACACCAGGTTTGGTTTAGTGGGAACCGGCTTTTGGATCACCGGAATCTGACCTGTATAAAGGTTTTTCCGGTGATCCAAAATCAATGGCTATGAAGGTTTCAGTTTTTCTCAGCTCATAAAAATATATTTTTTCGTCAAAAAAACATGATCCAAGAGTCAATTCCCACTAAATCGAGCATGCTAAACACATCTAACGGTTCAGATCTATCATAAAACACTTCAAAACTATGGGGCAGAATGGGGCCTAATATGTTCAGTTCTCATATATAATATATATATACCACCATAGCTTATGGTGATACACGCTTGATTTACATAAATCTAAGCTCCAAATGCAAAATCTAACCATTGGATCATGCTTAGCATATTCTATTTATTATTTTCAAGTATTAAAGTTGACCCTAATATGATGCTTTATAGCATTTTTAAACCACCTTTATTTTCATGCATTGTGAGCCTTATATCTAAACTCCAAATGATTATATCTAAGCAGTTTTAAACCACCCTTATATCTAATGTGGTACTTACCACCATAGTTTACGGTGATACACACTTGATTTACATGAATCTAAGCTCCAAATGATGCTTAGCATATTCTATTTATTATTTTCATGTGTTAAAGTTACTCAAATATGATGCTTTATAGCATTTTTAAACCACCCTTATTTTCATGCATTGTGAGCTATTGATTTTCACCATCCAAAAAATGTAATCCTATGGCGTATTCAACGTGATGAAACCTTCTAATATACTAAATAAATCATGTTAAATATATGTGTACGGTTAGATTTACCGTTTGGTAGCTAGATATCACTATGCAAATAAGAGTGTGTACCACCCTAAGGTATCATGGTACAAAACAACCATATTTTCTCTCTCTCTCTCTCTCTCTTTATATATATATATATATATATATATATATATGAACCGCTAGAATATGAGAACTACCATCGACACTTTTTTGCAAATAGGATCATGCAAATGTGTTCGACATGGTGAATTTGCCAGGAATAGACTGTTGGATCATATATCTTCAATGAAAAAATATGATTTTTTGATACTTGAATATTATGAAAATCTGAGCCATGGATTTTCAAGCCTTAAAAAATCCTGCTTACACATCATAATCAAATTAGTCAAGAGCTAAACCCTATAAAACCAAACATGTAGAACACATCCGTATGGTCAGATTTAAGAGAAAAGAAACAAAAACCCATGAAATTTGCAGTTCACATGGTAATCTCATATTTGCAGTTATCATAGACGTTTGGCTCACATATATATAGAGAGAGTGTACCTCCTAAACCATTCTAAATAGCTTGAAAGGGACAAAGTTTCGGTTGTTTGATTAATCCGAACTCATAGACGTATTCTCTATATAGCTTAATTTGTAGAAAACATGTACTAGAAGAGGCAATTTTCTGTTTAAATGCATATTTAGAGCGATCGAAAATCGGTGGCTCATATTGCGTCAAAACTTAGCAAAACAAAAATTAAGGTTTTTCATCGAATCGATTTGATCCAAAGCATGGTTTCTAGTAAATAAGCGATCATGAACACATCTACAGGTTTAGATTAAGAAACAAACCCATGCAACTATGTTTTTCAGAAGCATTTAGGATGATTTAGGACATAAACTGTAGAGGAGCTTCTCATCACTCTCTCTCTATATATATATATATCTTCGTTCAAGGTAATTTCTCGGTGAGGATTTTTCTTAAAGATATTTTCAAAAGGTGGAAAATCTCAGAAACTTAAATTTTTGAAAAAATATAAACAAAACAAGAAATAGGTTTTCTATTATTTTTCTTACAAAAATATAAAGAAACAAAAAAAATAGAAAAACTAACTTTATATATTAAGATTTTTTAAAATTTTTGCAAAAAGATCATGATATATAAAGTAAGATCTTTTCATTTTAGCAATATTTTCAAAATATTACGAGATTTTCATAGTTTCAAAACATCGCCATTATTGGTGACTATGATATATATATATATATAGAGAGAGAGAGATAAGAACTAGATTAAGGTTACCGGAAGCGCAATAGGACCTGGGGAAGCACGTTTCGAAAGAGCGAAAATGTGAAGCTTCTGAAACATGCTGGGAAGCTCCAAAAAATTGGGAAGCTCGCTTCTTCTTTTTTCTTGTTTTTTTTTTTTTTCGTTTCTCCCTCACTTCCAGTTCGCTTCTCTTTTCGCTTCCGAGACGATTCCTGGTTCATTTCTAAGTTGTCCCGTGTTTCCCGCTTCCTAAAATTTTGGAAGTGCCTAGCTTTCCGCTCCCGCTTCCCCGACTGACAACTCTAAACTAGATTATGAATTAGGCATTTCCACTTTTTTTTTCAAATGACCCTGCAAATGTGTTTAGCATAGTCAATTGAGTAGGAGTTGACTGTTGATCATGCTTTTTAGACAAAATGATGATTTTTGGATGCTTTAATATTTACAAAAATCTTAAGCCATCTATTTTCAAGCCGTAAAACCTGCTTATGCATCGCGAACGGATGATTCAAGGGCCATTCCCTTCACATCCATACAGTCAGATTTAAGGAAAAAAAAACATGAACATCTCAGTTCACACTCTAGTTATATATATATATATATATATATATATATATATATATATATATATATATATATATATATATATATATATGGGAACTAGAGTGTGAACTAGAATTTTCATGGATTTTTTATTTTTTTTCTTAAATCTGACCATACAGATGTGATCAACATGCTTGGTTCCAAAGGGACCAACTCTTGAATCATCCGATTGTGAATCATAAGCATGATTTTTTAAAGCTTGAAAATATGTCTCAGAATTTTCCTAAATGTTGAAGTACCCAAAAATCAATTTTTTTGTCAAAAGAGAATGATCCAAAAGTCAATCTCTATCAAAAGAACCATGCTGAATACATCTGCAGAGTCGGATATTTAAAAAAAACCCATAAGAAACAAAGCATATAGATCACATCAGTAAGGTCAGATTTAGGGAGAAAAAAAACCATGAAAATCTCTGTTCACACTCCAGTTTTCATATTTTCAGTGGCGCTATATATATACATATATCAAAGATATTTTCAAAATATTGTGATATTATTGTTGTATTTTTAGCAAACAATATTATAAGTAAATATCGTTATATTTTGAAAATATTTCCAATTTGATAATATTAGGATATTATCAACTATTGTTATTGTTATTTTTCTACATCTTAGATGTATTTTTATTCTTTATTTTTTATTTTTTTACTTATTTCTTTTATTATATATGTATTGTATTATCTAAGCATGATATTTTCTTACTTATTTTTGTTATTTTTATATATTTTTAATTTTTTAAGCCCCAAGAGTTTTTTGAGATTTATCACCAAACCTATAATATCGCGAGAAATAGCCTTGCCGAGATATAGCCGATGCTGATATTTGTGACTATGATATAGTGATATTATCGCGATGATATCATGATATTTTCAAAATATCATGATATTTTGTCTTTAATATCATTTTACAAGTTTACAACTATATTATCATGCTATATTTTCAAAATATCGCCTATATTTGTGACTATGACATATATATATATATATATATATTGTGTGTGTGTGTTATGGGATAACATTTGGTAATGGTGTTGTTACGTACAAACGCCTTCAGATCTCTATGGCACAAGTTGTTTTGATCCAATATGACCTCATGGATGGATTCAACATGTTCAAAATAGTAGGAACCAGCTTTTGGATCATGTTTTTTCGATGAAAATACATGATTTTTTGACTCGGGAAAGTATTGCACATTGTAGGTCATTGAGTTTTGAAGCCTTATAAAATCCTACATGTGTCAGAATTGGACGATCTAAGAGCCAATTCCCACTAACCTAAACATGCAGATCACATTTATAAGCTATGCCACAGGTGTGGGTGCGGTTACGAGTGCAACGCTGAGGCACTTTAAAAAAAACTTGGATATGGCGATGCTGCACTTTAAAAAAACTTGGGTGTAGGGGTGCAAGAGGGTATATATAATATACATATACATATATATATATATATAGAGAGAGAGAGAGAGAGAACTGGACATATTAGGTCCCATTTCTCGTTCTGCCCCATAGTTTTGAAGTGTTTTATGATAGATCTGAACTAGTAGATGTGTTTAGCATGCTCGATTTAGTAGGAATCAACTCTTGGATCACATTTTTTTGACGAAAAAACATGTTTTTATGAGTCGGGAAAAACTGGTACCTTCATAGCCATTGATTTTGGATCACCGGAAGAACCTGTATACAGGTCAGGTTCTGGTGATCCAAAAGCCGGTTCCCACTAAACAAAACCTATAGATCACATCTATGGTGTTAGATGTGAGAAAAAAAATGCCAAAAATGATGCTTTTTGAGGGAGTAGAATGAGAAGGTGGGTAGAAAGAGCACATTACTCTCTCTCTCTCTCTCTCTCTCTCTCTCTCTCTATATATATATATATATATATATATATATATATATATATATATATATATATACACACACACACACACACACATACACACTTTCAAAAGACTCAAAACGGACTCAAATTGATTCAAACCTGGGATTGCTTTGACCCAAGTTTGAATCAGGCTGAGTCAAGGCAGGCCCAGGTCTGAATCTTACAAGTCAAACTCAAAATGGACCCAGATTTAAACCTGGGTTTGCTTTGACCCAGGTCTGAATCAGGCTGAGTCAAGGCAGACCCAAGTCTAATTCAGACTAGGTTCTGCTTTGATGCAAGACAGAGTTTAATTGGGTCAGAATAGGTCCAGAATTCAGATTTGGGTTACTTTGAAAGTCTGGATCAGACTTGGGTCTAAACAGCCCAAGAAAATCAAACCTGGATCAAGTCTAAGTCTGACCCAGTTAACACCTAGCTTCTTGCTTGCGCCAGGTGTTGTAAAACTTAAAAAAAAAAAAAGGGAAAAGAGGAGTGAAAAAGGAGAAAAGGAGAGAGTCTCGGCGTCACAACAGAGGAAAAAGAAGAGGCGATGGAGAGTGAGGCGGCGGAAAAGGAGGAGAAGCATGAGGGAGCTGAATAGAAGGAATAAAAGGAGAGAGAGGTACTTTGTGGCCATCGTCGCCATCGGAAAAACAGGAGTCGGGGAGGGTCGCTGCTGTCGGAAGAGGAAGAGGAGAGGAGGGGGAGAGAGAGCCGTGTCCTAACCCCCCCCCCCTCTCTCTTATTTTTTTTTTAATGGTTCAAAATGGACTCGGTCAGAATTGATCGAGTGCATTTTGGATAAATATAACCCTGGGTACGGTCAACCGCACCGGGTGTCACACAGCACCCTGTTAGGTGAGTCCCTATGACATAGTCTGTAAGGTTACTTTCATGAAAAACAATAAAAAAATAAAAAATAAAAATCATTTCTAGGTAATGGTGATATGATCAAATGTAATCCCCATATACATCCTACAATTTATTGTACCTACAATCGGGTTGGAATCTCAGACATGAGTTGTTTTGTCTCAATCTAACCTCGTAGATGTGTTCAACATACTCTATCTAGTAGGAATTGACCCTTGGTCATGTTTTTATGAGATGATAAAAATTGATGTATTTATAGCCATTGATTTTTGGATCACTGGAAAAACATGTATACTGGTTGGATTCTGGCATTACAAAAGCTGGTTCCCACTAAAAAAGCATGTAGATCAAGTCTATGGTGTTAGATGTGAGAAAAACAACTGAAAAAAAAACATTGCTTCCTAAGTCAATTGTAAATACAATCAATTGTAACATACATAACCCTATACACACACACATGGTCTTGTGGCCGAGAACTGGTAGGTGCATATTCCTTTTTTATTGTTCCGAACACTCTAGGATGACTTAGGCTCACATTTAACCTATTAATGACTCCTGTTTAACTGAAAGCATTTTGAAAAAATTGGCTTGTTTACAAACTGGTGAGTCATCAATGATATTTAGTGAAGAAAGTTCCAATGACGTTTGAAAACCCAAGAGTATATCTTACATGGTAAAAGTTCTCTCTCTCTCTCTCTCTATCTATCTATATATATATATTCTCTCCCTATATATATAGAGAGAGAGAAAGAGAGAAGGTTGTAACTGCTAACCGCCCAGCTAACCGGGTTTTTTCCATGTTTTCCTTAAATCTGACCATACAGATGTGTTCAACATGATAAATTTATTAGGGAATGACACTCTGATCATGTTTTTCGATAAAAAAAATGAATTTTTAAGCCTCAAATATTTATAAAAATCTTAGACAGTCGATTTTTAAACCTTATAAAAACCTGCCTGTGTATCAACAAGAGTCAATTCCTATAAAATCAAACATGTAGAACACTTTTGTACAGTCAGATTTAAGGAAAACATGAAAAAAAAAACGTTCAAAATCCCGGTTAGCTAGAAAAGTGGTCAGCAGATGCCATATATATATATATATATATATATATACACACACACACACACACACACACAGTGTTGTTAAAAACTCGCTTAGAGACGTAAAAAGCACACCTCAAAGCGAGGCACATCTCATATGCCTCGATGTGCACCTATAAAGCACAATAAGTTATGAGGCGCTCACCTCATGTGCCTTGAGGCGTGCCCCACACATGAGGCACACGCCTCATATTTAAGGTGGTCAAATGGGGTCAAAGGCCCCATTTGACCCCATTTAACCTGTTTTATGTCATTTAAAAAATAAAAAAGAAACATTAAAACCCGTGAAAGGGAGAAGGGGTCTAGGGCAACGTTAAACCCTTCTACCCTCCACCTCCCTTCTACCAGCGAGGATTGTCCGGTGAGGCTTTTCCGATGACCGACGATACTCTCTCTCCACCTTCTCTTTCATTTTTTCCTTCTTTCAGTTTTTTCCTTCTTCTTTTGTGCCCTCTATTCATCCTCCTTTCTTTATTCCATTGTTGTTCTTCTTTTTCCCCATCTCCTTTCTTTATTTCTTCTTCTATTTCTTTTCCACCTTTCTTCTTCTTCTTTTTTCTTTTCTTTTCGTTTTTAATCTTTCATTCTTCTTTTTCTTCTTCTATGTTCTTTTTTTCTATGTTTCTTCTTTTTCTTCTTCTTTGTTCCTTCTTTTTCAGTTTTTTCTTATTCTTTCAGTTTTTTCCTTCTTTTGTGCCCTCTATTCTCCTTCTATTCTTTATTTCATTCTTCTTGTTCTTCTATTTTTTTCCATCTTTTCCTTCTTTCTTTCTTCTTCTTTTGTTTTTTCCTCTTTCTTTTTCATTTTCTTTTTTCTTTTCTTTTCATTTTTAATCTTTTCTTCTTTTTCTTCTTCTTTGTTCCTGTCATGTATCTTTCTTCTTCCTTTTTTTTCTGTCATTATGTTCGATGAATGTCATGCATATATGTGTATGTGTGCTTTATGATGTGTGTGTAGGTGAACATGCGGTGTGTGTGCTCTGTTTGTATGCATTGTTTATGGCACATTGATGTTGGATTTTATAGATGGGAAAACATTCCCCTGACAATATGCAGGATTTAATATGATTTCATCTGAATCAGGATGTACTTCCCTGATATAGTTTACATATTGCAATAGTTTGCTTCTTCTTCAATTTGTGTAAAGAAAAGTCAATTATGATTTAGTATAGATTCTTCACTTTATCCAATAATTCTTTAATAGTCAATAAATGATGCATCTTTGTTTTTGTTTATTTATTTGGTTGATTTTTCAATATTTTTTGTGAAGCTTACGTTTCATGAGTGGGTCTTATGCCTTGCTACACCTCAACGCTATTCACAACATTGTATATATATATATATATATATATATATATATATATATATATATATATATATATATATATATTCAGGATTACATGAAAATTTTATTTTTTATTTTTGTAGAAGATCAGGATGATATTGAAACATGCATGGGTTAGAAATCGAACATATCTGTACTGTGGAAGAGTACCATTCTACTGCTACACGTGATGTCATACTCCATGCTACATCTCATAATCAATTAACTCATCACAATGTTCTTTCAAATCTTGTCCAGACCGTGTTGCTGAGGCAAAAACTAGACCTTGCCTCCTATTTGTGGATGTTGACATGATACTTAAATGATTTTTTTAATTACTCATGACACAAGTGTTTATATGCTCCTTGAGAACTAAAAAAAAAGCATCCTTTGCGGCTCTCTGGAAAATCTTGAGATAATGCTGGCAACAATTACTAAAGGCATAGTATAATTCTGATCTAATTAAAGTAGGAAAAAAAGGAAGGGAAATATCTTAGGAAGATCAACATGCCCCGAGAATATAGACAAGAATAAAAGCTAAAAACCAAACACATAACATAACATGCATTAGAATAATAAAAGATAGTTTGAGGCAGGTCAAGTTTCAAAGAATCTGCCAAAGGAATTTTAGTACAAAAAAGTACATTCCATATTAACAAGTGGATTAAGTGAGAATCACAAAAAAGTCTTAAATTTATATATCTATAGTACATATTCGGAAGCTAGACAGAAAAAACTAAACAGAGCAAAACAAGCTGAACTTTTAGTTGAAGACGTAAATATTGCAGCTACTGACCTCTAAATGTCTCAATCCCCATGAAAAACAATGATGACTATCATTTGCTGGCTTTGTGCCCCATCCTCGGTATTCATACAATCCTGTGGATACATAGATGCACCTTGGAACCCTTTGATATGAGGATTCAAGTGGAATACTGCCACAAGTGACAACCTACAACAACATGAATAAAACAAAAGATGACATCTAAACATGCAAAATGTTTAAACTAATACATGTTTTCTACTAAATACAGCATAGAGATCACATCTATGGATTTAGATTAAGCAAAAAATACATGAAAGTATGTTTTTTAAAGGGATGTGGGAGATATATGGTCCGGAGGATACCTCTCTCTCTCTCTACTATATATATATAAGTCAAATACCTTTTCCAAAAAAGTAACTTTATGAAGCTATTGAAGTTATTTTTTTTACCTCAAAAAGTAACCTTGCATTTTTTAAAATATCATTATTTTAATAGTGTTTTAGTCATTTTCATAAGGTTGAATCCATTTAATGTTAAACATAACTAATTTAATGTTAGATTAACCCTATATATATAAACAAACAAAACCCAGTTTGACATAGTTAAGTCTTACTTGGCTTTGCCGATTACCGAGTCCATTCACCGTGTTAACCCAGTAAATGGATGAGCCAAGCGAGTAAATGAGTTGACTCGTCGGGTTTTAAAACATCGGCCCTTGCTCTCCATGATATATAATCAAGGAAGTATACTTGATACTTTAATGAAACATGTTCTCTAATTGTATTAACAAAAAAAATGGATTTTGGAACCATATTCTTGGAGCCTATTTTAAGATGGACCCAATACTTCTTTGGATGGACATGATATGAGCCCAATATGTGTTCCATGTAAACTTCTTTTAAAACCCCATGAAAAAAATGCATTCTTAGGTAGGTCATAAAGAGGCCAATCAAATGGTAATGCTATCGCGATGATTGGGCTGACTGTCTCCTAATATTCTAAACATGTTGTTGTATGGTCCTTTACAACCTAAGTCATAGGGACTCGGCAAAGCAGGTGCCGCACCCGCATCGACGCGACGCGGGTGCGCGTGTGGCACCCGGTGCGGTCAACGCACCCAAGGTCGTTTTCGTCCAATTTTCGAACGTAAAAAAAAATTTGTTGCCCGATCAAAAGGGGTTGCAAAAGAGGATTAGGGCAATTTTTTTGCCCTAATCCTTTCCTCTCCTCTCCCGCGCAGCTCCGCTCTCTCGCTCACCTCCTCTCCTCCCGACGTCTCGCAGGGGAGCCCGACGCCACCTCCTCCTTTCCCTCGTCGCAGGTACCCTCTCGCTCTCTTGTTGGGTCGGTAGGGGAGGGGTCGAGCCCCCCACTCCCTCTCGCTCTCTTGTTGGGTCGGCAGGGGAGGGGTCGAGCCCCTTTGCTCCCTCTCGCTCTCTTGTTGGGTCGGTAGGGGAGTAGTTGAGCCCCCTTGCTCCCTCTCGCTCTCTTGTTGGGTCGGCAAGGGAGAGGCTGAGCCCCCCCTGCTCCCTCTCGCTCTCTTGTTGGGTCGGCAGGGGAGGGGCCGAACCCCCCTCCCTGCTCCCTCTGATTTCAAGGGAGGGGCTGAGCCCCTCCCTATTTTCGGCAGGGGAGGTGTCGAGCCCCCCTCCCTGCTGTAAAACTTCGTGAGGGATCTGTTCAGCCTACACAGGAAACATAAAGCAGAGAAAAGGGAGAGAGAGGAAGATACACAATGGCTGGGGCAGCTAATATTTTTCACACCACCGAGCCCTAATCTCTTATCATTAAATAGCCTTTACAAAGATGGAGATTAAAATATTACACCATAACACTTATATTACATAAGTGCCATTAATGAGAAAAACGACAGCTGCATAATTAAAAGAATAGACATATGTATGGATCTGGATCCAGATCCATGTGCATGCTCTATTTTAACACCCTCCCTCAAGTTGTACATGATTTTGGAGCATGTACAACTTGCTCTTCAATAGCCAAAATTGATGTGCTGTTAACCCTTTGGTAAACAAGTCTGCCACTTGATCTTTGTTGAATATAGGTGGTTTTAAGTTAAGTCCTTTTATATTAGAGGCTATTTGAAATTCTGTTTTTATATTGGGCTTAGATGTAATTATTCCTTTTAGCCTCTCTCTATTTAACAATAGAGAGAAGTCCTAATTAGAGTTAACGAGTTCTAATTTGTGCAGCCGTCCCTCTCTCTCTCTCTCCCTTTCTCTCCTCTCTCTCTTTCTCTCTCTCTCTCTTTCTCTCTCCTCCTAGGGTTCGGTGCATCTCATCTATTCTTGAACATGGTATCAAAGCCAACGATCTCAGGAACGTGATAGATCGTGATCAATCTGCAATCGATCTACACCAACAAAAAATTATATTGGAACCAGGTGTGTATTAATTTTTTTTTTTCGTGAGATCTGATGACAGATCTGGTCCAGATCTGTTATCAGATCTAAGGAGCATCGTGGGATCGTGGGAGTGTGTCTTCGGCAGCCGTACCCCCTTTCTCTTGTATTCCACCTGCCGTGATTTCTGGGTTTGGCAGCTGATAACATATTTCTTTCCGTGTGGCTATTTGTGATCGAGATGTGTTGCGGTTGTGATTTGTTTATCGTGTCCCTGTCGTGATTTTTTTTTTAAATAAGCTTCCTGTTTTTAGCTGTCGTGATTTCCAGCATATGTCAATATGGTTTCAGCCACTGCTGTCGTGATTTTTTAAATAAATGAGCTTCTTGTTTTTAGCTGTCGTGATTTCCAGCATATGCCAATATGTTTTAGCAACTACTGTCGTGATTTCAGCATCTGTCGTGATACCGTGATTCCTGCTGGGTGTATTTTCATGCTGTCGTGATGTTTTTTTTTGCTGTGAAAGACGCATATTAGTTTTGGTATCAGACATGCTGTCTTGAAAATTTTTTTCCTCATGCTGTCGTGATTAGTTTCAACAGAAGTTCTGTCGTAGAAACAACAAGCTTGTTTCTTTGCTGTGTTGGAAAATATCATGCTTATGTGAAATTTTTTTATTATTGTCGAGGGATTCTGTGTTGAGTATAGATGTTGGTCGTCGGTTCTGGCTGATGCGTGATCGTCACATACGCTATCGTATGTGTTGCTTGAAGCCTGTCAAGATTTTATCTCTGTTGTGGCTGCTGGGTTTATAAAACCTGCTATTCAAGTAGGTAAATTTGATTTGTTTTGGCTGAAATAGAATTAAATATTCAGTATGGGTGAAACTTCGAAATGTGATTCCAAAATTGAACATAATGGAGAGTATAAGGCTTTTGCCAATCCATTCTCGTACGGCTCTTCTGTAAGATTGAATGAAACTAACTATGCCAGGTGGTCCAGAACGTTTACGATGTCGGTGTCTGGACATCGTAGAAAACATATTTTGTTGGAAGATGAACCCAATGAAAAGGTGGGAAAATACGTTACTTGGGATGAAGATAATGACATTGTTATGTCATGGATCATGAATAGTATCGAAACCCATATTGCAGATGGTTTAATTTACTATAATACAGCCAAATAGATGTGGGACAATCTTCGTGATACGTATTCACAAGAGACTAATGTGAGTCGTATCTTGCAAGTCGAACAGGAGATATATAATTTACAGCAGGGAGATCAGACCTTGGCCCAGTACTATGTATCAGTAAAAGCTGCGTTTGAAAGGCTCAATGCTCACATGCCTCTCTATTGTTCGAAGCAGAAGGATCATCAAGAACAAACTATGGTTGTTCGGTTTCTTACAGGCTTATCTTCAGAATTCTCTGTTGCAAAAGTCCAAATGCTGACTGGATCAGATGTTCCTACTCTTGCTGATGCATACAATCGTCTGAGTAGACTTGCGGTTTCTCTTCCACAATCTCAGTCTGTGACTTAGTCATCTGCTCTAGTTGTCTCATCTGGTTATGGGCGTGGAAATCTTCAGAATATCAAAGGACGAGGTATTGGAGGCAGAGGAAAGCTTCAATGTACATTCTGTGGAAAATCTGGACATTTAGAAGATCGTTGCTGGGATAAGTATGGCCGACCAACCTCTTCTTCATCAAAGTCATATGCTCCTAAAGCAAATGTTACTACTCACGAGGCAACAAAGGTACAAGAAAATATCTCCGCAAGTGACAGTAGTATCACTCTCAGTCGTGCTGAATATGATGAGCTGATAGCTCTTCGTCCTTTGAGTTCCACCACTCATGTAGCTGGTGTTACCTATTCAACCGGAAATCATCTTCATCCGACTAACAGTAAGTGGATTATTGACTCTGGTGCATCCAGACATTTATGTGGGATTTTCAGATATAAAGGATATTAATGCTCATCGAGGAGTCTCATTAGCCGATGGGAGTTCCTCCCCGGTTGTTGGTCAGGGAAATATTTCTATATCCTCCTCATTACAGTTGAAAAATGTTCTTCATGCTCCAAACTTTCCTTAAAGTTTACTCTTTGTTAGTTGCCTTATAAGAGAACAAATCTGTAGAGTAATATTTGATCCGATGGGTTGTCATTTTCAGGATTTGCTGACGGAGAAGAAGATTGGTGGAGGCTATAAAGAAAATAGAGTTTACTACCTACATCATCCAATGGGTAATGTTCATGCTGCAGTGGAACACTCATTCAGTCTGGTTCAGTGGCATCGTCGTCTTGGTCATGCTTCATTGTCAAAGCTTCGTTCGGTCTTTCCTCAAATTCCTTCCACCACATCATTTCAGTGTGAAGTATGTCAGTTGGGAAAACATCATCGAAGTTCGTTCCCGTCAAGTCAGAGTCAGTCTAGTAATAAAGTTTTTGAACTTCTTGTCCTAGTAAGATTCCTACTAGGACTCAGTGTCGTTACTATCTTGTTATTGTTGATGATTTCTCTAAGTTGTCATGGGTGTTTTTAATAAAAGAACGATCTGAAGTTCCAAGTATTATCAAATCCTTAATTCTTGAAATAAAAACTCAGTTTGAATCTATTGTCAAGATTGTTCGCACTGATAATGCTCTCGAGTTTAAATAAAAAAGTCTGTTACAATTTTACCAAGATAATGGCATCCAACCCCAAACTTCTTGTGCCTATTCATCTCAACAAAATGAGGTGACTGAGCGAAAACATCAGCACCTGCTTGATGTTGCCAGGACCATTATGATTCAGTCCAATGTTCCTGCGTTATACTGGGGTGATGTGATTACCACTGCTTGTTATCTGATCAACCGCATGCCTTCGTCTTCTATGGGTGATCTAATTCCATTACATATCCTAAAACCCAATACCCCACTCTTCTCCTTCTCGCCCAAAATATTTGGATGTGTTTGTTTTGTACACAAATTTGGCCCTGACCGTGATAAATTAGCTGCTCAAGCTACAAAATGCATATTTATAGGTTATCCCAAAAACCAAAAGGGATATCGATGTTATGATCCTATTTCTCGCCGAGAGTATGTCAGTGCGGATGTATCTTTCTTGAAATCCACTCCATATTACTCTAGTACCAGTTCCCCGCTGCAGGATGATCCAGCTGAGTCTTTTCCATTACCTATACCCCCTTTTCCTTTGGAATTCGTGCCCTCATTACCGAACCAAACTTCATCCTCTTCCAGATTTCATAATCCTCCATTGGTATATGTGCGTAGAGCTCCACCTCCACAAGTACCTTCATCTTCTTCTTCCCCTAAGGTAAGTTCTACTACCAATAGTGATCTTCATGATGATGATAACAGGCCTATTGCTCTACGAAAGGGGACACGACAATGTACCTTATATCTCATATCTCATTTTGTCTCCGATGCCAGAATTGGAAATCAGATGAAGTCTTTTATTTCAGCCTTATCTGCTGAAACTATTCCTCTGAATTATCAATAGGCAAAGCTTGATCATCGCTGAAAGCTGGCTATGCAAGAAGAAATTGATGCTTTAGTATCTCAGCATACATGGGATCTAGTTGATTCCCCAGCAGATGCTGACGCTGACATTGTTGGATGTAAATGGGTATATACAATAAAGTACAAATCTAATGGCTCTATTAAAAGGTACAAGGCCAGATTAGTAGCAAAAGGGTATACTCAGACATATGGTATTGATTTCTTTGAAACCTTTTCTCCTGTTGCACGGATGGGTATCATTCGTCTTGTTCTCTCAGTAGTTGTTCAGCATGGTTGGAGCTTGTACCAATTAGATGTGAAAAATGCATTTCTATATGGGGATCTATCTGAGACCGTTTACATGCAACAACCTCCAGGATTCAAGGTTGAAAGGGAGTGTCAGAAGGTGTGTAGATTGAGAAAGGCGATTTATGGCTTGAAACAAAGTCCTCGTGCATGGTTTCAAAAGTTGTTTGAAGTGATGTCACGCTTTGGCTTTAATAGGTCAGCAGCAGATCATACACTATTTATAAAGAAAACTAGCTCTGGCATAGTTGTTATGGTGGTATATGTGGATGACATCATTCTTACAGGAGATGATGTGAAAGCTATTGAAGCCACAATGGCTCATCTTCAAAAACACTTTGTTACAAAAGACCTTGGTTCACTCAGATATTTTCTGGGTATAGAAGTTGCCAGGAGCCGTGAAGGGATGGTTTTGTCTCAACGGAAGTATGTTCTTGACTTATTAAAGGAAACAGGAATGTTGGGAGCTAAACCAGCAAATATTCCCATGAACCATAAAGTTCAGTTGTTTGAAGATGGGTCAAAACCGGTTGATAGCAAAAGCTATCACTCCCTAGTAGGGAAGCTACTGTATGTAACTGTGACCAGGCCGGATATTGCTTTAGCAGTAAGCAAAGTTAGCCAGTTTATAGACAAACCAACTGAGGTACACTGAAATGCAGCTATTATGATTCTCAGATATCTAAAATCTTCTCCTGAAAAGGGGTTATTGTTCAGGAAAGGTGGAACTCTGAAGATAGTGGCCTATTCTGTGCTGACTATGCAGGATCTGTAGTGGATAGAAAATCTACCACAGGATTCTGTGTGTTTTTGGGAGACAACTTGATTTCTTGGAGAAGTAAGAAACAAAATGTGGTTTCTAGGTCGAGTGCAGAATCAGAATATAGGGCTATGGCCCAAACAACTGCAGAATTGATGTGGGTTCGTACTGTTCTTCATGATCTTCAGGTGAAGGTTTCTTCTCCCATGACCATGATGTGCGATAACAAAGCTGCAACATATATTGCGAACAATCCTCTATTTCATGAGAGAACAAAGCACATTGAGGTTGATTGCCACTATGTAAAAGATATGGTTCAAGCTGGTCATATCACTACCAAATATCTAAAGTCGGAAGACCAAGTTGTAGATATGTTTACAAAACCTCTTGCTAGACCAAATTTCTCAAAATGTTGTGACAAGCTAAGCATGATTGATATCTATGCTCCAGCTTGAGGGGGGAGTGTTGAATATAGGTGGTTTTAAGTTAAGTCCTTTTATATTAGAGGCTATTTGAAATTTTGTTTTTATATTGGGCTTAGATGTAATTATTCCTTTTAGCCTCTCTCTATTTAACAATAGAGAGAAGCCCTAATTAGAGTTAACGAGTTCTAATTTGTGCAGTCGTCCCTCTCCCTCTCCCTCTCTCTCTCCCTCTCTCTCTCTCTCTCTCTCCTCCTAGGGTTCGGTGCATCTCATCTATTCTTGAACAATCTTCTGTTCGAACATGATGTAGTTCTATCTCTTTCATCTCGACTTTCTGCCGTATAAAATGTTGATCAATCTCAATGTGCTTCATTTTGCTATGTTGAATAGGATTACACGCAATGTTTATGGCGCTTTGATTGTCGCATAGAAGAGATGATCGAATAATTGTCTCCCCAAGATCACTCAATAAATGTCTAATCCATGTAACTTCTACCGTGTCTGCAACCATCGACCTATATTCAGCCTCTGTACTTGATCGTGCCACTGCCTTTTGTTTTCTACTGCTCCAAGACACTAAATTGTGTCCAATATATACACAATATCCAGAGACAGATCGTCTCTCATCTGGATCCCCTGCCCAATCTGCGTCTGTACAAGTGATGAGTTCATGTCCTTTATGTAGGTTATCATTCTTGCGGTAAACAAGTATGTCTCCTATAGTTCCTTTTAAATAGCGTAGAATGCGCTTCACAGCTTCCATATGACCTTCCGTTGGAGCATGCATAAATTGGGATACCTGATTGACAGCATAAACGATATCAGGTCTGGTAAAAGTCAAATACTACAACATCCCTATAAGGCTTCTATACGTTGTAGAGTTGATACAAAGATGACCATCTTTAGAACTTAGCCTTTGATGTAATACACTCAGAGTGTAGACTGGTTTGCAATTTGTCATCCCGGCTCTTTCCAGGAGATCAAGAGTGTATTTCTGTTGCATGAGTGTCAATGTGTCCTTTTGTCTGTCAACCTCCACACCAAGAAAGTACCTCAACTCCCCTAAATCTTTCATCTTGAAAGTTTTCATCAAAAAACGCTTCACATCTTGCACATGATTATCTGAACTCCCAGTGATTACAATGTCATCAACATATATAAGAAGTGTAATGATATCCGTCTTCTGGTAAATAAAGAGCGAGTGGTCCAGAGAGCATCTTCTAAAACCATATCCTTTAATTTGCATGGAGAAACTTTCAAACCAAGAACGAGACGCCTGTTTCAACCCATACAGAGATTTCCTTAGCTTGCACACCAAGGCAGTAGGATCCTTCTCAGCATACCCAGGAGGTTGCTCCATATATACTTCCTCCTTTAAATTTCCATGCAAGAATGTATTTTTAACATCCATCTGGCTAAGCTTCCATCCTCGGTCAACTGCTAGGGATATGATGACACGAATTGTGCCCATTTTGACTACAGGACTAAAGGTTGTTAAAATATATGTAATTCATATATATGTATATATTTATATACATATATATTTGTATAATCTAAAATACCCGATAGGGGTATTTTAGTCATTTCACAAGTACCCGATAGGGGTACTTGTTTCTTTTCTTTCTTTTTGTATTTTTTCTTTTTTATTTTTTATCTTTTATTTTTTTGGTTTTTTGTCCACCTAATAGGGGCCCCACCATGGAGTCGATGGGGCCCCCAACGGTCACATTTGTGACCGTTGGGGGCTCCCAACGACTCCATGGGAGCCCCTAGGTGGCTCTTCTTTTAAGGCCATATGGCCACTCCTCCCCTCCTTCTTTTGTGTATAAATAGGGGTGAACCCCTCTTGTATTTTTCACTCTTGAGAGTTCTCTCTCTTTCAATAAGAGGCATTTATATTTTTATGTTGTGTTGTCTTCCTTGGGTTTGGGTATTAGCCCTTGTTGTTTGTTCATTAGTGGATGTTGTAAGTGCTTAGAGCACTCTTTACTTTTCCGCATATTTCATTACATGGTATCAAAGCCTTGTGTATGCTCTTCTTCTTAATATAGCTAGTTGTGTAGCTATATTTGTTTTTTGTTGGTTCTCTCTTCTTTTATCCTTTTAAGTGTGATTATTATGGAAGGAGAACAAAAGATTGATCTCTCCTTCAAGCTCAATGGATCCAACTACATGATGTGGGCCGCCGCCATGGAAAACAACCTCAAAGGGAAAAAGCTTTGGGGATACGTTATGGGCACCATTTCGGAACCACAACTCCAACTAACTAAGATGGAAGGCGATCAAGAAAAAGCTCTTGAAGGAGATGCCCGCATGAAGGCCATTGAAGATCACCAATCTAAAATAGAAGATTGGGAAAGTAAGCATTGCCGCCGTAGCTTCTTCCTCTCCTCCAGGTATGTCGTCTTGGATCCTTGACTCTGGAGCTTCCTTTCATATGACCCCCCTTGAAAATGAGCTTTCCGATTTATGTAATAATTATAAAAACTCATATGTTTCAACTGCCGATGGTACATCTTTACAAGTAAAAAGTTTTGGAACTTTAAACTTTTCAAAGGACTTCTTTGTGCCAAACGTGAGAGTTGTACCTCAACTTAATTTAAATCTCCTTTCTGTTGCTCAAATATGCGATCATGGATGTAAAATCTCCTTCTCAACTAAGGATTGCTCTATACAGGATCTCCGGTCTGGGAAGCTGATTGGGCAAGGCCATAGAAGGGGAGATCTCTATTACATGAGCAACTTGAAACTCCCCATTAACTCTTTTTGTAACCATGTCCAAGATAAAAATATTGATATCTGGCATCAAAGACTTGGACATCCAAGTTTCTCAAAAATGTACTCCTTTCCATTTGGAAAGAAATTTTGTAATGAGAAACATTTTGTTTGCAAGAATTGTATTTTTGGCAAAATGAAATCTACTCCTTTTCCAAACCGAACTTTTGTGTCCAAAAGACCTTTTGAGTTAGTCCATTCAGATGTTTGGGGTCCTTCCCCCGTCATGTCTAAAGGAGGGTACTCCTATTATGTCACTTTCATCGATGACTACACTAGGTATGTATGGATTTACTTTCTCAATTTAAAATCCGAAGTCTTTGAGTTTTTCAAAAAAATTCATATGATAGTTAAAAATCAATTTTCAAGTAATATCTCTACTCTTAGATCCGATTCGGGTGGAGAATATTTATCAAATGAATTTCAAAACTATTTAGAAGTAAATGGAATTTGTCATCAAAGATCGTGTCCTAGGACTCCCCAACAAAACGGCTTGGCCGAAAGAAAGCATAGACATATCATGGAAACCACTAGGACACTCCTTATTTCCAAAGAAATTCCAAAGAATTTTTGGGCCGAAGCGGCCTTAACCTCAACTTACTTAATAAATAGAATGATATCTTCATCCTTACAGAATACATCTCCATACGAAAAACTATTTGAAAGAACACCAGACTTCAATAGATTAAGAGTCTTTGGATGCAAATGTTTTGTCCTTACTCATAAACGGGACAAATTATCTCCTAAAGCTATTGAATGCGTTTTCTTGAGTTATGGAGAAAATCAAAAGGGTTTTAGATGTTTTGACTTGAAAAATAACAAACTCTATGTATCCAAAGATGTAACATTTTTGGAAAATGAGAATGGCTTTGTGAAAACTAAAGATATTGACGAAAGTGAATATACTTTTTTATTTGATCTTCTATCTCAAGAAGATGAGACTCCCCAAGAAGAGGAAATCTCTAATGAGTCTTTGAATGACCTAGAGGAAATTCCTCTTGATAATGCTATAGATGAGAATAATAGACCAATCCAAACATATGTTAGGCGTGGTCAACAAACTCAAATAAGTGCCTTAGAAAAATACTCTCAAGGATCCAACATTGAAGAAACATCTTTAAGGAGATCCAGTCGGATCTCCAATCCTCCTAATAGGTTTGTTTCCTATGAGTCCTTAACTCCTAGATATAGAGCATGTCTAATTGCGTTGCATTCATTTCATGAACCTTCACACTATAATGAGGCCAAAAATATTCCCCAATGGGCTGAAGCCATGAACTTAGAGCTTAGTGCCCTTGAAAAACCAAAAACTTGGGAAATAACTTCGTTACCCACTGGAAAGAAATCAATAGGATGTAGATGGGTCTTCAAAATTAAAACCAAGAGTGATGGTTCATTAGAACGTTATAAAGCACGGTTAGTAGCTAAAGGATATGCTCAGGAATATGGTATAGATTATGAAGAAACCTTCGCACCTGTTGCTAGAATGACTAGTGTTAGGACTCTTATTGCTATTGCGTCCGTGAAAAAATGGCCTATCTATCAACTCGATGTTAAGAATGCTTTTCTAAATGACGAATTAAATGAAGAAGTTTACATGGATCCCCCACCAGGAGTATGTATTGGTAAAAATAAAATTCTTAAACTTAAAAAGGCATTATATGGTTTAAAACAAGCCCCAAAGGCTTGGCATGATAGATTTAGTAATGTAATGACAAGTTTGAATTTTCGTTCATGTTATACTGACACTGCTTTGTTTGTGAAAAGTGCAGGGTCTTCAGTAGTTATTTTACTACTTTATGTTGATGATATGATCATCACAGGAAGTGATGAGAAAGGCATTAATGATATTAAAAAGGTTTTGAAAGAAAATTTTGATATGTCTGACCTTGGATTCTTAAGATATTTTTTAGGAATTGAAGTGGCGTACTCTCCTCGAGGGTACATTCTCTCTCAGATGAAACTTGTTGCTGACATCTGTTCCAAATCTGGTATTTCCGACGATAAGAAAACAGAAACCCCAGAAGTCATCAATGTAAAATTAAGGTTGGAAGATGGAACACCTCTCGAGGATCCTACTCTCTACCGGCAACTTGTTGGGTCTCTAACCTACTTATCCATCACACGGCCAGACATTGCTCATGCCGTTCACTCTGTCAGTCAATTTCAACATGCACCTACAACTGTGCACATGAGTGCAGTCTTAAGGATCGTCAGATATATCAAAAATACCATAACTAAGGGAGTTTTTCTTTCCTCTGCCTCATCCCTTGATTTAATTGCTTATACTGATGCAGATTGGGGAGGAAATCCCAATGACCGTGTCTCAACTACCGGATTTTGTGTTTTCTTAGGTGACTATGATTTCTTGGAGATGCAAGAAGCAACACAAAGTATCATTGTCCTCAACGAAAGCCGAATATCGTGCTATGGCCACTACAACCATATATATGTAATTCATATATATGTATATATTTATATACATATATATTTGTATAATCTAAAATACCCGATAGGGGTATTTTAGTCATTTCACAAGTACCCGATAGGGGTACTTGTTTCTTTTCTTTCTTTTTGTATTTTTTCTTTTTTATTTTTTATCTTTTATTTTTTTGGTTTTTTGTCCACCTAATAGGGGCCCCACCATGGAGTCGATGGGGCCCCCAACGGTCACATTTGTGACCGTTGGGGGCTCCCAACGACTCCATGGGAGCCCCTAGGTGGCTCTTCTTTTAAGGCCATATGGCCACTCCTCCCCTCCTTCTTTTGTGTATAAATAGGGGTGAACCCCTCTTGTATTTTTCACTCTTGAGAGTTCTCTCTCTTTCAATAAGAGGCATTTATATTTTTATGTTGTGTTGTCTTCCTTGGGTTTGGGTATTAGCCCTTGTTGTTTGTTCATTAGTGGATGTTGTAAGTGCTTAGAGCACTCTTTACTTTTCCGCATATTTCATTACAAAGGTTTCATCATAATATTCACCATATTGTTGTGTAAATCCCCGAGCAACAAGCTACGCTTTATATCTGTCAATACTTCCTTCGTGCTTATATTTTGTTTTATAAACCCATTTTGAGCCAACTACATTCTTTCTTTCCGGTTGAGGCACTATTTCCCAAGTTTGGCATTTCTTCATTCATAGCCTCAATCCAATGACGAGATTGAAGAGCTTGACTAAGACAAGTGGGTTCATTCTGCTTTGTGAGCTGAGATAGAAATAGCTTAAAATCAAGAGAAAAGGCCTCATAACTCACCAATCGCTGAATAGGATGCCTAATGCGTGAAGGCCTTTGAGCTGGAGCATTAGGGATGATTTACACATCCTTCAGTCCTGTATTCATGTTCCTTCTAGTGTATATCTGTCCAGAGAAGCGTGCAACTGAAAGTGGTTCAACTGGTGGTGGTTCAACTGAAGATGACTCAACATACATCTGTGAGTCATCCAACTCCCTACTCAAGTCGAAGGAAGGACAAGTTGCTTGACATGTCTCTTTTGTATTGGCAAAAAGATCTACACTCATCCATGGATCATATACCTCTACTTCTCGAGATGTCAACGCTTCAGAGTCATTGATCGGAAAATGTTGTTAATCGAAAACAACATTCCTGGAAGTCCTAATACGTTTTGTAGTAGGGTCATAGCATCGATAGCCTTTGTATTCATCCGCGTACCCAACAAATTTGCACTTAGCGGCCTTGTCCTGAAACTTATTTCGCAGAGATGAATCAATATGCACATAACATGTACAACCAAAAACACGCAGCTCATCATAAGAGGGATGTTGCCCAAATAAAACGTAATAAGGAGATTTCTGATCCAGAAGAACCATAGGAAGACGATTTATGACATGAACAGATGTGTGAAAAACTTCTGTCCAAAGACTAATGGGTACATTGCTGCCATGTAACATGCTCATCACACTCTCGACAATATGCATGTGTTTCCTCTCCACAACACCATTTTATTGAGGGCTATGGGGGCAAGAAACCTGTCGACTTATTCCCTTATCCCGAAGAAAGGCAATAAACTCGTTCGATGAATACTCACTTCCACCATTACATTGTAAGTGCACAATATCACAAGAAAAGTTTGTTTTGACCATCGAATGAAATTCCCGAAATATTTGGAAAACTTCATGCTTGTGTTTCAAGAAATATATCCAAGTATAGCGGGAATAAGAATCAATAAAAATAACATAATAACGACTACCAGAGAGAGAAAAAATAGGTGCGGGTCCCCAAACATCGGAACAAACAATTTCAAATGGCTTTGAAGCTCTTTTATTAATAATATGAAAAGGGAGAACATGACTTTTGCAGAGTTCACAAGATGAACATTTTTTATTCTCTAAAAAAAAACATAAACTAGACTCTAGAAGAAGACCATTAGAGACAAGACTTTCAACGAAACCCAGACTACAATGTCCCAAGCGACTGTGCCAGATATCTGGCTTATTACAATGAGATGAATTAAAAACTTCCAATGGAATAAAAGACAAAGGCTCTAAAGACAAAGACACTGAAGAATGCTTGGACGACTTCAACTGAAGAACTAGAACTGAGGGAATCTCCTTGAAGACATACATGTTTCCTCGTCGCTCCTCCTTAGCGAATATCTCCTTCGTTCGTAGATACTTAACATAAACAGAAGAGGGAGTAAATTCGACTGAAGAATTCATATTGTCAACAAATTTAGCTACAGAGACAATGTTCTTTTTAATATTAGGAGCAAGAAGAACATTGGACAAGTGAAGTGTGGACTTTGACATAAAAATATGTGCACTGCCGGTATGGCTAATGGAGTGATAAGTTCCATCTCCCGTAACGTAACTACCTTTTTCTAGATAAGGCAATAAGTGAGATAACTTACCCTCATTACCCGTGACATGTGTGGCAGCACCAGAATCAACGTACCATTCTCCTTGTTCATTTTGCTTGATCGTCATTTATGATAATGCTGATAGCAAAAGTTGTTGCACACCTGTAGATGGCGCTTTCGTGTCTACAGTAGTAGCTAACTTATTCTCAATTTTGTTTATTTTTCCCTTGTTCTGCAGATTAAACCAACAATCAGCTTTCACGTGTCCTCTTTTGTTACATAAGAAGCAAGTGGGCACTCTCCTCTGATTCCCTGCATTAAAAACAAATGAAAAATTAGGTGTAGGTAAGATACCACATCCTCTTTGCCCAAAACGTCCGCGGCCTCGGCCTCCTTGATGCCCTCCATTTCCTCGTCCAAAACCAACAGAAGTGTCCATGGCTAAGACTGAATGAGAACGAGCTGATTCATTTCCTTCTGCCCTTTGTTTCATAACCATCTCATGCTGGAAAAGTTTCGCTTGAAGGTCGTCAAAGGTGGGCAAGTGGGGGAAGGCAGGACAAAGCTGTGGTAAACATGTCAAAATCAGGGCCCAATCCATTGAGAAGTTGTTGAACTTTATCTTTATCTGAAATAGCACTTCCAATAATCGCCAATTGGTTAGTAATACTCTTCAGGAGGCCTATGTATTCCATAACTGTCATGGAGCCTTTCTTCAAACTTTGAAACTCATTTTTTAAGTACATAACTCGGGCTTCTGATATTTGAGAGTATGTCTGAGACAACTTACTCCATAGATCTGCCGCAATGCAATCATCTAAAATAGTAGCCAACACTTCTTGGGAGAGTGTTGACGTAATATAAGCAACCAAAGATTGATCTCGTTTCCTCCAAACTATATACTCTGGATTCTTAATAGATTTAGTAATTGTGTCACCCTGCTCATCCTTGGTTTCCTATAAAATAAGACGTGGTGATACAGGAACAAAACCATCCAGATGTTCATCGAGATCTTGACTCCGTATAAACGGAAGTATTTGTCTCTTCCAGGTCAAGAAATTAGAATGAGTAAGTTTTTCCGTAACGAGCTGATTCAAGAAATTTGCAGAGGGACCGGATGACAAGGATGACGAGGAGTAATCCATATCAATGGGACAACGAGTAAGCAAACAAGACGAATGAAGAGAAACAAACTGATTTAAGATCACTTAATCAATCAGCAGAGCTTCAATAAAACATGTACATGTGATATCAATACCTTAAAAGGATTTTTTTTAATTAACGTGCAGATTGTAAACTATTATAATCTGCCTATAGACGTTGCACAGAAAGCACTAATTTAAAAGAATTGAGATTGACATGCAGATTGTAAACCCCCTTTTAAATTGAGATTGACGTGCAGAAGGAAAGAAAAAGAAAAACTGATATGCACGTCTGACAACAATAAGAAAGAATGAAAAGAAAAACTGATATGCACGTCAAGTAATATAGAAACAAAAGTTTCATAATCACAGAAAGAAACTGATATGCACATCTGACAACAATAAGAAAGAATGAAAATAGAAACTGATATGCACGTCAAGCAATATGAAAGAAAAAAAAAATTCACAACCACAGAAAGAAAAGGAATCAGAGAGGAGGAAGCTGCAGTCGTTGATGTTAAGGAAAGCTGCAGATGGTGAAGAGTAATATGAAGAAGAAGGAGATGCAGACGTTAATGCTGTCGTTAATGATGAGGAGTACTATGAAGAAGAAGAGTGAACGAGCACTAGAGTTAGAAGGAAAGAGGAAGAGATAGAATGACTGGAAAGAGGAAGAGTAAAAACCTGTTTCTTCAGATCTCGCTAGAGTCAAAAACTCCTTTTTCAGATCTCGCTGAACACGCTTCTGGTAGGGTTCCGCAACCTGGCTCTGGCTATGATACCATGTAAAACTTCGTGAGGGATCTGTTCAGCCTGCACAGGAAACAGAAAGCAGAGAAAAGGGAGAGAGAGGGAGATACACAATGGCTGGGGCGACTAATATTTTTCACACCACCGAGCCCTAATCTCTTATCATTAAATAGCCTTTACAAAGATGAAGACTAAAATATTACACCATAACACTTATATTACATAAGTGTCATTAATGAGAAAAACGTCAGTTGCATAATTAAAAGAATAGACATATGTATGGATCTGGATCTAGATCTAGATCCATGTGCATGCTCTATTTTAACACCTGCTCCCTCTGATTTCAGGGAAGGGGGCGAGCCTCTCCCTGTTTCCGGCAGGGGAGTCAGGAGCTAGAGTCGATATTATAAATCTTGATTGTTTGCATAATTGATTTTAATATAAATTTTTTGTGTTTTCAGGATAAAAATGATGGATAAAGAGAAATAGATGTAGTGGGAGTGATAATGTGGGGTCACTAATGGATACATGTAGATAAACTTGCAAAAACTGGAGAAGGAGGTGGTAGAAACAAGAGATTTCGATGCAAGCTCTGTGAAAGGGATTTTGTTGGGTCTTACACAAGAGTGAAGGCTCATTTGTTGAAGATATCAGGACATGGCATTTCAGATGCAGAAAAGTTGATGAGGTAATGCGAAGACAATACAAGAAAATACAAGAAGAATATGAGAAGAGAAAGACAATGAGTGATTCTTGTGCAATTAGTGTGCCATTTGAAAGCTACCAAGAAGACGCTGAAAAGAAAAGAAAAGTCAATATAGGAGGTAGAAGAACGATACATGCATCATCCAATACATATGAAAGGGAAGATATGGATAGAAAAGTAGGAAGGTATTTTTATTCTAGTTCACTCCCATTTAATGTGACTAAAAATCTTTATTGGAAGGATTTAGTAACATCTTTGGCAAATTGTAATTTGAGTGTCTATGTGCCTCCAAGCTCAGAATAAGAACAAACCACACTTCTTGCAGAAGAGAGGACAAATATGGAGAGGTTGGTGGAGATTAAAAAATATTCATGGGAGAAAAATGAGGTTTCTATTGATTCTGATGGATGAACAGATATTCAAAGGCGTCCACTGATCAATTTCATTGCTTGTTTGCTTAGTGGCCCAATATTCTTGAAAGCAGTTGATGCATCTGGGGAATATAAAAATGCAGATTATTTGAAAGAGTTGTTTATAGAAGTCATAAAAGAAGTGGGTGATCAGAAAGTGGTATAAATCATTACAGACAATGCTCCAGTTTGTAAAAGTGCAGTGTTGAGTTTGGAGAGTGAGTACCCTCATATTTTTTGGGCTCCTTGTGTAGCACACAACTTAAATATGACCCTAAACAGCATATGCAACCCCAAAGAAGAAGAAAATTCACAAGCATATGCTTTATGTTCATAGATTGAAGATTTAGAAAGAAATGTCAAAAGCATTAGGAATTTTGTTGTTAACCACCATCGTGCTAATGCTATATTTAATAGGCATTCTGACCTGAAATTGTTGAAGGTCGTTGAAACACGTCTTGCGCCCATCATTGTGATGGTGAAGAAGATTAAAAAAGTGAAGAATGCTTTGGTTAGCATGGTGACTGATGAAAATTGGACATTCTATCGTGCTGATGATCATATCAAGGCTCAAGAAATTAAAAAATTCATTGTTGATGATGAGTTTAAAGACATAGTGATATACTTCCTTCAATTTACGCAACCTATTTGGGAAATGTTAAGAAAATTTGATAAGAATGAGCTCATGCTTCACAGAGTTTATGTAATGTGGGATAATATGATTGAAAAAATACAAGTTAGTAGTTTTCAAGCATGAAGAAAAAAATCATGCATTGGATGATTCAGAATTTTTTAACTATATTCATTCAATTTTAGTCAGAAGATGGGATAAGAGCAACATTCCTTTGCATTACATATCACATTCTCTTAATCCAAAATATTATTCAAATAAGTGGCAGGCAGGTGGTATTGGTCGTGTCCCTCCAAATTTAGACCCAGAGCTATCAAGACATAGAAATATGTGTATGCTAAGACTTTTTTCAGAATCATATCTTCTAAATCAAGTCACACAAGAGTTTGAAAAATTTTCATCTTCGAGATTATATGTACCGGCATTATTCGTGAGAGAGGAGGATAATATAGATCATATCACATGGTGGTCAACATTTGAATCAGAAACACCTCTTTTCCAACGTCTTGCATTAAGATTGTCATCGCAACCTGCTAGTTCATTTTGTTGTGAAAGAAATTGGAACACATATTCTCAAATCCACAACATGAAGAGAAACAAACTCACCAACAAGCGTGCAAAGGATTTAGTATATGTTCATTCAAATCTTCGACTACTTTCGCGATTCAATGATGAATACAGGTACTAATTTGCTTTATTAGTTATTTGATTATTTCTTAGTTTTTCATTTAAATATACTTGTATTGTATTTAACATTTTCAAATTGGGTTTATAACGCAGACAAGGAACATCCAAATTTTGGGATATAAACCCAGAAGAGTGTGACTTCGAGGGAGAGCATGATTTCAACATGACAAACATGGATTTAGCTGAGTCCAGTATTCCTTCTAATGATGCATTTGATGATGAAGCAGAAAATTATTAAGATCCATTACTTCATCGTCATTTATGTAATTATTCATGGTCCTGCTGCGACACCTCTTTTGGTATGTAATTTAGTTCTTTTCTGTTTTACTTATTTGATTGATATTTAGGTTGATTTATGTAATTGCTTTACTTATTTGATTGATATTTAGGTTGATATATTTCATGCATGATGAATGATATTATGACAATGTTAATTGTTAAAACTTCAAAATTATATATATATATATAATATATATATAATTTTTTACATTTTTTTCCCTGTCGCACCCCCACACCCAAGGTTTTTTAAAGTGCCGCACCCGCACCCGCACCCATGTGACATAGTTTACAACTAAACGCTTTCTATGTTTTCATGCTTCCATATGATTCATATTTCACCTTATACACCCATCTATAACAAATGTCATTATTGTTCACCAATCTTTTCATAATGGTCCAAGTATATTATATTGCATGGCTTCAATTTCTTCTTGAATTGCATCAATCCACTTTGATTTTTAATTGTTTTCTATAGTTGTTGGTTCCTTTTATTTTAAAATTTTCACCAAATTCATAAAATTCTGCTTATTGTGGTCCTTTACAACTAAACATACTTTGTATGTTTTGATACTTCCATATGATTTTTATTTCACCTTATAAACCCAACTACAACCAGTGACATTACCATTCACCAATCTTTTCATAATGCTCCAAGTATTATTATACTGCATGGCTTTAATTTCTTGTCGAATTCCATCAATCCATTTTTTCTTTTTAACTGCTTCAAAATGTTGTTGGTTCCTTTTAGTTTAAAATCTTCACCAAATTCATATTCTTACATGAAACCATCATATGAAACAAACTTTTGATCGGTTGTCATAATCTTGAAAATCATATTTGCTGGTTCTTCCAACTTTTGATGGGTTGTCATAATCTTGGAAATCATATTTGCTGGTTCTTCCCTTTGATTCTGCTCCATTCTATTTGTGGCTGGCATAATACCTGTCTCACATGGCTGATTCAAGGTCTCATCATTATGTTTCAACCACTTTCTTTGGTATACTATTATGTCTTTACCATGACCAGCATTCTCATCCTTGCATCTGTAGCTCATTATGTCTCTCTCAAAACTAAAGACTCATTTATCACATTACCTGGACCACTCTAAACTTATCCAAATGCTTTAAAATTTCTTCACTGGAAATGCACTATCATTTCAACTGGCTGCTTTGAACTTGAACCACTTATAAAAAAAATAGGGGTTGGAGCTTGCTGGCAGTGGTTTTTGACGCGATCCACCTCACCAACAAATTAGAAAAAAAGTGGAGCTCGATGGCGAGCTCCACCCAACCTCAGCTCATCCAAGAAAATCGGGGTTGGAGCTTATGGGCAAGCTCCACCTCGCTTGAATTGTTGTGCCAGCAAGACGCCTGTTCCAGCCACCTAAAGAAAAAAATGGGCTTTGGATCAGAACCTCCATGAACTTCGCACAAGAGCTCAACCCCTTTTATGTGCAGAGAGGAGAGAGAAGTTGGGGCTCTGAAAACCCCAATGTTCTCATTTTTCTGTGAATGGGTTGGCTCCACCTTGCTGGGGAGCCTTGTTGGCAGCGGCAGGAAGTAGTTGTGATGCCCCTACGATGACCTCATGTGGATCCTGCGACAGCGTATAAGGAAAAAAATCGTACCGGAAAGACAACAATTTCCAATGAGGTTGTTGCTTTCCGGCGAGCATGCTGCTTTTCTGTAGTCCTGTCAAGCTGGGTGGAGGTGCCTTTGGCGTCGTCCCCAAACCACCCTCTGTTACAAAGAATGGCCAAATGAACTTCGGGGCTTGCCCCAACGTTCACATGCTTTTGCAGGGGTAAATACAATGTGATTTTGAATCATATGATTCGAAAACACACATGAACCCGTGAGATTTGACGGGTTGACAGAAACCAAATCAAATAAGTTTTGGTTTCTCATGGAGAACAAATGTTTTTGTTTGGTTAACGGGTCAAATGAGGTTTGAAATCTCATTTGGATGAGATTTTGAATCTCATGAGGCCCAACCAAACATACCCTAAATGTATGGTATTTTCTTTTTCATTTCACCATATTAAGGTAATTATGGGCTCAATGACGGCGAAATTTTCAATGGTAGGATCCAAACTCACCCTTAAGGAAGCATGGACCTACTAATTGTGAGAACACCTCGGGAATAAGTTTTTTTGAACAAATAACAGACAAGAAAGAAAGAGAATGAAATAGAAAAGGAAGAAAGGGTTTCCCGATGGAGACGTCACCCATTGTGGGTAGCATGATCTTGTATTTATAATATAATACTAGAGATTACAATAATACCCCACTTAGTTGGGTATTTATGATATACACATTACATGGAATTACATGGATTGGATCCATATCCGATCCAACCAATATAGTCTTAACATGCCCCCTCAAACTGAACATGGTGGAGAACCATGAACAATTTAGATTTTAAATCCCAATACTGATTGACTGGAAGGGCCTTGGTGAATAAATCTGTCACTTGGTCTTCTCTGCAAATAAACATAGGATGAATCTCCTTGGATTCAACTTTTTCTCTGCCTAAATGGTGGTCTATCTCCACATGTTTTATTTTTCCATGTTAAACTGGATTAGTGAAAATAGAAACTGCAATGAGGTTGTCACAGTAGACTAGAGAGCTGGAGATGGTTTGGTGCAGACTACATCAAATATGCTTAATCCAAGTGACTTCAGTAGTCACGACTGCCATGACCCTATACTCTGCCTCAGTGTTAGACTACGCAATTGTTTTCTGCTTTCTGCTTGCCCAAAAGATTAGATGAGAACCTAAATAAACACCATAACCTGTGACTGATCTCCTTGTAGTAGGATCATGAGCCCAATCAACATCTGAGTAAGCAATCACCTTGATGGAATGATGGGTGTGCTCACGGATCGGTCTCATGTAGACAAGTCCATCAGATAGAGTGCCTTTGATATACTGTAAGATTCGCTTCACTGATTCCATATGTTTTGTTTGAGGCCTATGCATAAACTACGAGACCTAATTCACAACAAAAATTAAATCAGGTCAAGTGAAGGTCAAATTATGAAGGGATCCAACTATGCTATGATATTTTTCGGGATCTTCCAAATAGGTATCATTTGCTGAGTCTGCACTCAAAACATGTGAACAGCCATCGGAGAATCCATGGGCTTACATTGTAACATTCCATTTCACTGTAGAAAATCACGAGCATATTTTTACTAGGAAATAATAAGACGATCAAGTTGTTGATCCACCTGCAATCCAAGGAAGAATCGAAGAAGACTAAGTCTTTCATATGAAACACCTTGTGTAATAGTGACTTGATCTCATTAATCTTTCATGTGCTATTTCCCGTAATAATGATGGCATCGACATAAACCAAGATAATAGTGATGTTTGACTGTACTTTTTGCAATAGTCACAATGACTTCTCTCAAATCCAAGGGTTTTCACAATAGTAAATGGAATTTTGCAATATTAGTGCAGAGGTGTTTGGGTCTCCTTTTGAATACTGAGGTGGATGCTCCATATACACTTCTTCACACAAATCCCCATGTAAAATGTATTTTTAATAACTTTCATTCATGCAATACGGCCAATGATAAGACAATTCAAATTGTTTTCATTCTGACCACAGGCTGAATGTTTCATCAAAATCTAAGTCTTGCTCCCGTGTATACCCCTTTACCACGAGTCTAGCTTTGAAATGTTTAATGTTGTCATCAGACCTGCGTTTAACCTTATATACCCATCGACATCCAACAACATTCTTATTGAGTAGCCTGGGAACCACTTCCCATATATGACATTCATGGAGAGTAACAATTTCATCATTGATAGCCTTCGTCTAGCGAGAATCGAGGCTTGCTTCAACAAAAGAATTGGGCTCTTGAATATGTTCAAGAGTTGCATCATATGTGTAAAAATCTAGTGAAAATTACCAATCTAGATGACAGATTCATGACTTGAGTACTCACACGAGTAGGAGCAATTGTTGAATATCCTAAATTGGAATCATCATGTGTTGAAGTTGTCGCATGACTAGGAGTCTCTATTGGCTATTGCTGATGCTGATAAAAAATAGAAGAAAATACAACACCTCGTGATTGTTCCAGGATGGCATCACTGGACTGTTGTGTTGGTCTCCTAGCATAGACCTGATCAAAGAAAGAAAATTGATTTGCCTTTGGTGCATGAGAATCCAGATCAACAATCGTGTTGAGAGAAGATGGGACATCAATATTACTATGTCCTACACTTGTTACCACATGTGAGGAAGGCCAAAAAGAATGCAAGAGGTCGGAATTAGATTTATGTTGGCTGCCACACATGTTCTCATCGAAAACAACATGTCGTGAAATGATAACTTTATTAGCAGCATGATCAAAATAGTGATAGCCCATAAATTCAACATCATACCCAATGAATTGACACACTGTCGTGCAAGGAGATAGTTTATTTCTCAGAGACTTGTCGATATGAACAAAACATCGACAACCATACGTTTTTAGCCTTATGTAATCCGGATGAACACCATACAGTAGAAATAGGTTGACTCTCCTCCAAGAGTGGACACAAGCATTTTGTTTATTAAGTCAACTGTTGTGTGAAAAGCTTATGTCCATAGGCCCTCTAAATTTGCATCATACATTATCGTTAGGGTTGTTTCGACCACATGTCGATGCTTGCGTTCAACGAATCCATTTTGTTGAGAAGTTTTAAAACAACTCAACTCACTTTAAATACCATTATCATGTAGAAAACATGTGAATTCATTTGGCATGTATTCACCACCACCATCACTTTGCATGGCAAGGATTTTTCTTGAGAATTGGGTTTTCACATACGATTTGAATTGACAAAATATGAGAAAGACTTGATCTTTTGATTTTAAGAAGAATATCCAAGTATAACGACTATAATCATCCACAAAAATCAAATAATATTTGAATTTTGATAAGGACACAATAGATGAAAGACCTCATACATTAGAATGAATGAGTTCAAAAGGAAATGAAGCTCTTTTATTAGATCTCGAAAAAAAAAATCCATCACTCTTTCGACAACTAACACAAGAGGAGACACTTCGGTCTTTAACATCAATAAGACCTTTATTACACAAACTATCAAAAAAATTGAAATTGCAATGTTCTAATCTACAATGCCAAATATTGACATCCTGACTAGCAATGGACTTTGATGAAGAAAACAAGGCAAGGCTAGCTGAAAAATGAGGAGTAGATGGCGAGGTTGGGGCTTCATCAAGCAAGTATAGATTCCCGCATCTTTCCGGGCAAGAGTCTGATTCGTGTGAATGCCCTTCACATAAACAGAAGACAGAGAAAAGGTGACACAAGAATTAGTGTCTTCACATAACTGAGAAACAAAAAATAAATTTTTCTGAAGATTAGGAACAAGGAAAATATTTGACACAGGAAGGAGACCTCTACTAGTAGGGGCAATAGCAGTGCCCATACGAACGATGTGGTGATATTTTTCATCTCCAGTGATCACACATTTATTTCAATGATAAGGTTTAGAATAAGTGAGTTTACCTGAATCTCATGTAACATGATTTGTGACCCCGAAGTCTAAGAACCAGCCTTGATGAGACCCTGATGGAGTTGACACGCAAGGCTGCGTTGGCCAAGAGTTCCCTCTAGGATTATGTAGTTATTGAATATTTAGTTGTCCAAAACCAGTGCTAAGGGTATCAATATCATAAGGAGATACAACTGATGAAGCTGCTGCAGTGGGGTAACTTTGTATGAAATTAGTTGGAACGCGTGGTTGCAGACCAACTGTGGGTGAAGAAACTGCACCCGAAGCATGAAAACGAGGTAGTATAGGCATCATGGATGGTCTATAAGCAGGGACATATCGCCAATAACAATTAGAAGCAGTATGACCTTTCTTTTCATACATTTGACACACAATATTAAATTCTTTTTCGAGTGTGGGTAAGATACCCGCACCTCGACCACCACCACCAAAATTTCCTCCATGCCCTCTACATTTTCCTCTAGGCACAGAGGATCCAATATATCCTTGGGCAACAACCATCACTATTAACTTCATTCCTTTGAGGTCTTGCTGACAAACCGAATATTGCCTCATGCTCATGCTTGTATACACAGTGATAAACATATTGTATTCTGCCCCCAAGTCCTCAAATAATTTTTGTGCATATATCCTCATCAGACAAGGGAGAACCAATAGCTGCCAGTTGATACACGATAACTTTTACTTTGGTAAGATAATCAACAACAGAAGAATCACCTCCTTTTAAATCTGCAAATTTGGCTTTCAATTGATATACCTTTGATGTAGAGATCTCTTAATACCAGTGATGTAAGACATCCCATAATTCTTTCATAGAAATGCCAAAGAGGATATGCCACAGAACTTTTCGTGAAAGAGTGGCCATGATGAATGCAAATGTTGTTTGATCATCTTCCTGCCAAGCAATAAAAACAAGATTGTGAATTTTAGATTGCGCAAGCTTTTCTGAACCTCCTTCCTGCACTAAAGTTGTTTGGAAAATAATTTTCAAAATTACAGGGATTGACCCCTCAAGGTGTCCTATTAAATCTTAGCTGCACAAGAAAAGAATGATTTGCTTTTTCCAGTAATGAAATTTATAAAATCGAGCTTTTTGGTGACCAGATGGCTGAGAAAATAAGCATTGATCCCAACCATTGAGAAAATTACGGGAACGGAAATCATGGGAACAACAGAAATCTCGAGAATATATAAAGAAAAGATACAACAAAGAACTAATATTAGAAAGGAATGAAATATCAGAAGAACAATAACGCCTTCTTCTTTTTTAAGGCAGGCGGGGACTTCTGTCAAGGCCCCTCTTTCACATGTTATTGTTCACGTGTTATTGTTCCCGTGATTCTCTTTTAGAGAAAAATGATAGATCTAAAATGATTGTAGTGGATCTGATCTGAGTTCGATTAGATCCGCAAGAAAAGAGACATCTCAATGCTTGGGGAGAAAAGAAATTAGATCTGATGGTATTCTGATCAGATCTGGAAGAAAAAGGTATATATCTGGTACATACGCACCAGATCTAACACAAAATGGAAAAGAAATAAAGGAGAGGGGTAGATATGATTTAAAAACAAATTTCATTCAAAAAATAGGAAAAAAGAAGAGATCTAGATGTGGAAGAAGATCTGTGGTCAAGATTTAATGAGACTTACCTTTTTTACGAACTCTGATACCACGTGAGAACGCCTTGAGAATAAGTTTTCATGAACAAACAATAGACAAGAAAGAAAGAGAATAAAATAGATGGGGAGGAAAGGGCTTTCCAATGGAGACGTCACCCATTATGGGTGGTGTGATCTTGTATTTATAATATAATACCAGGGATTACAATAATACCCCTCACTTAGTTGGATATTTATGATATACACATTACATGAAATCACATGGATCGAATCCAGATCCGATCCAACCAACATACTTATATTAGAATATGGATCGGATATGGATCCAATAGAGGATCCATATCATCCACAACCATTCACGTGTATGTTTTATATTCTAACGTAATATGTATTACTAATACAGGGCACTTCCGTCCATGTAAAAAGAATTATAACCCTATTAAGTCTAATGATGGATTACCACAACCATTTAAGAAAAACAACAAAGATTGTCGATTCCCAAGAAGGCTCTATTCTTTCTCCTTACACTTTCTTGATTTCTTCAATAATTTTATCATGGTATCGGAGCAGCAAAACTTCTGGGCGTGAAAGGTCTTCCTCAGTGACATCAACAGATCTGAAACTTCTAGGCGTGAAAGGTTTTCCTCAGTGACGTTAACAGGTCACGTTTTATTTATCGTCTTTCAGTTTCCCTCTTCTTCCTGTTTCTTTTTGACAGGTCGTGATCTGTCCCCTGACGCCTTCTCCTTCCTCTTCTATCTTCGTCTGCTAAAGGTTTGCCATTCATATCGCAGATCTGAAACGTATTCAGATATGCTGCGTGTCTTCAACAGATCTGAAATAAAATTCATATCAGTTGTCGTTCTCCTCTCTTTAGATCTGCTGCAGCTATAAAACAAAAAAAAAGGAAATATCTGTCTGTCGCTCTTCCCTCTTCAGATCTGCTGCATCTATAAAACAAATATATATGTATGTATGTATGTATGTATGTATGTATGTATGTATGTATGTATGTATGTATGTATGTATGTATGTATGTATGTATGTATGTATGTATGTATGTATGTATGTATGTATGTATGTATGTATGTATGTATGTTGTTCTCCTCTCTTCAGATCTGCTGCAGCTAAAACAAAAAAAAAATATGTCATCCTGTCTTTCCTTTTAATCCTAAAATAAGTTTTATGTCACTGCGTCTTTTAAGTCCCATGTCCACCATCTTCATGTATTCTTGTTTTTCTTCTGATTGAGCCCTACAACCAGCAACTGAATCTCTGTTATCCTTCACCAGCCAACTGTGACGTGTAGGTTATCTCACGTTTTCTTCTTTATTCTGGTCCTATTCTCAATCTGAAATCAATCACGCCATTCCTGCTTTGTCACTGGCAATGCAAGTAAGTTCTCTACTTTGACCCTATATTTTGGTAAATTTAATATTGTAACTGGAGATGGGACTCACCACCAGAGGCAGAGCTGGGGGGGGCAGGACTGGGTTGTAGCCCAGTCCTGCCTCCCGAAATAGTTACTTTTTTTTTTAAAGCCCAGTCCCAGCCCAGCCCTGATTCCATATGAAATAGATTTTTATCCATTCTTTTAGCCCAGTCCAGTCCTAGCCCAGCCCTGACTGCAGCAAATAGTTTGATTTGTCTATATGAAATAGATTTTTATTAATAATTGTAGCCATTTTTTATTTTATCTCAAAAAAAAAACGGGGGCGTTGCCCCCGAACCCCCGACTATCATACCATTTTTTTTTCTACACCCCTATTTGCCCCTCCCCCCTCACATGAATCCTAACTACGCCACTGCTCACCACCCTATTTCAAACGTAGGCAATGTCCTCATCTCTTTGTCTGAGTCTTCATCCATTCCTTTATCTAATGTTGTCCATGCACCAAATATAAAGAAAAACATTGTCTCTGTTTCTAAGCTTGTTGACTCCACCAATTCATTTGTGAAATTTACTCCTACTCCTGTCTTTGTCCAGGATCTTCAAACGAAGGAGACGTTCGCTAAAAGAGAGCGACGTGGAAACATGTACATCTTCAACGAAGATCCAGCCTCCAGTGTCCTAAAGCCCAAGTCCGATCATGTCTCTAAAAGCGTTCTAAGTATATCCAAATGTAATAAGCCAGATCTTTGGCATTCCCGTTTTGGTCATCGTAGTCAAGTCTTTATTGAAAAATTAATGTCCAATGGTTTTCTTTCAGAGTCTGTTTCACATTCATTACTGAAGGACAAAATGTGTCCCAATTGTCAGGCCTGCAAAAGTCATGTACTTCCTTTTCATCAAATAAATAAAAGAGCTTCCATGCCTTTGCCTCAACCCTCAACATTGATGGGAAACATAAATCTCTTAAATGTGCCTTCTTTGTATTAAGTGCACATCATTGCTCCAAGCATCCAACTTTCATAGAGAAAGAACAACTCAAATTTCCCACCACTAACCTCATGCACTTGCCTAAAACAGATGGTTCGTATTTTTTTTAAGTTTTTGGACTATTTTTAAATCATGTGCTCCTGAATAGCCCTTGAGATGATGTATGCAAAATTACCTGATATCTCATGAGATACGTTGCTAGGAAAACATTTATACTTAATGCAGTCTTGAATTGCCAGGTTACAAAATGAAAGAAAACATGATTGCAACCAAAAACTTTCTACTATAAGTTTTGCTTATCTAAGAGATCATCAACACACAAGGAACCATGAAACAATCATTGCTAAGACTCAAATATTTAACATTGGGTTACAAAAACATTCAATTTGGTATCCTCTCTGCAACTGAGATGACACATGCTTTCAATTTTTTATCCAGCTTCACTTGTTGGACCTTTTGCATTAGGCAAAAAGGAAAATAAGAATTTCATGTCCTTACCTAACTTTGATTTGTGATCTTGATAATTGGGCAACTCAATCTGCTACCATTACCATCAAAATGTCAAAAGCATAAGTTTTCAATATCCCCTTATTGATTTCTTCAAAAGATGAGATGCATGTAGATCTATTGCCTTTGACTGAGCAGAGGACGGATTGCCTTCACATAATTGTGCTTTTGGCTAGAATAGTTTATTCAATCTTTGGTTTGTGATTCATAGAATTAGTTCTTATACCCTTTTCATATGGAAAGCTCAAGGTCTTTGAAAAGTTATAGCTTCAACAAATCTCTGTAATTTTATTTTTTGTCAACAAATTGGACATACTATCTAGAGGAAAGTTTCCAGCCTTTATACCTAGAAAGTTCATTCTCACCTTTGTCATTTGAATATCGATAATAAAATGTTCTATAATAAGTCAAGTTTCATCAAGAACAATGTCACCTAGTTCATATCAGTCAACTTATGTTACAAAAGATTTTGGACCAATAATACAAGCACTCACACTTTTTTTTGTGAACTACATTACACTTTTGGTTTTTGACATGTATGATATATGCCTATACTTGACTAAATAACGAAAATGGACTGCACTTCCTTTTCGGTAAGTCAATTTCCCCTCTTCCCTTTCATCTTTTTCTTACAAATTAGGTGCTTGTTTCTAAGTGATGCAAGCCTAACATTTCTACAATGGAAGTCTTTCCTGTTAGATAATGAAATGACCCTGCAAGCCCTTTCTCATGAATCTATAAGACTGCTAACTCATAATTATGCAGACGGCATGACGATTGATAACCAAAAGAAAAAACATAACCAAGCAAAAGATTCATGAATAGTTCAGCAATTTTTTCATGCATTCATGATTCAGGTACTTGTTGGTTGATGGAGGCCATCCTGATGCTGTGTTACAAAAGGGTGACTTAGCTACAAGATATCCCATGAAATCATGAACGACTTCTCGTAGAAACTTTAGATATAATTTTCATTTGAACAGTTGGAAAAATTCCACAAACAAGGTGCCATAGCATTTTGACTCGACCAGGTTTGGGGACCTGATCCTCGCTCTAATACATGCCCTAAATTTTCTTTCTGGGTCTTCTTTCATCTCTAATAAACAGAATAATGCAGCTAAATCATGCATTGAAGCAAACTATCCAGCTAAACCTTTAACTTGCACTACAACAAACAGGGGAAATATATATATATATATATATATATATATATATATATATATATATATATATAGAGAGAGAGAGAGAGAGAGAGAGAGAGAGAGAATTTGGCAGTGTGAATCTCTAGTATCCATTCCTCATAACTCTTTGAACGCACACAATTGACATTAAAACACAAACCGATTTCTGCAAAACTGGAAAAGGGACGGAAAGCAAAATGAAGAAGGGAAATAGAAGAGAGAATCTCCAGAGATGGGAATTCTCACCCCTGTGACCTTCACGTACTGCCCATCCTTGGCCCCTCTGAGCTCCGCATGGGGGTACTTGGCCAAGAACCTGAGAAGCCCCCTCCTTCCCCAGGCGAAGTTCCATCCGAGCACGAGCACCACCGGCAACAAGGCGCAGCCGATCACGATCAGAATGATGGGCTTCTTCACCGTCACAAGCATGAAGACCCCGACGATCGACGACATCAGTAACACCACCACCGCCACCCAGACGATGGACTTAGAGATCCTGAACCGAACCATCGCCGCTTCGTTGTTGCTCAAGTTCGTAACGGAGGCGCCGTAGATAACCTTGCTGGACGGAGGCGCGGCATTGGCAGATGAGGAGTCCAATTGGCCGGAGGAGGAGGCAGAAGGCCGACGGCTGGAGGAGATTGGGCCAGAAGTGATGAGGCCGGTCGGGTGGAGGGGCAGGGAGCCAGAGCCCGAGCGGGAGGCGGCAGGGTTTCCGGCGCTCGAGAGGGGGCCGGAGGATTTGCGGGAAGGCTGGGGGCCGGAGCCGGAGGATGGCGGCGTCTGTTGTGGGCCGGAATCGGAGGCGGATCTGGCGAGGGAGCCGCTGCGAGGCTTGGAGGAAGAGGAGGTGGGCGTGGTCGGAGAGTCGACCACGTGGATGTCGAACATCTTACCGAGCTCACCGGACTTCTTGACATCGCCGCCGGTGTAGGGCATGGCCTTGGACGTCATGACGGGCTGCCGCTCCTTGTGCTGCTCGGGCAGGCCAGAGACGTAGAGGCCGCTGCTCAATTGGTGGGATGGGATCCTAGTCCCCATTGCTGACAGCCAGTGGCTAATGTGGCTGGGATTTGGTTGGGGTTCAGAGAGAGACAGAGAGAGAGACCTCCGGATTAAATCTAGAATAGGCGGTAATGGTTTCGGAAGGGGCAATGTGAGAACACGGAGAGAGGGAGAAAGTGAGCGAGTGAGAGGTCACTGGAACAAACCAGACAACAGAATGGGTGGTAGTGGTTTTGGAAGGGGAAAGTTTGGAGAGAGAGAGGACAGTGGAACAGGCAAGTGTTAAGTGAAGTGGAACCTTCTGATTGGCGCTTGTACAGAGAGGTACGAAGCCTCGTTCTTTCACTGAATTTACCCTATTGCCATTTTCTCAAAATAAGTAGCTCGCGCTCTTGGAAAAGATGATCCCTGAGTTACAGTCGTCTTGGGGAACAGGGTGGAAACTCTTCGTTAGCCGCGCTTCAAACAACGACGCGCGTTTTTTCATGGTAGTTTCGTGGTTACCGTAGCAAGAATTACATTCTAGAACCGGTCAGACTGTAAATGTCTCGAAAGATTCTTAAGGGCTTGTTTGATGCAAAGTCTCCGCCCAAAATGGGACAGTGAAGCCGGTTGAGACGGTGTATGAAACAAGCATTGGACGTCGCATCCAAAGAACGGTATTTTACTGTTCTGCCTGTTGTGTTTCAGTTGAGCTCGGGTTAAGGTGTGGATTAGGTTGGGTAGGTCAAACAGTTTTAGATGGATTCTATTTAGGTTTAACTAGTCTTTTTAGAAAATTCAGTATGCTCAAACAAGTGCACTAAAATTCACAAAACTTGATAGAGGTCTTACAGAGAGATCAATGAAGATAGTTTTGTGCTAAGAAAACTGATATAGAGAACAAGGAGGTTAGAATAGGATCATACCTCAAAACAGAATTTTTTTATACTGGCAGGTCTCAGGGAAAGAATTATTCCCCACAAATAAAATATGAAAAATGTAAAAATTGATGAAGACACTTGGGACAAGTTGAGGAAGATTCTGACAAAAAATCAAAGCCTAACTTGTTCTAGTTGAGGAAAAATGAGCTCGAAATGAGGAGAGACAAGACTAGACCGGATTGAGTTTTAGGTCTTGCATGTTCCAGTAAAAATATATATTTATCTCTATTGGGATTTGGTAAAATTGTAATTTTGCAAGGGTAGTCTTAAAACACGTAAATCTCAACCCTAAATGAGTTCGAGGCAAAGAGATATGATGTCTGCAGGTTGGGTCAACTTTTGCGGTTCATAGCAAGATTGAATCTAAGCCTGGTGTTGGGTTTAACATTTTGGGCGGTGGGTTAAGGTAGGTTTAGGCTTAGGACAAGGTTGGGATGATTCACTGAAGTTAGTCTAGGTGTGAATTACATTTGACCAAGGGTTGGAACACATCAGAGCATTGGGCTCTCCTGAAAGGATGCAAGATTGTCAGTTGTCATGTTTGGACCACATGAGCAATGGACTGAGCTGCGACATAGTCCTAAATTGGTCCTCTTGGTAGAGAAGCCTTGACTAGAGAAGGACATAGGGCCAAGGAAAAAGGTGGAGAAGGAGAAAGAGTGGGACATGCCCAAAGAGAGAGAGAGAATGAATTGTTATTTTATTTCTTTCATGATCTCAACTACATCAAGTTGAGCCCCTTTTATAGGCCAAATACATAATTATAGAAAATAAAGTAAATTAAAAGCAAATACCCACTACTCTAAGCACTAAGTAACCATTAATAAAAAACACTAATTCTAAGAGACTTTTGGGATCTAAGGCCATAAAGGAGCGCAACTCAAGGGTCACACCATTTTTAAGAGCCTTCAAGGACTCGTGGGTGGGGCCCATTAGCCAAAAGTGGCTTCTAGAGGAATGCCCCCTTGTGGGTCTCACTTGGATGATGAGGTGAATGTATGACTAAGGTGGCAGCATGATTGAGGTGGATTGGGTATGGGCGACTAGATCTTGGCTTGGTGGATCCAATTTACTTGGGTCTGCTTTCTGAAATGGATTTCAATTAGGGTGGCTTTGGATTATGGAGTGACTTGGTTGAGCTTGGGCGACCTTGGTTTTGGATATGGGTCTAGATCTTGAAAAGTTTGAGTATGGTTCTAAAATGGAAGTGCATCATTTGGATCAGGTTTTAAGTCTGCAAAAATTAAGACCGTATCACCCCATCTCCCTTGAGATTTGCCTAGTCCCTTAGGCGATGTTTCCTCTAATGAAGCACTCAACACTTCATTGTTGCACCACTCTGATCTCTTTGCTTGCAGTGATCGAGCATGTTGCCACTTCTTATTTTAGTCCTTGTCATGGTCTGAACTTCACTGAAGAGAAGGAAAGGCAAAGTTCCCCCAATGACTAGGTCTGAAGTCAGTCTTCATGTTATTTGTCTAAACCTTCAGTGTGATCATCACCTCGTTGGTCACCTTGGACCTTCACATGCTTTGCTAAGATGTAGAGCAATGTTTAAACTTGTTCATGCAATGGTTTGCCATCCAAATCTGTGACATTTGTCATTCCTTCTAAGGGCAGATTGAAATATTGCTAGGTTGCACAACCATCTTTCCAATCCGGTGCATACCAACCAAGTGATGTCGGTAGTTCATCCTTGTAACCTGATGGCATATGATCCATTGTTGAATCGATCTTTGATTCCCAATTATTTAAATCATGATCATGCAAGGTGTTGTCATGGGCCTATTTCCTTCAATGGGCCAGCGCGGCGCGACGGTCCTTCCTTACCACCGCAAGCCTACTCGTCAGCTCGCTTGCCGGTCGCGGAAGCTTGTAATCAGAGTGCAAGAGAGCAAGAGAGAATAGAGGGAGAGAAATTGCAATCACAAGAAGCAATCACAACGAGGGTGAACAAAAGAAAGCTCAACGCATTTACTTCATTTACAATTTTGCCTGCAGGCTATTACAGTTCAAGTATACGGGCTGCCCCTTCGGGGTATTGATTCACCTGAACCGGGCAGCTTACATCAGACTCAACAAAAGCAAAACAGACTCTAAGCGCAACTGTACACTGTAAGTCGCAAGGGAACATGCTCCCCCCTTCAAATCATGTGTCGTCCTTGGCGCCATCTGTTTCGTGGTAAGCCCTGACTTCAGCCGGGTAGCGGTTGTTCATTCGAAATGTTGGCTCCCACGTTGGTTCCGGTGTTTCCTCCCACTGCACCAAGTATTTATTCGCTTGTCCCAAGTAGTTGACCTTGTGGCGAAGGATCTGACTGAGGTGCTTCTCGGCCCGTTATGCTGCCGGGGCCCTCTGCATGATGGGAGCGCGTTGCGGCACATTGTGTTCCGGGTCTCCATCATATGGATGAAACTGCTTGAGGTTGCACACATGGAACACCGGGTGCACCTTGAAGTCTGGGGGCAACTCCAGCTTGTATGCCAGCTTGCCCACCTTCTTTGTGATGGTGAAGGGTCCCTCATACTTTCTGAGTAGTCCGCGGTGCCGCCCGCAGAAGATGCCTGTGCGACCAGGATATAACTTCACCAACACTTGGTCCCCAACTTGGAACCCTGCGGGCCGACGGTGCTTGTCCGCCCACTACTTCATTCTCTTTGCCGCTTTATGTAAGAATGTCTTCGCCAACTCATTTTGCTCGTGCCAGTCGCGAACAAACTGATAGGCGAATGATGGCCTTCCCTTTTCTTGTGTGGCAAGAGTGTGCGAGGTCAGTGGTTGTTGCCCCGTGGCTATCTCGAATGGACTGTGGCCTGAAGACTCGCTCTTCTGCAGATTATAACAAAACTGTGCCACATCAAGGAGCTTCACCCAATTTTTCTGATTGGTACTAACAAAATGCCTCAGGTACTGCTCCAGTATTCTGTTGATACGCTCTGTCTGCCCATCTGTCTGCGGATGGAAGCTAGTTGAAAACAGCAACTCAGAGCCAAGTAGCCGAAATACTTCACGCCGGAACTTGCCCGTGAAGCGAGCATCGCGATCACTCACAATGCTCTTTGGTATGCCCCAGTGCTTCACCACATGCTTTACGAACAACTCTGCAGTCTTCTTTGCAGGGCACTACTTGGAAGCTGGGATGAAGGTGGCATACTTTGAGAAACGATCCACCACAACCAAAATAGAACTGAGGCCCTCTACCTTCGGCAGACTAACAATAAAGTCCATGGAGATGTTATCCCAAGGACGTTCTGGAATTGGTAGAGGCTCAAGGAGACCGGCAGCCTTCTGGTTTGTCCCCTTATCTTGCTGGCAGATGAGGCATGTCCGCACATACCCCTCAACGTTGTCTCTCATCTGCGGCCAATAGTAGTTGTGCTCAAGGAGTGCTAAGGTCCGCTCCTGACCAGGATGGCCGGCCCATAGTGTATCATGGCACTCCTTGAGTAGCTCTCGACGAAGGCTTCCCCACCGTGGTACAAAGATGCGTCCCCCTTTTGTTACGAGGAGGCCATCCTGTAGCCAAAAATCGTCGAGTCTTCCATGCCTGCGCCAGAGAAACAAGGTGTTGTGCGGTCGGATCCTTCTGCGTACCCTCGCGGATGCGACTCAGCAATGTGCCCTCCAAATGCACTTCAGAAAGCTCTGCGCGCACAACAGCTAATTCAGCCCTACGACTTAGGGCATCCGCCACAACATTGGTTTTTCCAACCTTGTACTCTAAGGCAAAGTCGAACTCAGCCAAAAACATCTGCCATCGAGCTTGCTTGGGCGTTAACTTCTTTTGCGTCTGAAAATAGCTCGTGGCCACATTGTCCGTCTTGACGACGAACTCGGCACCAAAAAGGTAGTGCCGCCAGGTCCTGAGGCAATACACAATGACGGTCATCTCACGTTCGTGTACTGTGTAATGCCTCTCTGCATCCTTCAGCTTACGACTCTCATATGCGATCGGATGATCATCTTGCATAATAACTCCGCCAATGGCAAAGTCTGAGGCATCAGTGTGGACTTCAAAGGGTCTCGAATGATCAGGCAGACGCAGCACTGGCTCCCTCACTAAGGCTTTCTTCAAGCCATCGAAGGCATCTTGGCACGCTCTTGTCCATAGCCATACCCGATTCTTCTTTAACAAGTCTGTGAGGGGCGCAACAATGAGGGAATAACCTTCGATGAAACGCCGATAGTAGTTTGCCAAACCGAGGAATGACCGCAATTCTGGCACTTTGCTTGGCAGAACCCATTCTTGGATAGCCCTTATCTTCTGCCCATCCATACGCAGCACACCACGCCCCACAACGTGGCCAAAGAAGCTGATCTCCTCCTGCCCGAAGAGACACTTCTCTCGTTTGACACATAGGTCATTCTCCTTCAGCACCTGAAACACTGTTCGCAAGTGCTCGGCATGTTCCTCCATGTTGTTGCTGTAGATCACGATATCATCCAGGTAGATTACCACAAACTTGTCTAAGTAAGGGTAGAAGATCTGGTTCATTAAAGTTGTGAACGTGGCTAGAGCATTTGTCAACCCGAATGGCATTACTAGAAATTCGTAAGCACCATAGCGGGTGACGCAAGTTGTTTTTGGCTCATCACCTTCGGCAATCCTCACTTGCCAGTAACCCGATCGCAGATCTAGCTTGGAAAAGATACGGGCACTGCCTAGCTGATCGAACAAGTCCGCTATCAATGGCAATGGGTACTTGTTCTTCACCGTGATATTATTCAAGGCACGGTAATCCACACATAACCGTTTAGAGCCATCATGTTTCATCTGGAAAAGGACTGGGGCACCAAATGGGGCTTTTGATGGACGAACAATGCCTGCGTCCAACATCTCGTCTAAATGCCTGCGCAGTTCCTTCAGCTCAGCTGGCCCCATACGGTATGAAACCATTGCAGGAGGCTTCGCTCTCGGGGTCAACTCAATCTTGTGGTCGACCTCGCGTCTTGGCGGAAGACGCTTTGGCAATTCCGGGGGCATCACCCCCCGAAACTCCTCCAATAGTGGGGCTAGGGTCGGTGGCACTGCTGCTTCCACCTTCCCTTTCTCTACGTGCACTGCCACTAAGAATGTTTGCTCCCCATGCTTGACACCCTTCTTTAGTTGCATTGCCGATAACACTGAAGACTTGCCTTTCTGCGTAAGGCACTGCACTGTGTGGGACAGGTCTGACTCCATGATCGTCAGCGTGTTGAATTTTAGCAACATCATAACATTCTGGCTTCGCAGAAACTCCATACCCAAAATCATCTTGAAATCGTCCAGGGGCACCACAGAGAAGTTGGCTTTACCGACCCAACTTCCCACTTGAATAGCCACATCCCTTGCTTCACCAAGGATGGGCTTGGCCTCAGAGTTTACCATTTTAATGGTCCTCTGCTTTGGCCCATGCTTCAAGCCCAACCGCTCTGCCTCTTCCCGCGAGACAAAGTTGTGTGTGGCCCCGGAGTCTATCATTGCTGAAGTAGACTTTCCATTCATAATAACTTCAGTGTACATGAGTTCCTTACTGACCTGCATGTTTTTAGCTGCACAATTTCTGGCTGCATTGATCGATCGCATGGCGCCCATCCTCGGTTGCATGGTCTCAGTGTCACTGCATTCAGTATCGCTGCATTCTTCCTGTGCAGCATTGGCTTGCCCGTCATCCTTTACAAAGCGCTTTGGGCACTGCCTGACGACATGTCACAACCGCACCCTTGTTGCTGTTGTTATGCTTTGTGTAGTTCTGTTTCTTTTTTAATTGATGGCGTGTCGACGCCTCACCTTTATCGTTGCGCTGCTCATCTTTCTTGCCTCCATGGTCAGGCTTCTTCCCAACTTTGGTTGATGGGGTGAAAGGCTTGCGCTGAGTGTCAACTAAGCGCTCAACCGCCACATATGCATCTTTCAAAATACGGGGATTGCTCCTTTCCACTTCAGACTGTGCCCATGGTTGAAGTCCCACAATGAACCAGTTGAGCATGTCGTCTTCTGGCATGTTAGGTATCTCCAGCATAAGCTTCTGGAACGTTCTGACATAGTCTTGCAACGAACCAGTATGTTTGAGCTCACGAACCATCCGGTAAGCCTGTCTTTGCGCATTTCTTGGCATGAAGTAGTTGCGCAACTCTACTTTGAAGTCATCAAAGGTGTCTATCACACATTGACCCCTCTCCATGTCATTGCGCTTCCGCCTCCACCAAGCGATAGCATCACTATCAAGTAAGGTTGTTGCAGCCTTGATCCTCATATCTTCGAGGGTCACATTCTGGACATCCAAGTAGTCTTCTACTTGGAACAAGAAGTTCTCAATGGCCTTGCTGTCACAAGAACCATTGAATTTTGCGGGTCTTGGCACATCAATCCTTGATGGTCTCTCACCATTTCTGCCAATTAGGGTCACCGTCTGCTGCAACGTACGATTCCTCAACTCAAGATCGGTCATTGTAGTCGTCAATGAAGTGACCTGCCCCATTAGTAAGTTCACCTGCTCTTGCAGGCTCGCCACCACATCATTCAATCCATTGAATGATTCACATGCGCGTGAAATCGCTTCATCATGCGAAGTCACATCTTCCACCAGTTTGTTAACAGTTGCAGCCAACTCTTCTTGGCCCCGAGGTGAACCCATCTCCTCAGCTTCGGCAACTGCCTTGCCTTTGGTGTTGCGCAAGTGTTGATAAGGTGCCACGATGTCTTGCTCACAAATCGTAGCATGTCGGCGTGTCTGTCGACACCGACTCCGGAGTCCCTTCCCCAGCACGAGAACGGGCTCTGGTACCACTTGTCACGGGCCTATTTCCTTCAATGGGTCAGCGCGGCGCGACGGTCCTTCCTTACCGCCGCAAGCCTACTCGTCAGCTCGTTTGCCGATCGCGAAAGCTTGTAATCAGAGTGCAAGAGAGCAAGAGAGAATAGAGGGAGAGAAATTGCAATCACAACGAGGGTGAACAAAAGAAAGCTCAACGCATTTACTTCATTCACAATTTTGCCCGCAGGCTATTACATTTCAAGTATACGGGCTGCCCCTTCGGGGTATTGATTCACCTGAACCGGGCATCTTACATCAGACTCAACAAAAGCAAAACAGACTCTAAGCGCAACTGTACACTGTAAGTCGCAAGGGAACAGGTGTAGTCCTTAAGATTATCAACATTGGCCTAATATGAGGTGGTTGAAGAACCACAAGTGGCTCCATGGCCAACCTCTAGGTTGAGAGATAGACTATCAACCATGGGTGGGCTCAACACCAAGGGTGTGTTGGACCATGATCGATCTTGGTTGAGCAAGAGTTATACATGACCAATGGCCAGGATTGTTACGTACACATTGACTTGGTACATAATGCTTTCACATGTATATCTCTTTATTTGATATTCCTTTTGTCTTCCCAGTATGGTTGCACCCTTGCATTCTCCCTTCTTAGCTGACATTGTCTGACTCGAGAAAGAGACTCAGGTTCCACGGACTTAGGGTAGGCAAGTCAGGGCAGTTTAGACAGACTTCTCCCAATTGGTGCATCAAAAAATTCTAAGACTTTGTGAGGTGATTCTGGACACCTCAAGGAAGGTACAGTCCACAAAATTTGGGTCATAGGCCATCAAAACAGGTAGAAATGATTTTGGGAAGTTGTAGAAAATTTTAGGACTGCATAGAACATATGGTACCGACAGTCTAAACAAAAAAATTGAGTTCTCTGCACTGTGAACTCAATAAATCTTTAAATTTGGTAGGTTAGTTCTTGATATACCAAAAAACATTGGGTCAAAAAATTAGACATAGATTCATCCTGTATTGGCTTGGAGATTTTTTTTTTTTTAAATCTGCTTGGTTTCTTCAAAATTTGAGTGGGACACATGAAGGCTTAGGGAAGATACTAAGGTCTTGTCAAGGTTAAGGACGAGTTTGGTTCCAGTTGATAACACTTTAAATGTCCATACACAGAGAAGGACAGGGAGGAGACATATAAGTATCCAATACATGTCCACTACCTTAGTAATCTGATTACTTTTGACATATTTTAATCCTCCAAGATTAAACACAAAACCAAGGGAGCCCTTGTTTGCATTGCCTCGGTTGGACTCTAGTGAACCATTATGCCTTTTGACATAAAATCTGGAGTTATCTCCAGCATACATGATGAAAGCTCTCAAGGATTCAAGGCCTTCAACATTTTGGCTATTTTAGAAAGATTGTTCGAATAAATTGATTTGCTTGCTCCTCAAGAATAACTTATTTACTTACTCACCATGGTGGTGGTGATCCTTTCCTTATGTAATTTCAAAATACCACATAGAGCAATAGTTCACGATTCTATAAATAGGGGTAACAATTCCATGTGCGATTGTGTGTTGGGTCACCATCAAAATTGTTTTGACATTTTATGCAAGAAAAAAGACATATTCATAGCATTATGTGAGACTCTTCATACGTAGAAGTGGATTATTACAAGATGTCGGTGATGTAGGTCTTGAAGAACAAGTTGCAAATTTTTTATTAACATTTTGTCACAATTAGTGAAATATAGTAGTGCAGTATGTGTTCTAACACTCAGGACAAACAATTAACAAGTATTTTGATTTGGTATTAAATGCATTACTTATTATTGAACATTGGTTCATGTGCTGACACGGTGATGATACCTCGACAAAAATTATGGGAGAACCATGATTCTACCCATATTTGAAGGTAGCTGAGACTCTACACTTGTAATTGGATCATATTCCTATAAACTTATCGGAGAACCATGATTCTACCCGTATATGTGTGTGTAATAACTTGTCTTTATTTTGCTTATGATAGAATTGCTTAGGAGCTATAGACGGAACACATATTTCTATAAACTTATGAAGGAAAAAAAAAGAGGTTTCAAAATGGAAAAAGGTGGTTGTCACAAAATGTCTTCATTGTGGTGGGTTTGACATGAGATTTCACTATGTGCTTGCTGGGTGGGAAGAAAGTGCAACCGATGTGAAAGTATTGTACAATGCACTTGATGATCTTGACCAACCTCTAGTAATACCTAGATGTACGTAAATACATATTATGTGCATAAATTATAATGATTCTAACATTTACAATATCAATGCACAATTTAAGATTTTTTTACATAATAAACCAAATATGTGTAGGTAAATATTATCTTGCAGATTCTGAATACCTGAAATTGTTGGGTTTTTTACTTCTCATAAAGGATATTGTTATCACTTGCTAGAATTTAATGCACATGGTGCAAAACCAATCAACAAACCACAAGAGTTATACAACCATAGACACTCTTCATTGCGAATAATAGTAGAACATGTTTTTGATTTGCTGAAAGCTCAATTTTCAATTTTAAAGTATCAAGTAAAATATCTAGTTCTCACTTAGTTTAAAATTATTCTTGCAACATCCATAATACATAATTTTATATTAAAAAATAAGCTAAATGTCAAATAATTTATAATTGACAATTAACGATAATATCTTTGTCAGTCTTGAATTTGAGGAGTAAAATTTCACACAATTAGTTAATTTGAGTAACAAGAATCTAAGAGATGCAATAGCATCTCAAATGTGGAATGATTGGCCACACAATAAGTATATTTGATGACTTTATTACTTGTTACATAAGTTTTATAATTGCAATCACATGATTAGCAAAAGTGTTTTATGTGCGTTTGATTGATAACATTATATATTTAACTTATATTACTGTCTTGAAGAGCCAAAACGATGATGCCTAACTATAGATATTACAATGTATTTGTGGAAAGGGTTTGAGACATCTACGACTCTTATGAGACATGACAATCATAGGTTCTCAGATATTGTGGGGTAGTATATAGATGATTCATCAGCTTTGAAGAAGCTAATAGCCAGTTTCAAGAGTACATGGTGAAGACCAGGTGGGTGCAACAATAAGAGGTTCAATAAGAGGTTCACCAAGGAACAACTACATAATGTTCGACGAGATGCTGCACATTTTTTGTTGTGTTACTCTTCCTGGTTTTTTGCTTTTTTTCTAGTATCTTGATGTATTTTCATGCTGGAGTGATGTACACTTTTTGGGGCTTGGGTGGGTGGTTGACATACTATGATACTTGACATATTGTTATTATATTTCTTCATTACTAACATTTTGGATTTACATATACTATGATACTCTTTTGTATACTTGATTTTGAATATATGAAAACATGTTTGCAGGATTATTTTGGACTGAATGATATTCTCTTATATACTTGATTTTGAATATATGAATACATGCATTTGGAGGTTTATTTTGGATCAAATGATATTCTCTTATATAATTGATTTTGAACACAAGATTGTATTTAAGATGCATGGGTTCATTTCAAATGAATGAACAAAATGAATGATTGCATGGGCTGGTTCATTTTTAAATGAATGGTATGAATGATTTTATGAACAAGTTCATTTTTTAATGAATGAAATGAATGGTTGTTTGAGCAAGTTTATTTTTTAATGAAAGAAATGAATGATTGTATGAGAAAGTTCATTTTTGAATAAATGAAATAAATGATTATATGAGCATATTAATTTTTTAATGAATAATTGTATGAGCATGTTAATTTTTTAATTAAGATTATTCCCAATGGTCGTGTCATCCAAAAATAGGCGTGGGAGGGGAGATCAAACATACCCTTAGGGCTTGTTTGATGCCTTGTTTAGGATTGGATAGAATGATCAAACAAAACGGACAGAACACACGTTCTATCTATTCTGTAACAACCATAACAAGTCCAACTTTTGTTTGGAGAGTCTACTCAAGTTTTGTTACTTATGTCCCTTGTTTGATTTATGCTATGCGGACAACTTGAACAAACATTGATAATGGATTGAATAACTTTGTTTTGGATTGTACGACCTATACATTTTTAACATATTTGTTATAGATTTTAACCCCATATATGGATCTCATATTGAATCCAAATACCAAAATACTATAAAACTTGTGTAAATACAATATAAAACTTTTGCTAATATCAATTTTTTTATATCTCATTGGTATAATATTGGATCCAATTATGAATGCTTGTATAAGCATGTTCATTTTTTAATGAATAAAATGAATGTATAGATGCACAAGTTTATTTCAAATAAATGAATGACAAGAATGTAATTATGAGCATGGTTATTTTTCAATGAATATAATGTATGTATGTCAGGTTCATTTTTCAATCATTCATAATTGGATCCAATATGATACCAATGAGATATAAAAAAATGATATTCACAAAAGTTTTATATTGTATTTACACAAGTTTTATAGTATTTTGGTATTTGGATCCAATATGAGATCCATATATGGGGTTAAAATCTATAACAAATATGTTAAAAATAGATAGGTGGTACAATCCAAAACAAAGTTAACTGATCCATTATCAATGTGTGTTCGAGTTGTCTGCATAGCATAAATCAAACAAGATACATAACACAACTTGAGTAGACACTCTAAACAAAAGTTGGACTTGGTATAGTTGTTAAAGAATAGACAAAACGTGTGTTTTGTCCGTTTTGTTTGTTCATTATATCCAAACCTGAATAAGGCATCAAACAAGCCCTAAGGGTATGTTTGATCTCGCCTCCCACACCTATTTTTGGATGGCACAACCGTTGGGAAGAGGGATCTAACAAATGATGGATGTGGTGGACAAGCGTTCTACCCTCTGTTACATTGAGAACAAAAACGACTCACAAAATTGGGTGGGGTGGGGGGGGGGGGAGGGGGGGGGGGAGTAACCCCTCTTGACACCACCCTTCCTCGCTGCCCTAACCCCTTTCCTCCCCTCACTCTCTCTCAGCCCCCTCCTGCGAGCCTCTCTTCATTGCCTTGTATGAGCCTCCCTCCCGCACGTCTCTCTCTCTCTCTCTCTTTGTGTGTGTGTGTGTGTGTGTGTGGCTCGAGGCCTTTTTAGGCCAGAGAAAGACTGACCTTTGTTTTTTATGCATTTATTGAAATTGGATTTAGGGTTTAAATTTTTGAGTTGAAGAGAAGGACATCAAATTTAGGGTTCATATTACTTATGCATCTATTGAAATTGGATTTCAGTGGGTTATTATATAAGACAAATTCTTTAGCTCTTGCATTTTACAGAATTCGATTTGCATGTAGAATGATGATTAAGCATGCAGTTTTGATAAAATGGATTTGGGATTTAGTTAGAAAAACAAAAGCTAGTGTAATACCCAAAATTTGTCAATGATTTACAAATGAATTAAATATGATTTTTTGTGCAATTGTGACTTGGAAATTGGTTCTTGATTGATCTTGACTTAATATAGAATTTAATTTGATAATTTTGGTTAATTTAAGGTGCAAATTGAAGTTGAATTAGTGCCTAAGTCAAATCTATAGTGAAAGCAAAATTCAACTTAAAATCAAGTTAAATTCAAGCAAAATTCAAGAGGTTAAAGTGAATTTGTGCCCTAGTTAGATTCGAAATGGATCATGGATCTCGCAGGAGATCCAAGTTAGTAATTTTAGTTTGGATTAGAAAATAAATTTTTCAAAATGGACCAGTCTTTATTCTGGTTTTTTCCAATTGGATTGGATCCAAAAATAAATATGTCAAAATGGACCGAGCCATATTTTGGACCCAACTTAGAGTGGCATATGGGGCTCAGTGAGTCACTCCCAGCCCTGTAGGGCACTACATGTCTACAGAAGAGCCCATAGGGGTTGTGAAGGTGCACAAGGGCATAGGGGTCTTTTACGCCTCTCTACGCTAAATGACATTTTCTGAATGTGTAGAGATTCTTGAAGTGGGTCCCATGAAATCTGAAAATTTGAATAATTACATAGAGTAAATTAATTAGGGACAATAATAATTAGAAGTTACCAAAAAAGATCTTAGTGTGGTAACTCTCTCTCTTTATAAAATGGTAAGTTTTAGAAGATCTAAATTAGGAAGAGAAATTAAGAAGTAATATTAAAATAATTAAAGTAATAGAGGGTTCTAGAAGACGGTGGGATGCCCCCCTAGTGGATCTCACATAGTTAATTAGGTTAGTTATCTAAGTAATTAGGTTAGTGGGGTTAAAAAGAAAAGTGAAAACAAAAACAAAAGAGTTTCTAATAAAGGAAAACTAGGTGGGTCGACCCCTTGGTGGAGCCCACAAGGATTGAGAGGAAAGTGGTTTGAAAAACCACCTCTCCCTTAAATGTAGAGATAAAATGGGATGTCTCCCTAGTGGGGCCCACAAAAGAAAGAGAGAGAGGTGGCTTGAGAAACCACCTCTCGGCAAAAGGAGGATCCCTTTTTGGGATTGATCTCCTTAGTGGGACCCACAAAAAAAGTGAGTGGGAAACCACCTCTCCACTAAAGGAGGGACCCCCTTGGTCAACCTCCCTAGTGTGCCCACATCAAAGAGAGAGAGAGGGAGGTTGTTGGGAACCACCTCTCCTCTTTTTGGGGAAAACGCCCCCCTTTTCTCTCTAACTCTTATCTCTCCCCCTATTTCTCTTTTTGAGATATCTCTCCTCTCTCTATCTCTTTTATCTTCTCTTTCCTTCCTTCTTTATCAAGCTTGGAGAGGTGTTGGCAGCTATTAACGCTGCTCCAAGGTGTTAAAACAAGAGGCGAAGGGGGGAGCACATATGATAAAGCTATAAAGGTAGGGTTTTTCTAACACTGGACCCATGTATGGCCTAGCCTACATGATCCATGTGGAGGAGTCTACTCCCTATGCATCATAAGAATGTTGAATGGTTCAAATCTGAGTTAGGCATGAGATTGGATGCTTTTTAATATGTTTCCAAGGTTTCAAATCTCGAAAATGGTTTTGAGAAATTGATTTTTTTAAAGATCCATGTTTTGTATGATTTTCAATGTATGTTATGGATGATTTTATGAAATAATGTTTGGATCTATGTTAGAATCATGTTAGGATATTATTATGCATAATCTAATATTGTTTTGATGATTCAAAGTCATTTTTAGCATGTTTGAATATCAGATATTGTTAAATGATAGACTGTTGATATAGATCATAATGAATATGTTGTTTTCCTATATTCTTGAATCCAACCAGCGATTTTGTAAAATAGAACTAGTCAAATCTAGCCATTAGATCAATCTGACATTTGGGGAGAATATTCTAATCTTTGAGATACAAATTTTGGCTTAAACCTTGCATCGATCCAAGATCAGATGAGGTAGTTGTGCCCTCTGCAAGATGAAATAGTGATTTTGTCCAAGACAATATTTCTGTTATGATGTACCTGTATTTTAAAATTCATAATCCCATGAATACAATGTTGTTTTGCTTCATTTTTATTATGGATGAAAGCTAACATGATAGAGAATCTGAAATAAAAAGCATGAACATTTGTTCAATATATTCTGTAAATTAAAAACCGGGCAACAGGCCCTAAAAACAATTATGTCCTAAAACCTGGGTTGTCTAGGGACAGGAATTAGTTATGGTACAAAATATTTAATTAACTATTAACAATAATTTGGTTCCAATTTTTGCTATGCTTACTATAGATATGTTAAGCTATGCTAAAAATGATTTTTGAATTCTTGTTTCATATTTATGCTAACCTAATGGTCTGTCCAATAGACAAACAAGCTGAACAAAACCTGTCCAGTGATAGAAAAATAGGTTTTAGTGTCCGCTTTACTATAAATATATTTTTAATGATTTTTGATGTATGGTTTAATTCTATGTTTAGCTAATACATAGGGTTATACCTAATTTTTTTTATTATATTAAAATTTGTTAAATCTAATTTATTACAGGTTTTGCAAGACAGGAAAAATCTGTCCATGCAGTTCCAAAAGTAGGAACACTTGTTTGTGTGTTTGAGTACTAAAAGTGGGACCTTAGGTCATGAAACAATTTTGTACTTGGACTAGACCTGTTATTGACATACTTTAGTATAGTGTGCGAGCCTAATATAGGCCTTGAAATTGTACATAGTTTGCTAGCATGTTAGATTGCTAAAGTATAAGCATTGCATGATTTCTTGGAACAACATGAATGCATGTGAATGAATATGATGTATTTTGACTTGCATGATAAAATTTTATATAGTATGAATGAATGAATGCATCATGAATTAAATACATGCTATGACAATGCTTTAAGACATAGGAGAAATGCATGCACATGTATTGAGTGTTCAGTGGAATCCATGTAGTGCCAGTAGGCATGAATTATATAATTGGTGTTGTGTGGCATGTTTTGTACTATAAGATGTGTGAAAGATGCACGGACATATAAATGCTCTTGCTACAAGCAATGGATGCCAAGTGTACTAAGTTAATGAAATATACACATACACATAATACAAATAATAATCTGAATGGAGTTTTACCTCAAAGTAGGTACAATGGACATCCAATTTAAAGGTACCAGGGCACCAAGAATGGATTATTGTTTGTGAGCTTGTGTAAATCTATCAAAGAGTAGGTAGTTTGGCTCATACCAATGGTATGGTACCGTACAAAGGTACTTAAGCTAATATGCCCTCTCTTTTGGTGCCAAGTGATAAAACACTTATTTTTAAATGTAATGAAATTTTAATAACTCCCATAACCCATTCTAACATGTCTTGCCTAGAGAGGGTAAGGGGTACAAACTCTGTGGAACACAATTATAACTTTGAGAGTCGTGGGTGTCTCATTGTCTTTAGTCCTCAGAGTTAGGAGACCGAAACTACCTTAAATGAATCCATGGTAGTATGTTCTAGGACACTAGAGTGGTCATAGGTTGTACAACCCAGTTATTCAATCGCACCAAGTGGGAATCTTCGCCCAGATGTAGGTTGTCCACAATGAATTGTGTAACAGTAAGTAGCATGGGGTATTAAAATACATTGCATAATAAACCCCCATGTGATCTTCTCTGTTGCTAGGGCTTGCAATACATGGCAGATTGGTTAATTGAAAGAGAAACAAAAGCCTTAAACTTGCACAATTTGGTTGTTGAATATGTGTGAATACATGCCCTAATATGAGAAACAAATTAAGGGTCTTGTTCATGTTCTAAATATTCATGCTTTGAGTTGTTTGCATGTTCTAATTAGTGTATGCTATGGACTTGCATGTTAGATTGCAATTGTTACACTGTGTTATATGTAGATTGTAATTGCTATACCAAATTATATGTAGATTGTTTCAGTTTCTTTGAATATGATATTGATTGTGAATAGATTAATTAACTGCTTGTTGGTAGCATGTTGATTGTTTAAGTGTAATGTTAACAAATGCATGTATCTTGTATGTTAGACTGTCCCTACTCAGTCTTGGAATGAGTTTGAACCCAATATTTTTACATAGATGCAAAATAGCGTACTGATGAATGGAGGAATGTTGTAGGCCACTGACCTATCCTTAGTTCTAGGGGTTATCGTTTTGCTATCCTGGATGTTTTGAACATTGATACAATTAATTATTCAGTTTATTGTTAATTACTTGTTAATTCAATTTATGAATGTTTGGATAACTCTGATTTAGATTTGTAATAATATATTTGTAGTTATTATAGACCTAGACCCAATGTCCAGTATAGGAATCAGTATGAGTCACGAGCTGGTTCAACTTACCTGTAACTTGCCCAAAGTTTCTATCCAAACTTTATGTCTTTAAATTTCACTATAATTAGATTTAAAAATAAAGGCCTTTCATTATAAGTAGTTTAAAAATGGCATTATTTTTGGGTTAGATTTTTGGGGTGTTACAAGTAGTCTTGAAATTTTTTTGGCAGAGTAATAGGTTTAGTTTCTTAGGTCAAGTTGAAACAGATTGATTTTCTTTTGATGTGGATAATGATATATGTGGTATGATCTTAGTTATTGGATGATGTTGGCATCATTTTCACCTAGCTAAGGTTTATTTTTTGCCTATGTTAGCTTTAGTTTCGTCTAAGTGATGGTTCAATTTTGGTTGCCATTATTGGTAGATTTTTGTAGTTTGTTTCTCAAGGTTTTGTGCTATTGTGTCACTTGGAAGTTTTCTACTCAGGCATCATTTCTTTGGTGGCTTCGTACCCTGCACTAGTATAAAAGCTTTTGATTTTAACCTAATATATATATGTATACATTTGGTTTTCGTATCCGATTTTATACCAAAATAGCTAGATATTGTTGTTTATTTTGGTAGATGAAAGTATTGCAATTATGTGTTTGATATTTTTTTCACTAAGGCTGCTACTTGAATCTCATTTTTAAGGTGATTCACTATTTAGATTTGTGATAATGTGTGTAGAACTTTTTTTTTCTTTAGTTATATTGCTATTGAAGTTCTTGTTAGATATTTATTACAATAGTGTTGATCAATTAGGCCTTAGTCATGTTCATGAATTTCTTTTAGTTTGAACTCATGACTTTTGATGTGCATGTTTCAAAGTTGAGGTTTTATTTAATTATTCAAATTAGCATAAGAATCATATTTGTTTATTATAATTTTATAAATTATTCCTGAATATGTCTCTCTCTCATTTTCTTATTTTTCTCATGCTTGAACTCGTCAATGAATATGTCTCTCTCTTATTGTGTTTATGTTCCATACACTATAATCAAATTTGAAACTCATTACGTGCTTATGTGTTTATGTGTCATATGCTGCTAATTCCTTGAAGCATGATTGCAATTCTTTCACATAGTGATGATATGTTACAAACTCCAAATGAAGCAATCAACACCACTATTTGTTGTCTAGTAGATAGTTACTTTCTTTTGCACATGTATTTTTCACATCTATTGTCTTTATTAGTGTTATGACAAAATTATACTTGTGAATACAAGTTGTTCAGTATGGGAGATCATGTAATAAGTGAAGTAGAAGAAGTGCATGCTAGCCAGGCTGATAAAATGCAATGAAGTACACCCCAGGCGGACTATTTTTTTGACTGCATGTTAGAGCAGTCTAGAATAGCTGCAATGAAATGTTTGGGGGTTTGAAAAACAAGGAAATGAGGGTGGTGGAAAGGCAAATAAAGGTGAAGTTTGTGGTCGAGCTCACATTGAAAAAAATCAAGAACAACACGTATGAACACCTCCCCGGGTTTTAAAATGCAAAAAAGTAAGGTTTTCTACAAAGACATTTTGTTTTAGAAATAGACCCGAAATAGATCCGGACTGAGAGAGAGTGTGGAGACCGTTCTCCAAGGTAAAGAGCCTTTTCTCCTCTGATGAGTAGGGATCTGCTAAACCAAGAAGCCTCGATTGTTATTTTTGGAGCGGCGACCCTGCGAAAATTCGTACCAAGTATGCGAGACCTAAAAAAAATGAGTTCAATAGCGGTAGCCACCGAAACTCAAAAAAAACTAAAAAAATGATAAATATAGCCACCAAAACTTAAGAAAAAATACAAAAAATGATAAATATACAAACGTTAGACAAATCTGAACTTAATAAAATGCATAAAATAAATAAAATAGCAATTAAAATACAACCAAACTCACATCGGGCTTAGGTAGCCCTTTTTATGGTTGATGAGCATGGGAGCACATACGATACTTCGGCTTGGCATAGGCTTGACATGGGTATGAGTTGGGAGAACTGGATCCTAGACTTAGTCAAATGTGGTCTAAGACTAGGCTAGTCGGCTAGGCCAAGTAGGCTAGGTAGGTCAGCGAGGCTAGGTCTAGTCTCTGAGGCATTTTGGCAGAGTCAGAGTGTTAAGAATACAATAGCCAGGTCTTCTAATAAGAGGAGAGAGCACCCCTATTTATAGTTTTTTAGGCAGATTTAGATACGTTTTCTATGTATTCGAAATCTATCTACATGGATGGCTTCTAAATGGGTTGTTTTGAATAGACGTTTGAGATTCATCCAAGGTTTATTGCCTTGGAAGAAAATTTTTCTTACAAAAAGTGGATTTTAGAAGGGATGGCCTTCCATTTTTGAGTTTTAAAGGCCGAGAAGGCAAATCACATCCTATAAGCACACAAAAATGGTGGGTGGTGACAAGTTGGTATCGACAAAATGCTGATGACAAGTTGCTTTGATGACAACTTGCTCTAACAACAAGTGGCTTCAATGACAATTCATGGACAAAAAAAAGCTCTGATGACTACTTAAAGAGCTCTAACGATAAGTGCACTAAGGACAACTGGCTCTGACAATAATTCTTGGCAAAAAACTCTTATAACACCTTAAAGGGCTCTAACAATAACTTAGTTGTCATCAACATTTTTGGCCAAAAACTCTAACCACAAGTTGACTTGTCGTCAGCCAAATCAAGTAAAACAAGTCTGACAAACTAACTTGTTTTGTCCATAACTACTTATCTGGATGTTCGTTTGAGGTGATTTTTGATGAGTTTAAAAGCTAACATCTTCAATTTTAATTCAACTTTTAAGTAAAAAACCAAATTTGGACATTTTGGTGATAAAAAATGCTCTTAAATTGGTCTCTACCTAAAAAACATGTTTTTTTACTAAACAAGTCACCTTGTTTTGGACAATTTTTTACTTTGATGTCGTATTGACTTGATTTTTGGCTCCTTGAGATCTCTAGTTTAATTTTTATTTTGGACAAAAACTTTAAGAATGCCATTTTAGAGGCCGAAAATGAAGTTGAAGCCAACCAATTTTTAAAATGATTCGATAACATTTAATTTTGGTACAATATTCATGACATGAAATAACTCGATCAAACTTTGTGTGTCTACAGATGCCCTCTTTGTTGTCGAGCATGTAAAGCTCGATCAATAACAAAGAAATAGTCACACTGGCTGTAAAAGATGAAAGATTGGCTCTAATAAAGTATTTTTGAACAAAGATCTTTAACAAAAAGACATAGACAACTTGACAATTGATGTTAGCTAAAGACATGTACAAAGCTTAAAATGAGGGTCTCTTGATGGTGCCAGATACTTATAGGCAAGAGAGGTTTGGCAAAAAATGGTTGGATTGCAAACTAAGTTAATACCTTATTCCACAAGAGGGATTTCTTTGAACTTGGTGTTGTGAACGAGAAGTCTTGCTGAACGAGGTCAGACGAAAACAAAACAAGTATCTTGTTGCTTAAAATCGCATGTAAGACGACTGATGATTTTGATAAAGACAAAATTCTTTTTGAAAAGACGAAAACAAAGGCAAGTCTTTTGGGGCAAATGCATAAAAAAGATCGAGACATTCTTCACTTTTTGACGGTATGAAAATGAAATGATGCATTTTGCAGAAATGCGCCTTTAAAAATACAATTGGGTTTAAGACGATTTATGCACTCGCCAAATGGGTTATTAGATTGCTCCATCAATCTGTGGGATAACCTAGAAACCTAATGTTCATCTATCTACATAATGATCCTAAGATAGAATTGGATAGGTGTAGTGACTCCAAAATGACCCTCAAAAATGCAAAAAAAAAAATAATGAATAAATGATTTTAAAATATTACGAAAAGATATCTGAGGGATCCAAGGGAACATTTCAGATTTCATATCACAAACCAATATAGATTCCAAACATAGAATTATTCAAATCATAAATTTAAATTAATTGAATAGTCTCAATTTTCAGTTCAACAAGTTTTTCAAAAATGACAAACTCCTAAAACGGTCATAATTCGGTCCACCAAATCACAAACCATCGCTTTCTCCACCAAGTGGATCCCACCATCACTGAGCCTCAATATCTAAAAAGATTTTTAAAAATGAGGTAAGAACCAAACTTCTCGTATGAGACCCTCTCAAAATCTCACAATAAGGAAGATACCATAAATCAAATCAAATATAAGTTTAAGAGGGCTCTAATAAACAATTCACATTTAAAACAGGCTTACAAAATAAACCAGTTAAATTTAAAGCAACCAAAAATCACACACCATATAAACATTTAGGAATGCATAAACCATTGCAACTTGCATGAATGACTCTTTTATTTAGTTATCAAGTATTGTTTTTTAGTACATGTCCCTACTTAATGCAACACATTAAGTTTCATCTTGTATAAAACCCATGGATACTAAAAACAAGCCAAATCTTGAGGTCAAGGTAGTCTCCAGTGATATCTTTTCACACAATTTGTATTTTATTAATTGAGTCTCACACATATCCCTCGATCGACGTCGAGAATCATATCTCAAAATCGAAACATTAGGAATCACCACCCATTGATGCCACTTTCTTGGTATACCAATAACAGCAGTTGAGCTAAACCACCCACCCATGGCAAAGTGGTGAAAGTTTCCTATAATTGTAGATGAGAACATGAACCACTCATCAGGTTCTTGGAAAAAATAATGCACATAGAGTTCAGTATCCTCACTGTCTCCCATGATCGCCATCCAAGCATCTTACCTTTTCAAAGAGCAACCAATGAAGAACAAATTACTACATTGTTTGATCTCTTATACCATTCTTAATTAATTAAAGGTTTTTTATAAGAACAATTATGCAAATCAATATGCATTCTCAAATTTGGGCCTTTGCTCTGTCATTTTTAACAGTGTAATACATAAGCTAAAATTAACTTGAAAGCATAATGAAACAACATTGCAATGCATTCAAGACTTGTTATTTCAAAAACAACACAAGCATCTAGCCTTCAAAGGCCCATTAGTTGTTTATACATAACCACTACACAATTTATCATAATTATATGACATTTCAAATTTTGGTGAACAACAATCACACATAAATAGGAGAATGTCAATTCATATTCATAGTACATTCACCAGAGACATAACAATGATGCATATTCATGGCTAAAATTGCATGCACATCATAACTAAAAAATCAGATTTATAATGCCAACCATAAATCCAATTAATAACTTGAATAAAAACTGATATTTTTATGATCGACTAAATCAACTTTATTCTTTATTTTTAAATCAGATTTAACCAAAACAAATCAGACTGAATGATTTCATATGAAATTCAGATTTAGTCGACCTAAATAAATTCAGATTTCTACTAAAATTTCAAATCAGATTTTTAATATATAATCAACAGTTTAAACAGTTTTGGGTTGGTCATGAAAATAAGGGTTTTATTTCTTCAAAAATTTTAGTCTTATTAACCTCCAACTAACTGTCATCAATTTAGTTTTAATGTGGATCAAGGTTTAACCAATGCAATGAAATCTTCAGGTCAAATCGCATTTACACAAAACTCAAGTTCTTTTCCTTAAAATTTCAAATTTAAATTTAATTAGATAAACTTAGTTTTAGTTAACATTCACATTCAGGTTTTGTATCTTAAGTTCCAAATTTCAGGTTTGATACAAATTAAGGTTTGTTTAACTTAAATAAATTTGCAGATTTGATGAATATTAAAAAACTTCTTGTATAGATCCAAAACTTGACTTAAGTACACAATATAAACAACAATTATATCATGCGTGAATAAGGACTAAAGATTGACATGATATGACAAAAACAGTTTAAACAACATGGGTGTGCATCCAAGAATCATTGTCGCAATGTCAAGACATGCATGTACAAATAATTGAAGTTAGACGGATGTGGATTCTATCATAAGCAAGTTAACAAATAATCTATATTCAACAGATAAAAAAAAGACAAGACAAAATTTAATACATATAGGTGATTAAAGCAGATTTTGGGGATTCAGTCCCAAAGATCTAACCTGAAGCAACAATATGAAGATCCCCTAAATTTAGATCAGTCACAACATCCGACCTAAACCCAATAACAATCATTTTCTGGTTTAGTTCAAGAACCGAGACCGAGTCCACCAAGAAAATCGACTCTTGGTTCAGTCGAAAAGGTTTGCCTTAAATTCTCAAATAATTAAAATTTCTCTTTCTTTATTTTATTAACCAAAACCCATAAGGGAAATCTGGTTTGGGACAGCCTCTTGGGTTCAATAAAAAACCCAACAGAAAATCATGCCAACTCCCATCAATTTGTGTGACCCAAAATTCTACACATGTTTTGACAACCCATCACATGCCCCAAAACATGACTTATGCATATCACACTATGCAACTATCTATACTCTATAAGCAACCTAAGGACAAAATATAAATATCAATGCAAACTATTCACATTTCAAGCACAACTAATTCATGCTGGAACAAAAATAAACATTAGATAATGATTTTTTTTAAAGCAAAACATCCATCATGAATTTAATTCAAGGAAAAATGCAAATTAAACATATATATAAGCCTAATAAATTTAAATCCTAAATAGAAATAATCCCAGCCAAAGTCATTATTAGATTTTTAGGTTCATCAAAAACCCAATCAAGAATCTATTTTCGTATCAACCGAAAGAATCAATGTTTGATAAAATTGTAAATTTGTGCACAAACACATATTTGATTTTTCTCAACCCACATTGATTGAATTTAGCCTAAATCCCTTTTACTTATCAAACCTTGAGAGGATAGACCCATACCTTTTCTTGTTGTGGGTTGAACCTCGAAGAAGAGGAAGAAGAAGAAGGAGACGTTGAAGAAGAAGAAGGAAACAATGAAGCACTAGGGGTTCAACTTGTGTGCAAGTGCTAACATTTAATAGCTCACTAGAACCAAGTTCGAGAAAGCGGCATCTAAGGACAAGAACCCTTTATCAAGAAAATAGAAAGACTGTAAAAAATGTGAAATTAGAAACGCTACAAAAACAATATCAAACCGGCAACTAATACAACAAAATTCTATGAATTTAAAAATCAACATTCACACTGAATTAATTTAAATTGTTCATAACATGCAGTTTTGAAATCAATGAGTGAATCCCAAAATCCAACGCCAAACCCTACAACATCCCAAAACAAGGCCTAACCATAGTCCAGTTCAAGTCCAAATAAAATTCATCTAATCAATCCTCCTCACCTAAAATGTTAAAATTATTTGGGGTGAGAAAAACATCCCCAAGTATGAAAAAATACACAAAAAGTGTATAAACAAAACTATCATTAAGTAATTCTAGATACTTAATATGTTGAAACTTTTTGTTATAATGCTAAAATGAATTGTATGCTTTATTAATATACTTGTATGATAACATGATATGCAACATGATAATATGACACACAACATGAGGTTACAATATACAATATAATGTCATAGTATGAATCTTGATGATATTTGTTGTGGTTATGTGTTATGAGACATGAAATATATGCTTGCACGTGTGAGTGCTCATGAATGGGCTTATGGTTCAACAAAAGTTCGTTAGACCGTTATATGCTATTTTTAGAGCAAGGCATCTCACTTTGTTCCCAGTCCTCAGAGTTAGGAGGTCAAACTACCAATATGTTCGAGGTGTTAGGTCTATGTCTTCTGCAGAAGTGTTAGGATGCATCCTTAGAATCTCAGCCACTAATGAGTTTTCTCTCAGTCAAGAACCACTTTTAAGGGATCAATTTCAGTAAGACTCAAAGAATTACAATACATGATATAACAAACACCTGAGTGGTCTCCTCCGATTCTATGATTGTATTGTGAGTACCTGCATGAGTGTAAGAAAGAGAAACATAAAGCCTCAAACTTGATCACATTTATTATATGAAAACTCATGTGAAAACATGTCATAATTATTTAGATGCACAATCATGATATTGTTCTTGTTATGTGGCACGATGCATAAAAGTATTGGTTATGCATGTTTAGATGATTGCTTTGTGGTTTAGTTGATGCAGTATACATGTTCTAAATGATATTTGATTTCATATCTACTTAGTTTTGTATATGCATGCATGGTTATTGTGTTCTTACTGAGAATGAGTCTTATCCTTATATTACCAATATTCAAGTAATGAGTAGGAAGTTGGAGCGATAGCGGGACACTGCGAATGGTGCCAATGACCAATTCTTAAATCTTGGATTTGTTTTGCGAATTATTTATAAATTATTAAGTCTTGTTAATTATTTGATTGTCGCCCAAACAATTTAATTAAATTTATAGATGATATTATTTAATTGTTATTTTGGATATCGAATTCCTGAGTTAGAACCAAATCATGAGTTAGACCTGGACCCAAGTCTCTATCAGGATTTGGGTCCAATCCCATATCCAGTTATATGTAACCTTCTCGAAATGTTTAAACAAAATCAAAATAAATATTTTTGTTGTATTTTCTGTTTTTTAGATAAAAGGTTGTTATCTTTAGTTGTCTCTTTGTTGAACTGAGTTCTAGTGGGCTAATATATGCTTGTGCTTATGCTCAGGCACCCCCTAAATGCTTAGTCCAATTACAACAATGTCATCGATATCAAAAGAAAAAAAATCACGTATTTTTGGGTTATAAATTTTGGGGCATTACACAGCATCCATCTTCAAAAGGGCCCACATAGTGGGGGGTCCCACCCTATGGATGAAGTTTTCCTTATTTTAACAATTGAAATCCCAAATCCAATTAAATTTTAAATTAATTTTCCAAGTTAAATTTAATTAAATCCCAAATTCAAATTAAAATAGAAATTAAACCCAAATTTGAAACATAAAATTCATTTATTTATTAAATAATTATGAAAAAATCATAGGTATTACAAAATTTCTCTAATTTGACCCATTTTGATCAAGATGATCCTGAAGCAAGTTCTCAAGACAAATTTTCTAATGCATTCTGAGAAAACAATGCAAAAGACACTTGGTATTAGATTTCTTGAAGTTGATATTGTCATCTCTAACAAAAAAAGATTATATTGATAAAATGCATTTTTAGATATTGCTTACTCCCTAACTTAATGATTAGTCATTCAAGGTGGGAGGGTCTTGTCGATGATCAACCATCAGTCGCAAAACAAAAGTAAGAACCTTGTTTCATGTGAGTGTCTCCCGAGCGTAATGAGTAGTCGTGCAAAGTGGGAGGTCTTGCCGACGACCAACCATTATTCTTAAGATGAAACAAGCAAAATAAAATGCAGCTAGATAAATACATATTTTTAAGAGATTGATGCAAAATGACACTTCTTGCAAAAGCTATAACAATGATCCATGCATTTTGAAAAAACCATTTTGGGTAAAATTGATAAGGAATGCAAAAAAAAATTGCCAAAATAAATTTTGTCGTAGGACTAACTTGTAGACCTTTGTGAGTTAAATGAGATGACATGAATGGATGGCTGCCATATAAATGCTATTGATGAGACAATCAAATCTTGATATTAAAGAACTTCATAACATGAAAATGACAAGACAAAGATGATGTTTGTGAATAACAATGGTACATGACATACTGCTAAGTATTATGATGAGACTTATGAAATGTAATGTGCATGATGACCTAAGTCTAAAAATAATGCGCCCCTTGCTAAAAACTTTGAAAACAAATTTTGAAAATAAAAACTTTCATGTGATTGGATAATTATAATGGAAAGTGTTGCAGACATGAGAAGAGTGAGTGCAGAAGTGAGTGTATGCAACTTGCATTACTTAGTAGCAATTTGATTCTTTGTCAATATTGATTTGACTTTAGTTTTCAGTTTTTTGCCCCTAATTGAAGTCATCATAAAATAAACAAGCTCGCTCTTCTTCACTAGAACAAATCTTTTGTTTGACCCTCAAATTTCAAAGCAACTAGTCACACTAGTGAATATATAAGCTCATGCATCAACGGATGACAATCTAAGTCTCGTAAAGATTGAGACTTTAGAAACTTCAAAATGGGCAACTCCTTGGCCATGTAGGCTTGAAAATGAGAGCTCCAAGCGCATAAAAGCCCAAGACTTTCAAATCTGATGCACTTTAACCTCCTCACTTCAAGGCTTGTATCAAACTGATCCATATTGAATATTTTTAAGTAGCCAATCATTTTCCAAAGACTCAGGTTATTGAACTTTAGGAAACAAAGTGCATGATAATAAATATAGCAATGGATAAAATAATAATGACTATTTTTTTTCAACTTTGGGTATCACAAGACACAAAAGGGGTAAGGTTGGACACATTATTCTTGAACGTGAAGGCTCAAAGAAAAGATAACTGGTTAAGGAATCCTGAGCATCTCTTACTTGAGATTTTTTATTGTAGATGAAGCACTATAATTTTTGGAGTTTTCTCACATTTTTTTTGCAATGTTAAATCTTTTGGTATTTTTTGTGAGAACTTTTTTGTATGCTCATCTTTATAAAAAAAATGACCCAGGATAAGGCCTGAATGGGTAGGTTTTGCTTTGTACAATGATATAACCAACTTAGTCCTTTCAGGGATGTTGAAATCAAGACTTAGGAGCAAAAGGTACAAGAGCATAAGATGGATAAGTCCATAAGACGGACCAAAGGAGGGGATAAGGAGTAAAGACAAATCAAAAGGTAGTCTTAACATCTTTCAGCATAAAGAGTTTTTCTTCTAAGTGAATTATCATGGTCTTAAACTATAGAATATGAATCTGCACATGCCTCTATATGATTCATCTTTTGTTATTCTTAAGCTTCACAAAGATATTTATCCTTCTATTTTATTGCAAGCTTATTCATTTTATGTTGCCTTCTTATAAAGGGCTCTACCTTCAAATTTCCTCTTCTAATGGAAAAGAAACAGACCATTGCTAATAATGCAAGGAGTGATATAAAGTGCATGCGAACTTCTCATAAATGCAATGATTTCTTGGCAAAATTCATTTAAATAACAAAAAATTTACTGTAAAAGAGCAATGATTTTGACATTTAAATTTTTTAATTTTTTTTTGGGTTTTCAAGAATTATTTTTTTTTTGGATTTTTTAAGATTTTTATTTTTTTTTGAATTTTTCATGATTTTTTATTTTTTTGGATTTTTCAAGATTTTCTAACTTTTTAGATTTTTCAAGATTTTCTAATTTTTAGATTTTTCAAATAACTATTTACAAAGGATGTTCAAACAACTTTTTTATATTTCTGAAGGATGCGAGAATGATGGACACATGGCTTTGGACTGCAAGAGGTTGAAAGCAAACATGATCCTGGTGATGCAGTTTTGCCTCCTATGACTCTCTGACCTGATGTAGAGAACAATGTGTGCTTTGGATCTGACCAAGCGACAGACTGCAAATGCTGTAAGGATAGGTCTATAACATTTTTTCATAAATTATATGTTGACCCATATTCTGATTATGTCCTCCCTTTCAACCTCGATTTTTTAAAAGATTGAGATTTGGACTTTTGCTCTGATATTGCCCAGATGTGGCTCTGTAAAATGATAGATGACGTTAATCTTCTACATCACCGAAAATATCTTTTGACATGTTGGTTCCCTTGACCCAATATATATTTGCTATGTATAGTGTAGATTATAGGTAACTCCTTCACCATTTTCAATATCAGCAACAGAGGCTCGAGCTAAATATGTGAGGATCTTGGTTACTCCATAGATGTTGCTCAAGGTCCAGGTTGAGATCAGAAGGTTGGTGAATGACATGAGCATGGAAATGATGAAGCTGCACTTTTTCTCGACAAATTTTGAGTTGTCTTGAAAAATCTCATTAGTAGAATTTTCTTTTTTCTCAAGAGAGACATGAGGAATTTGAACTTCTTGAGAAATCTCCATGACATAACTTGGACATTTCATCTGAGTATAATCATTTGCATCTACTGAGTTGGATAAGTCAAAGTCTTCCACCATATCAGCAAATTCAAGATCTTCCTCTTCGATAAGATTTTCTTCCTTCAAAATAGGAGAGCCAATGGTCAACTCAAGCACAATTTGAGTTTTTGCATCTGGAACCATGACAAGGCTTTCTTTTTCTAGAGCCTTTGCAGGGCTTTTCTCATTTTCCTTCATAATGATGGCCTCAATGGATGACTCAAGCACAATCACTTTTTCTAGAACCATGAGAGGAATTTCCTCTTTTGGAGCTTCCATAGAACTTTCTTCTTTTGAAGCCATGGCAGGGACTTATTCATCCTCTTTTATAATCATGACTTCAATGGACAACTTAGACACAATATCTTTTTATAGAGCTTGAACAGAAGCATTGGCATCTTTCTCCTTGACTTGAGGATCAAATTAGTGGACCTAAGGATATGCATGTTGTAGTGATTCTTAGTGTTGTGAGGCTCCTTTCTAATCAGCTATAGTAGATGTAGACTTTGAGAATTATGACAAAGTTTTTCCAAACTAGTTTAGCTTTGCGAATCATGTGGACTTCCTCTTCTTAGACTCAATTTGGTTCCTCCTGAACTTCTTCATTTTTCAAGATCAGTTCACCTTTGTCAATGTAGTCTTGAATTATGTGCTTAAAGGGATGCATTCTTCGATGTCATGACCCAAGGCCTAATGATATTTGCATAACTTTGTCAGGTTTCTTCCTTTCATCTTAGAAGAGTTTGACACTTTGAGCAATTTAAAATTCTCATTTTACAGCAAAATATTCAGGACTTGAGATTGAGTCTGCTGGATCTCGGTGAACTCTCTATCATTAGGCCATCTTGGATTTTGGGCCTGCCCCTGGTTTTGCCTAAGAGACTTTGACTTTCTCTTTTCTCTTTGAGAAGTGAACACACTAACCTGGCTTCTGGTTGACTCATCCCTTTGAGATCTATCTTTTTCAGACATAGTATTGACCAAAATCCCATCATACATGCCTCTTTTAAGATTTTCTTCCATCTAAGTGGCAATATCGATCAAATCCATAAAGGTCTCACACTTTTGAGTGACTAAGAGGCCCTTGAGAGGTTGATTGAAGTTGTTCATGATGAGGGTGATAGCATGGAACTCCCGAACGGGGTCTTTCATGTGATGATATATTTATCTCCACTTGTTGATGAAATCCTGAAGAAACAAAATGTCACTTTTAATGGTTACAGAAGTAATTTTGCTTCACCTCATGCAAAACTTCGCTATTTCTGTAAAGCTTACAAAAATTCTACAAACATTTCAAGAATTTTGCAGCCATCAATGCAAAACTTTCAACAAAATTTGTAATCTAAATGCTTATATATACAGGCAAATTTGCACGCTAAAATAAAATTTTACATCACTTAAAGTCAACAACATGCAAAAGTCTGTGAATTCTGCAAACTTTTTATGAATTTTGCATCGAAAGTAGACTTTCACAACCACCAACACGTGACGAAATTCAAACTCTAATCACCTATATATATACATAAATTTATACGCTAAAGCTGAATTTTGCATCGTTATAAGTTGATAACATGCCCAAGTCCCTAAATTCTGCAAACTTTTTTAGAATTTCACATAGAAAGACACCTTTCACAACCACCAACGTGAAACTCTTGACAAAATTCACAAAGGATTTTCGCAAGCAGTGTTACGATATCTGTACTATTTATGCAAAATTCATGATTTTAACAAAAATATCGTGCATATTTTGCTTTTAGTGAGATCAGGAGAGTGTTGTGATATAACGTGCAAAAATCGGGAGATTCATTCGTGCTAAGGGTAAAAAGGTCCTAAAAAGTTAGAAACTTGAGAAATTGGACATTGGGCGGATATCAAATTTTGTGGGGCATTTGAAAAAATGCATTAAATTTGTCATACAATACAGAGCATGCGAAGATAAGAACATTGTGAATGTCATCTTGGCTTTATGTGAATGTAAGAACATTTAAGCCATACATTCCAAACATCCTAGCTTTATGCAATTTGAGTTAAAGGAGATTCACACATTACATAAGCGAAAACTGGGGTCATCCGTAAATGTGTGACACAATCCTGCAAATTAAATATCGAACAACATGCAAAGGTAAGGACGTTTGTAACACCTGTTTGCGAAGTCAGCACACATTTGCGTACATACGTCAAGAGTACTTAGTTAAAGGAATTTCACACTATCTGCGTGAAGGTCGTGAGGTCTACAACTGTGGGACATTTCTTGATGAGCTCAAATAAAAAACGTGTGAAGATTGCAAACATTCATAAAAATAATTTGTGAAGGTCGTACTATATTTGCGAACGTACGTAGTGAGTTTTCAGTTAAAAGAGGTTCAAATGACATGCGTGAATGCCAGGACTGCCACAAATGTATGAAGCGAAGCTAAAACTTTTCAATTACAAAAAGTTTGCATAGGAGTTGCAAACCTGAGAAAATGTGTGCATTTGATATGCAACTCTCTTTTGTTAAGATTCAAGTTAGCTAGATTCACAAGTTTGTTTATGTGAAATGTTCATATTAATCTCCTTTTTATTGAGAGGTCGTGCGCGCTTCATACGGTGTACTTATATATCGCGAAAACCTCAACAGATTTGCTTGTGCGAAAAGTAAAAATGTCCAACAAAAATCGAGAATAAAAAATTTTGGACACGAAGATTTCTCCAAATTGTGAGACATTTTAAAGAATGTGCAATTTTACAAAGACAATACAGTCATTTTACATTCATTTAAACTCAAAGAGAGACGATCCATCTTGTGGCCTTGGATCCCAATGAAATACAGATATTTTCAAGTAAACATTGCACATTGAAAAGGACTTAGCACAAATATAGGACACTTCCCATCTCTATTTACGAACATTACCAAATCCGGATTTCCAGCACGTAGTTGTCGTAAACACATGGTGCATTTGCAGGATTAACTTGGTTCTTATTTTCCATCACGTATCCCGTATTTTAACATCACAAATTGTCATTCACGTAGTTAAACTTTTTGAACTTTTCCAGCTCCTTTACAAGGTTGTCTCCATTTTTTCATGTTTTCAGCTTAACCCATCAAAACTTCTCAATGAGGCTGATGAGAAAAATGAGGTATCAACGGACTAACACTGTCCCTTATTGAAAAACAATCAACAAGAGCCCATGCTTTTTGGTAAAGGAATGCCACTAGGCTATCCTCATGAAACCCATGGGAGTGACGAGAATAATAGCTATACTGAGATTGTTTCTGATGACCAAAACATCAAAGTATGATCCAATATACCATAATACGTCATGTCCATAAAGTACATTCTACATTTTGTTGCTCTTATAAATGACTAACACAACAAACTAAAGCCCCACAGATATCAAAAGTAACATAAGTAGAGCCTCAATTAATTTCCATCATCATCATATAATAAATCATTCGGACAACCATCCACTGGAGAACTACCTCTATAACAATCTGTTAATGATACACTTCCAGTGTTACAAGACATAAAAGGGGAAGAAAAGGAAGCTCAATCAAAGAATTTAATACCGTCCGCTCTTTCCAAAGCAAGTGGGTAATTCAGGATCACATGGAGCAATCAGTGGGCATCAGTTCACCTTGATTTAAAAGTCCTTTAATATTGATTTTGTAGAAGATCAACCCCCAGCTGTAGCCCTCGGACTAGTACCTGATATGTTAATGGAAGATATAAACCTTGGAACAAGAACGGCTTCATTGCTAATGGCTTTGGATGCAGCAACTTCTTCCAAGCGCTTCCATGCAGACTCCCGTTTTTGTTGAATCTCCCCGTCTTTTGATTCAACTTCTTGAAATTTAAGGAGGCACTCTTTGAAGAGTTCATGGTCAACATCCGAAAATATCTTCCTAACATTTAAAGTAAGGCTCTGAACAGCTTGATTCCAATGAGACCTTGTGTTTCTTTCCAGAGCTGGAAAGATGATGGGGAGTATAACCTTGCGGTTTTGGGTTATCAAGTTGAGGATGTGATCATTGTTCCACAAGAACAAGGCCCGTTCAGCCACCTGAACATAAAACCAATGCAAAAAGTGAACAAAAGAGTACAGAAATGATAGCTTCTTCTCATCGAGTATCATGAACATGTGTGATACATATATATCACATATATTGCACAATATAATTGCAGCAAGATTGAATGAAAAACAGAATTTAGGAAAAAGATCCCTGTGACGCATATTAACCAGGACTTTATATATATATATATATATATATATATATATATAGGGGGTAGGTGCCTGACCACTTTTGGTGCCTGACCCAATGGACGCGCACTGAGCATCCATCGCGCACGCGTGATGGACGCTCAGGGTCGTCCAGCGTCAAAAAAGACCTTTAGTGGCGCTTTTGAAGCAGATGTTTTGGTTTCAAATGGACTTTCATTTTCTAAGAAGAATACGTTTCTTGAGACATATAATCTATTATCTCTAAAGTCAAAACATTTATAACCCTTTTGATGACTTGCATATCCTAAGAAGACACAAGCAATAGCTCGAGAAGAAAGCTTATCATTTTTATCTGAGAATACAAAACATTTGCACCCAAATACCCTTAACCTGGAGTAATCAGGAATTTGTTTAAGAAGCTTTTCGATTGGAGAAATATTGTTTAACGACGAAGAGGGCATCCTATTGATGAAATAAACAGCAGTTAAGGCTGCTTCAGCCCAGAAATTTTTTGGTACTTGATGTGATATGAGGAGGGTTTTTGTTGTCTCAATAATGTGCCTATGCTTTCTTTCAGCTAGGCCATTTTGATGAGGAGTGTAGGGACATGACTTTTGATGTATAACTCCATATTGATTTAAATAATCTTTGAATTCCTTTAATAGGAATTCTCCCCCTGAATCGGTACGAAATATTGAAATGACCTCTTTAAACTAATTTTTGGCCATATTATGAAAGATTTTAAAATGCGAGAATACTTCGGATTTATGTTTAAGAAAATAAATCCAAGTGTGTCGTGTAAAGTCATCTACAAAGATAACATAATAAACAAACCCACATTTTGATATAATTGGTGCAGGACCCTAGACATCAGAATGAATTAACTCAAGTGGTCGTATAGAAACAAAAGTTCTTTCCGGAAAAGGTAATCTTTTCATTTTTTCAAGAATACAATTTTCACATGTAAAAGTTTAAAAATTACAAAATTTTTCATGTTCAGAATGTGTTGAATCTTGGATATACAAGGATGTCCAAATCTTTTGTGCAAAAGATTCAAATCCAACTTTTGAACATTGCAACACAATGTGCTCTTGGGAAAATCCAAAAAATCTATGTAGTACAAGCCTCCTTCTCTATGGCCTTCCCCAATCAGCTTCCCTGACTAGTGATCCTGTACTCGACAATCACGAAAGGAGAAGGAAACATTACACCCACGATCAGTTAACTGAGATACGGATAAAAGGTTTAAATTAAGTTTGGGTATATATCTGATTTTTGGAACACGAAATTTGTTTGAGTTTTGAGAAGAATTTTCAAAACATCCTATTCCCTTAATCTCAAGAAAAGTGTCGTCGGCAGTCAAAACGTTTGAACCACTTGAGTTATGATATTGAGACAATAATTCTATGTTAGGGGTCATATGAAAAGATGCACCAAAATCAAGAAGCCAAAGAGGTTTACCTGGATCGGAGATGCTTACTGAAGAGACCGCAACTCCAGTAGATGGGGAAGCTCCTTTAAGAAGTGGTTGAAGTGCCTCCACTATCTGAGATAATGACATGCTTCCAATAGATGTTTCTTTTGTCTCTTGCTGGGCTTCAACAGTAGCAACCTTCTTTTCATAAGGCTTCTTTAACTTTGGGCAGTACGTCTTGACGTGCCCAGGTTCACGATAATAATAACAAATTACTTATTTTCTTTCCACCTTACTTCCGTATTTCTCATCATATGTTTTTCCAAAATGTGGAGGTTTATATGGACGAACATGATTCCCTAGTCTTGAAATAGCTAAAACTGAGTCATCATCATTTTTTGAGATTCTTTTCTTCAGTCGGTTTTCTTCCATACTCAATTCTTCAATTGTGTCCTCAATAGAGGAAACCTTCCCTCGAGGAAGAAGAGCGGACTTGGTTGTCTCAAATTCCGATCTTAAACCATTAATAAATTAAAAAAAATGTTCCGCATTTATTTGATTTTGGCGAAGCTCTATATCTTGTGGACAATGCCACTTTGGTTCAACGAGAGTCAATTCTTCCCATAGCTCGGACAAACTATTATAGTATTCTCTAATACTTTTATCTCCTTGAACCATATTGCGAACCTTTTCTTGAAGATTACATATATGGGCAACATCTTTAAAAGAATACATTCTCTTGAGATAGTCCCAAGCATCATTAGCGCGTTCAAACTTCGTAGGACAACATTTCTTTATATCCACACTAGAAATGAGCCAAGACATAATTTTGGCGTGACCCATTCTCCATTCTTTCCACTTTTTATCATAAGTGAAAACGGCTTTAACTTTTTCTACCTCCGAAAGAGGTATTTCTTTTCCTTCTTCTTTAGTGAGCATTAGTTTAGGTTCCTCATCGGTTCCATCCACTAATCCCCATAGCCCCTTTCCCCAAATGAGGTGATTCATGATAGAAGCCCATGTTACATAGTTAGAATCATTGAGTTTTATGGGCTTAATGGTGACATTATCATTGTCATCCATTTTACAAGCTTAAGAAAGGAAGAAGAGGAGAAGAAGGAAAGAAAAATAGAGAAATACACCACCACAAAAAGCAAAAAATATCTAATCTTCCAAGCTTCCAAGGTTTCACACAACTAGCCTTTCAAAGAGGCTTCTTTCCTTTGAGAAAAAAGGAATGGCATGCTTCCCAATGCACAAGAAGAACTCCAGACTGATGGCTTCTATCAACCTTGCTTTGATACCATGAAAGAATGTAGCAATCCCTAACAAGGATTGTTTCTTCAACACTCACAAAGAGGATTTATGAAACAAAGGCATTCACACAAAAGAGCTCACACTCATACACAATACCCAAAAAAGGGTATACATAAAATGAAGAACAAAATTTCATAAACTTGGGAGAGAACTCCCATAAGAACAAAGAACAAAGAATGCTTTACAAGGGGAAACAACCCCATATTTATAGAAGAAGGGGAGAGGAGCCTCAAGGGAGTCATTGGACTCCCAACGGCTCCCTTGGAGTGTTAAAATATGTATATATATATGTATATATATATATATACATATACTTATATATATACATCTGTATATATATAAGTATATATATACATATATGTATATATATGTAATGAAATAAGCGGAAGAAACCAAGAATGCTAAAGCATTCACTATGTCTCACACGGACAAATGCAACAAGCACAAGAGAGAAAATCCACTAAGGGATATACAAAGGGCCTTATAAAAAGGCTACACACATGAAAAATAATATCACTATTATTGAAGAGGAGCTCTCAAGAGCAATAATAACATACATGGGGGGTTCCCCCTATTTATAAGAAGAGGAGACCAAAGGGGCTCCCAATAGAGTCGTTGGGAGCCCCCAACGGTCACATATGTGACCGTTGGGGGCCCCAACGACTCCATTGTGGGGCCCCTTTTCGATATCCAAAAAATACAAAAATAAAAATAAAAATAAAAATAAAAAATAGTGAAATACGAGAAACAAAATAAGTACCCCTATGGGGTACTTTGTGAAATGACCATAATACCCCTATCGGGTATTATGGTATTATTACATATGTTTTAACACCCCCCCTCAAACTTTACGGGGGAATGACCGAAAGTTTGCCAAGGAGGAACAAGAAGCGAGGAGCAGGCAGGGCTTTGGTGAAGAAATCAGCAAGTTGATATTCTGAAGTGACATATGGCAGTGTTACTGTCCCACGAAGATATTCATCACGTACATAATGACAATCCATTTCAATATGTTTCGTCCTCTCATGGAAAGTGTGGTTGCTGGCAATGTAGATAGCACTTTTGTTGTCGCAACAAAGCTTCGAAGCCCCGGTAATTTCGACTCCCATATCTTGAAGAAGACTTCGAAGCCACACCAGCTCCATTGTAGTGGTTGCCATAGCCCTGTATTCTGCTTCAGTAGAAGACAATGAGACTTTCTGCTGTTTCTTGCACCTCCAAGCAATTAGCGAATCTCCTAGGAACACACAAAAGCCAGTAGTTGAGATTCGATCATTTGGGTTTCCTCCCCAGTCAGCATCAGTATAAGCTAGTAAATCTAAGGAAGAGATTGAGGATAGGAATAGCCCTTTAGTCAAAGTATTTTTAATATATCGAATGATCCGGAGCACAGCACTCATATGCACAGATGTAGGAGCATGCTGAAATTGGCTTGCAGAGTGCACAGCATGAGCAATATCGGGCCTGGTGATAGTCAGATAGGTGAGGGAGCCTATGAGTTGCCTGTAGGGCGTAGGATCGTCCAGCAGAACTCCATCCTCCAGTCGTAGTTTAGCATTGATAACCTCGGGAGTCTCCACCTTTTTATCATCTGAAATCCCAGATTTGGAGCATATGTCTGCAGCAAGCTTCATCTGTGACAGTATATACCCTCGAGGAGAGTATGCAACTTCTATACCAAGAAAGTACCTGAGAAAACCCAGATCAGACATATCAAAATTATGTTTTAACATATTTTTAACTTTAAGAATACCGCTTTCATCATTGCCAGTGATGATCATATCATCAACATAAAGCAGAAGGATGATGATACTATTACCTGCATTTTTAACAAAAAGAGCAGTGTCAGTATAACATGAGCGAAATCCCAATTGTAACATGATAGCACTAAATCTATCATACCAAACCTTAGGGGCTTGTTTAAGACCATATAAGGCTTTTAATAACCGAAGGGTTTGACCTTGGTTAACACTGATTCCCGACGGAGGATCCATATATACTTCTTCATTCAACTGACCATTAAGAAAGGCGTTTTTAACATCTAATTGGAATATAGGCCATTTCTTAGATGATGCTACCGCAATTAAAGTTCTAACGCTTGTCATGCGAGCCACGGGAGCAAAAGTCTCCTCATAATCGATGCCATATTCTTGTGAGTATCCCTTAGCAACTAATCTAGCTTTATAGCGCTCTAGGGAACCATCACTTTTTGTTTTGACTTTGTAGACCCATCGACATCCTATAGCTTTCTTATTTGGAGGAAGGTGAACTATTTCCCAAGTTTTAGCTTTATTTAAAGCATCTAGTTCAACTTTCATTACTTCAACCTAATGAGGTATACTTTTTGCTTGATTATAATGGGAGGGTTCATAGTAAGAATGCAAGGCTATTAGACAAGCTCTATATTTAGGTGAAAGAGTTTCATATGAGACAAACCTATTAGGTGGAATTGATTCTCTAGAAGAACGCCTAAGGGAGGTTTCTTCTAGGGGTTCATTAAGCCGCAAGAATTTTTCTAAAGCACTAATAGGTTGGGCTTCCTCACGCCGAGTGTATACTTGGAGATTGTCACCATTAGTTGGTGATACATCATCATCATGAGAATCATGAGTATTTTCTAAAATTTCCGGATGACTAAAAGAGTCATCATTTGAATCTTCTAAAAGATCATTGATAAACATATAATCAATTTCATTTGATTTTTCCAATATGTCAAATCCATTTTCATCTTCTAAAAAGGTTACATCTTTGGAGACAAATAACTTATTGTTTTTATGATCAAAGCATCTATAGCCTTTTTGATTTTCACCATATCCTAAAAATACACATTCTATTGCTTTAGGTGACAATTCATCTCTTTTATGTAAAAGAACAAAGCATTTACACCCAAAAATCCGAAGACAATTGTAGTCGGGTGTCATATTAAAAAGTTTTTCATAAGGAGAGATATTATTCAATTTTGAAGATGGCATCCTATTGATTAAATAGGTGGAGGTTAACACGGCTTCGGCCCAAAAATTTTTAGGAATATTTTTAGAAATGAGTAAGGATCTAGTGGTTTCCAAAATATCCTATGTTTTCTTTCCGCTAGACCGTTTTGTTGAGGAGTTCTTGGGCAAGATTTTTGATGACAAATGCCATGTTGTTTTAGATATGCTTGAAAATCATTTGATAAGTATTCTCCACCCGAATCGGATCTAAGAATGGATATTTGACTTTGAAATTGATTTTGAATTTTTGCATGGAATTCTTTAAAGACGTTAAAAACTTCCGATTTAAAGTTAAGAAAATAAATCCATACATATCTAGTATAATCATCAATAAAAGTAACATAATATGAATAACCACCTTTAGATAGAACCGGAGATGGCCCCCAAACATCGGAATGCACCAATTCAAAAGGTCTTGTTGTCACAAAGGATCTAATAGGAAAAGGAGTAGACTTCATTTTGCCAAAAATGCAATCTTTGCAATTGATATCTTTTTCTTTACAAAACTTGTGTCCAAAAGGAAAAAGATACATTTTAGAGTAACTTGGATGTCCAAGCCTTTTATGCCAAGTTTCAATATTTTTGTCTTGGACATAAGTACAAAATGAGGTATTTGGAAACATTAAATTATCCATAAAATAAAGGTCTCCCTTTCTATGGCCTTGCCCAATCCGCTTCCCGGACCGAAGATCCTGCACAAAGCACCCTTGGGATGAGAAAGATATTTCACATCCATGGTCGGCTATTTGAGAAACGAAAAAGAGGTTAAGATTTAATTTTGGAACTATTCTAACTTTTGGAACAAGGAAATTTTGAACATTTTTAGAATCAAGAGTTCCAACACCATTTATTTTGAGAAAAGTTCCATCGGCCGTAGAGACACAAGACATTTTTGAATTGGTGTGCACATTGGTTAATGCATTTTCATGAGGGGTCATGTGAAAAGAAGCTCCGGAATCTAAAATCCAAGAGTACGTACCGGGAGGTGATGATGAGGCAATGGCGGCACCGGAGGTGGAAGAAGTGACCTTTAAGATTTGTTGAAGAGCCAAGGAGATTTGTCCAAGAGTGTCTTTGAGATCCCCGTTCTTGCCGTCATCTTCTTTGGTGGTGGATTCTTCAACGGAAGCCACCTTTGGCTTGAATGCCCCATTTAGCTTTGAGCAAACGGGTTTAATATGTCCCGGCTCCTAACAATGGTGACATATAATCATTTTTCTTCCACCACTCCCTTGCTTACCAAAATGAGGTGGTTTGTATGTTTTAACATGATTGCCGGGTTTAGATACGGCAAGAACTTCCTCTATGCTTTTACCCATGCTATGCCTAGTCTCTTCTTGAGTAATCTCGGCAATAGCTTCTTCTAAGGGAGGAAACGTGGATCTATGGAGAAGTGAGGATCTCACTTGTTCAAATTCGGGACGAAGCCCAAATAAAAATTGAAACAATCTATCTTGTTCCATTTGTTTTTGTCTTAGAACCACATCCTCCATAGATACCCATTTAGGCTCTAAAAGAGCCAATTCATCCCACAAAGGATTTAGAGCACTATAGTAATCTTGTATGCTCATGTCACCTTGTTTTGTGGTTCTTACTTTTTCTTGCAAGAAATAAGCTCTTGCAAGATCCTTTTGGGTAAACATACCCTTCATAAAAAACCAAACTTCATTTGCCCGGCGGAATTTTGCAATATTTGCACATACCTTAAGTTCGACATTATTCATAAACCATGCAAGGATTTTTGCATGGTTGCTCTCCCAATCTTCCATTTGATGATTATAATCTTCAATGGCCTTGAGACGAGCATCGCCTTCAAGTGCTTTCTCTTGATCTCCTTCCATCTTTGTGAGCTTAAGTTGGGGTTCCGGAACGGTTCCCATTACATAACCCCAAAGCTTCTTGCCTTTGAGATTATTCTCCATTGCGGATGCCCACATCATGTAATTTTTTCCATTGAGTTTGAATGATAGATCGATCTTGACTTCCATTGCTACACAAGGAAGATGTGAGAAAGAAAGGAAGTAGAGAAAGACAAGGTTTTACCTTTAGAAGATCTTATGGCTCTGATACCATGTAATGAAATAAGCGGAAGAAACCAAGAATGCTAAAGCATTCACTATGTCTCACACGGACAAATGCAACAAGCACAAGAGAGAAAATCCACTAAGGGATATACAAAGGGCCTTATAAAAAGGCTACACACATGAAAAATAATATCACTATTATTGAAGAGGAGCTCTCAAGAGCAATAATAACATACATGGGGGGTTCCCCCTATTTATAAGAAGAGGAGACCAAAGGGGCTCCCAATAGAGTCGTTGGGAGCCCCCAACGGTCACATATGTGACCGTTGGGGGCCCCAACGACTCCATTGTGGGGCCCCTTTTCGATATCCAAAAAATACAAAAATAAAAATAAAAATAAAAATAAAAAATAGTGAAATACGAGAAACAAAATAAGTACCCCTATGGGGTACTTTGTGAAATGACCATAATACCCCTATCGGGTATTATTACATATGTTTTAACAATATATACATATTCTCTTTTAGTGAAATACCCGATAGGGGTATTCTTGTAAAACAGCCAATGTACCTTTTATTTTTACCTTTTTCTTTTTTCCTTTTTACTTTTTTTTTTCTTTTTCTTTTTTTACTTTTGTATGACCACAAGGGGCCCCACTCTTGTAGTTGTTGGGGCTCCAACGGTCAGATTTCTGACCGTTGGGGCTCCCAACGACTACAAGGGAGCCCCCTTGTGGTCCCTTCTTTGAGCCTCCCTCCTCTATAAATAGAGGAGGTGTTCTCCTCTTGTAAGCATGGGTTTTTCACCCTTCTCTTCCTTTCTTCAATAATATTCAACTTATGACTTTAAGTCATTTTCTATATTTGAGAGTTTTGTGTGTGCACATTCGGTGTTTGTGTTCGTGGCTCTAGTGGTCACTCTTAAAGAGTGACTTTTGCTCTATTGGTGCTTCCGCCTCTTTTCATTACATGGAGTTGCACCTTTTTTACTTGGTCAAAAAGGCCTTTTGACTAGTCAAAAAGGTGAAGCCTAAAGGTGTCCTAAAAATAGATTTTAAGTGAGTTCTAGTTGGGTTTAAACTAGAACTAAACTAACTAAAAGAAAGAAAAACATTACAAGGGATTACATGAGCTGTCTATGAGATTACATATGAGATATGAGTTGTCTATGAGATTACATATTTTAACCCCCCCCGGTCCTAATCTACTCTCTCATTTTCTCTCTTCTCTTTCTTTTCTTCACCTCTTCCTCCACTTGGGTTAGGAGGTCAAGAAGTTCATTAGAGGAGTGTGTTATCATAGAGTTGTAGTCACACTTCTTAGGTGGTGTGCAAAACAAGCCGAAGAGCTGACCGTTTCGATTTTTGCATCAACCATTTTCGTCAAATCGAGGTAGGGATTTCTAATCCGATTCATGTAGATTACAAATTGTATACATATGGGCATATTCCTTGGATTTAAGATTTGTATTTGAGACTTATATCAGTCCCAATGAGATTAGGATTGATATAGATCTTAATCCCATAAATACCCAAAAACATTTTTGAGAAAAACTCTAAATTTCGACATAGGTTTGAGGTTTTTTCCAAAAACTAACGATGGATCAGATTCTTAGAGATTGAATCAGACCTAGATATGACTTTGAGGAACCATATCGGTCCCTTGGACTGGTCGGTTCTCATAAAAATATAATCTGGATGCGATGTTAAGTCATATAGGCGCCGGATGCGGATATCAGGCCTATGCGATTAATCGATTTTTTGGAAACGGATGCGAGTAGGGTCAAGAGTTGATTTATTCGTAGATCAGTTCTGATTAAACCCCATTTATGGATCAAATCAGCCCCAAGAGAAGCTGGGTCGGTTTAGTTTTGAAAAAAAATATATGTGCTTTATTTGTGAAAAGAAAGAAAAAGATTTTGAAATGGCTACTCAGGAAAAATCGGGTATGGGTATTTGGCCTTTTTTGTGTCGATGGTTGTGATGCAAGGGGATGGTCCATTCCTGGGTCATTCCTAAGTGTTTCCTCGATATGAACCAGACTAGATCAACCTTGGTATACGTATGAATTTGTTGGTTTTCCGAAACAAAAACAAAAAAGAATATGTATAGTCTTGTTCGCATGGAAAAGTAAATAGATAGTGATGCATGTTTATTTTTGGACTTTTGTATAATCAACGATTAGCATGGTTTTAATCTGTAGTAGAGGGCTAAATCCTTCGTGGTTCAGTCATGTTTTCAGTTCTTTAAGCATTCAAATACATAATTCATGTCATGTTTAATCGATATTCGGTATTGTAAGTCGGCTTGTTCCTAAGGGTGTAATATTGCATCGGTTCTTGAATCAGAGATAGACCGGCTAAGCTGCGCAAAGTATTGATTCTTTATAAGAATGCTTGCATATGAATGTGCATACCACATGAATTGTGAACAGTAATGTGGTGTATGTATGCCTTAAAGTTTGTATGAGCATGGCATATGATGAATTATCTTGCATGCTTATGACTAATGAGACACTACCACTGAATTACATGTGCATGTGTAGTGTAAAGTAGTACATGATTGTGTATGAATGCATATTATGATGTTCAATGCCTGTGAATAAATGCATATGTGAAAAGAAAATGTGTCACAATTATCATGCAGGGCATGAAAGCATTTTTGGCATTTAATCATGCATCTATGTACCCAAATTGGAGGCCTAAATCTTAGTGATAGATTCATTATGTGTATGCATGAAAGTAATAGATTTAATGTAATTGAAATAATATGTTGTCAACATTAATTCTATTGAAGCTTACAATGAGAGGGTAAGCGGTACTCCAGGCTTGATGAAACCAAGTTTTTTGAGTACGAAAGGTTACTCATTCCCAACCACGAAGATAGAGGAAGCTTCCACATTAGCCGCGGGGTGGCAGGTTAAAGAACTCATGAGTGAAGTCTGTACATCAGGATGAAGGTGTTGGGAGCTCCCTCTCGACTTGGTCGTCCCTCACCCGGTACTGGTGAAAGGTACTCGACAAGGGTTAAGTCACAAATTGTTTAAATATACCCCTCCTGAGCTGTGATCCTGATCCAGGTTAAGCCTGTGTAGTTGTAATGACCTCAATTTTGATAATTATTTATTCAATTTTATTTGAAAATAACAGGTGTTTTTCAAAATTTGGGCCTCGGATCCATTACCGGATCCATAAAAGAATGCGTAAATAACCCACAATGGGGTATTAAAACTATACTTATAATATTTAAATAAATAATTAATAGTATTTATAAGAAGAAAATAAATAAATAAACTTTAGTATATAGGGTCGAACCCACAGTTGGATCGGATCCAACTGAGGATCCGTCACTCGTAGGCGAAACCGGGTCCATTATTAAAATGGACCCAGCGTCGCGGGTCACGGGCTCGGACCCGGACCCGATTTCACTTACAAAGGGGGGGGGGGGGGGGGGGGAGGGCGTAAAACAGAATCGTGCCTAGGGCACGATTCTTGAATGGGAAACAGAAGGGGGAGGGGGGGTTACGCAGGGCGTAACCAACCCCGCGCCCCGCGATAAAAGGGATTGGAGAGAGAGTTTTGCCCTCTTCACTTGGGCTCTCTCTCTCTTCCCCCATCTCTCCTCGTCTCCCTCTGTCTGTGTGCGTGCGCCGGAGGGTAGAAGATCGTCGGCGAGCTGCGGCAACCCACCTCCACCATCGCCGACTTCCAGCGAGCTCCCTGTCACGGCAGCAGCAAGAAGCGACGCCAGTCGGTCCTGTTTCGCGTCCCCAGCCTCCGATCACCGGATAAGGTACGGTGCTTCTTGGATTTCGGGTGAGGGATCGAACATGGGTTCGATTCCATGCGTGGGTTTGAGGGGAGGTTCCCCAGGAACTCTATAGTTGGGGATTTCAAAATTTTGATAGGAGAAAAGGGATGGGGTTTTCTGATTTTTGGAGTTTAGGGTATTGCCTAGAATTGGGGGTTTCCGACCCTTAGTGTCGGTTAACCCCATATTTGGGGATTTTCGACTCTGGCCCTCGAAATCGGGAGGCCTTCGATTGTAATATTGGGTATCGCAGTTTGAATATTTGGTTATCGTGGTTGAATAACCAGATTGGGTTCTTTTCTTTTTATTTATTTTTGTTGTTGGGTTACCCAGTTTGGGTTTCGAATTTCTTGATGTTGAGTAATCCCAGGCTGGGAGTTCCCGGTTCTTGGACTCGATAAACGCAGGTTTGGGGGTTTTCTTTACAGAATTGGTGGGCCGATAGTGATGGTCTCATTTAAAAAAATATATATATATATAAAAAATATATAAGTCATAGTATACATGTGTTAATGTATGTTGGTCGATTTCATCTAATTAAAAAAAAAATAAAGGGGAATGGTGGATTTCAGATTCTTTTTCCTTAACAGAAGGGTTTCGTTCGTTTTACGAACCTATATATATATATATATATATATATATATATATATATGAAGGGGGTATCTCAATCAGGTCGAACTTGCAGTCTTATGAAATCAGTCACGATTTAGATACTTATGGATTTACGACATATTTTCTTACTGTCGCTTTAAATTCGATTTGTTAAAGGACTGAATGTAATAACTGCAAATTTTTCCATTAAAAATTTTAATGTTTTATGCGTAAAATAGGTTGAATTGGGCACGGATCCAAGTTTCGGATCCAGAACCATACTTAAGTGATACCCTTATACATATAAACCTATTAAATATCTATATATACGTAAATAAGAAAATAAATAATATATATATATATATATATAAATAGATTATTAGGTGGGATTTGGACCCAACTATAGGTCCACATCTTTAAATAAGACCCGGATCCAACACGTGGTTGGATCCCGAGTGCGGGTCGCGGGTCGGACCCGGACCCGGACCCGGCCCACACCCTGTAAAAAGGATACAAAGGGGGGCCCGATAAGGGGGTTGCCCGATAAAAATGAAGGGGGAAACCCCCCGATAAGTCACTGGTTAGGGTTCTTTTGAACCCTAACATTTGGAAATGGGAGGGGGGAAGCCGAAGCCGCCGGGCTTCCTTCCTTTTTGGAAGGTCACCCACCTACAAAGGGGGACCCCAAACCCTTCCTTCTCCCTCTCTCGCTGTCCCATGCTCTCTCTCACTCTTTTCTACCTTTCTAAAACTCGAAGCTCCCACCAATCCCAAGCCGCAGCTCGAGGCCTTGCAGTGAGGAGCCAACCTCGCCGGTAGTGGTGCTGTCCAGGCCGACCGACCCCTCTAGTGGATGCCGCAACAACCTCGCCGGATAATGGTAGGTTATTGTGCTTATTTTTGTAAGTATTTTATGTTTCGGGATGATTGGGAGAGGGTTTTACGATAGATGCTACCATGAGTAAGGGGGGGAACTGTTTTCTTTTTTTTCTTTTAACCGATTGGGTGTTTGTTGATGATTCATTCCTCATTCTCGGATTAGTGAACTAGTATGAAATTTAGATGTTAAATCTATATCCTTTCCAATCGAAAACCCTAGTTCGAATTGTGTTTTTCTTGACCTTGGTATTGAAAGCCCTAACTAAGAGTCTGTGTGTTTTTTTTTATCCTTTCAAGCCTGAAATGTGCATGACCGTTTCAAATTATGTCTGATGTTGTATGAATCATCACTAAAATTGTTTTGGGATACTTAAAAGATGAATATATCATACCTTCAAATAATCGTTTATTTATGTTTATCAATTCGGTGTTATGACCGTGTGCACCTGATATACTTAGGGGTGGTGATTGCCCCTACGATTTAACCTGTGGAAGAACTTAATAGATAGTTACTTTCGTTTATTTTTTTTTTGGGGTTCAGCCGAGTTATCTTGATCACACCATAGGTTCGGAATGAATGTCTAGTTGTTGTTTTATTTCTGTATAACACAACATGCTGTTTGATATTTAACAGCCGAGTTATCTTGATCACACCATAGGTTCGGAATGAATGTCTAGTTGTTGTTTTATTTCGGTATAACACAACATGCTGTTTGATATTTAACAATACTATAAAATGCAGTAGAATGGCTGAAACCATTGTTTGATGTATATGTTGTATGGTGGCTGAACTGAAACAAAAAAAAAATGTGTTTAGTTCATGCTGCTGAATGAATTCTGGTTCCTTCTTTTATTTTCTGAGTAACCCAGCGTGTTGTGCATCACTTAGTTAACTTGTGGGATACAGTAGAATGGCGGAGTGGTTCATGTTGGATTTTAGAATTTCAATATGCTAGCTAAATAATACCTAGTTGTCACTTCTCTTGTGCACGAAATTTCTGTGTTTGTATTACTGTAATAGGCTGAATGGGTTTACAGTCTTTGTGATTTTTGGCTTAGATTCCCCATAAAACTGCAAGTTCTCTTACATTCCAACTTCCGCCTTAGAGTAGCAGTTGTACACCAATGATAGTTTTAAAGTCTTAAGACAATTCCTGGATCTCTTCATGTAGAAAATGAGTGAGACATATCAAAGAAATGTTATGTATTGACATTGTATATTGCCCGTGTTCAGAGTATGTGAATTTCTTTTCCTTGGAGCATTCTGAATTGAAAGGAAATAATCTAGTGGTAACCTAAATGGGCAAATGATTAAGTAAGTCATGGTTATCCCTTTCTACTAGGGGTTTGGTTGGGAAACCTTGCTCAATGGGCGATATGGGTTAGATACCTAATGAAGGTACGTGGTTTGATTCAATTATTTTGGTAAGAAAATTAAAGTATTAACTCTTGTGCTTGACTGGTTTAAAGGCACCGGAGCACCCTGAGTGAGTTTATGAAAACAACATGGAAAATGATGGGGTTGATTCATACACTGGGATAAAATGACTAAGGTCGGAAATCTACGACTGTGGTAGTAGCAGGTTTGGGGAAAAATGCTCCTACACCCTGAAAGGTTAACTAAATGAAAAGATTTACTCACTCAGATTCGGGCTTACCTTGGAGAGGGTAAGTGGTACAAAACTCCGGGGACATAATTTTAGTTTCGAGCTAAAGTGACTCGTTGGTCCCAGTCCTCGGAGTTGGGGGACCCGGACTACCAATATGTCCTAGGTGGTAGTTCCATGTTCTTCTGCAGAAGTTAGGGATGCATCCTGTTTTGGTTTTGGCCTTTGGGAGTTTCTCTCGGTCACTGGCCGCTCCCTTGGGATTTCAGTCACAGTTAGAGTGTTCGGGTTAATAAAACAACCCTGAGTAATATACCCCCGGACATTCTCTTCTGTGATGGTTGCCTTGGCCCGTGTGTACCCGCGGGATAAGAAAAGATAAACACTAACTAGAACAGTTAGGTATCACTGTATGGGAGTCATTAAAGAGACAATTGCTTACTCTTCCATCATGTTTTATATTCGTTGCTTATGTTGAAACGACATCCTAAATTGTGTATTTATTAGTTAATTGAATTCATATTATGGATGTTGTTCATGTTAGTGTAAGTTCTGCTTGAATTGCTTAATACCTTACTTAATTGTTGTAGTTGCATAAAATGCTTCTTGTGCTTAAGTATAATTGTTACATAATCTACCTTTCTATTCAGATATATGTCTATGATTGCTATTGCATCGAAATCCTTATGTGGTTATGTTTAGACTGTAATTCAAACACGACACCCACATCACACTTGACACATGATCTACTTGCAAGAATAATTACAGTTTTCCTACTTAGACGTGGTAGTCTAATTCCTATAATTTCTATTATTTTCAGGAGAAGAGTAGTTCTATGAGCGATGCGGGATGAGGCGCTGACCGAGACTTGATCCATTGTTCCCTGGCGGTTCTGCTTACTTTCAGATTGAGATTTTTGTTTTGAGATTAAATGTGAAAACTCTGATGTTGGATTTTATTATTATTGAAGTGGAAATAAATGGTGTGGTTTGCTTTTACCTTCCTGTATCGTTCTGAAATGCTTAACCCGAGAATTATTAGTTGTTTCCGCTTGGAAAAAAAAAATTTTGGGTTAAATTTCGGGGCGTTACAGTTATGGTATCAGAGCCTGGGAACAATAAATCAAGGATCACGGTCATGCCACATCCTGAGATCGCTCTGTGAGTATATTTTTATCATTCTTACTTTATTAGGCCTGATAATTGCATTGTTTTCTATATAAGTTTAGATATATACTTGTGATGATTTTATGGACACTACAATTCAAAGATAGTAAAACTGTGTGTATTGAAATGATTATTAGATGTATCGTCGATCCCAAGCTAGTTCGAGCACGGCGAACGAATGGCAGGACCAAAGGGGTTTCGTGATGGAAACTCTCGGTAATCTGGCTCAAACCATGGACACTCAAATGCGCCATCAGGCGGAGTTAGCCGCAGCCATAAGTGAAAGGCATAATACAAACACAATCACCTATGAGAAGTTCTTGAAGTTGAACCCGCCTACCTTCTCAGGCAAGGCTGATCCTGAATTAGCTGAGAGTTGGATTGCCGAGACAGAACGAGCTTTTCGGGTTCTGTCTGTTCCTGATGATAAGCAAACGGACTTCGGCACATACCGCTTGACGGAAGATGCACAGAAATGGTGGGACACAACCCGAACCATCCACTTTGCTGGAGTGGATACTATTCCATGGGAAGATTTCAAACGAACATTTCTCGAGACATATTTCCCCCAGTACGCTCGTGATCAGAAGCATCAGGAGTTCTTGGAGCTTACACAAGGAAATATGAATTTGGTGGAATACACTACCAAATTTCGGACCTTGGAGCGTTATTGCCCAAATTTGTTCGCGAATGATAAAGCCAGAGCAACTAGGTATGTCCGCGGACTCAAGGACGGATTGCGACCACGAGTGATGATAAATCTGCCATCCACCCTCGCACAAGCCATTGAAGTGGCTACTATGCTGAATGAAGAATGGGAGAGATCAAGGAAGAGTCAAAAAGACACACCGGGGAAACGGGGAGCCGGTCCGCCGCAGCATCACAGTGGCAAGAAGTACCAGCCACCTTACAAGAAGCAAAAGTACAATGGTGGAAATCGTCCTCCGCAGCAACAAGGACAAAATCGGGTGTGCCAGAAGTGCAACCGGTCCCACTATGGACAACCTTGCCCTAGAGACACAGGAGCATGTCTTTACTGTGGAAAGATGGGTCACTATGCCCGTCAGTGCCACAAGAAGATGGCGGATATGCAGAAACGAAATGCCGGGGGAGGACAGCAACACCAACCATCTCAGCCGCAGCAAACACCGCAGCAAAATGCACAGAAGAGGGTGCCGGGACGAGTATATGCCACCACTGCGGAAGAGTTGGAGAAAGGAAATCTGGTACAAGGTACTGTATTTGTCAATGGCTGTGCTGCACTTGTTCTATTTGACTGTGGTGCCACACATTCGTTCATATCCGTAGAATTTGCAAAATTACTTGGTGCACATACTGAATCTCTGAAACATGAATTATATGTGTACAATCCGATAGGATATAATTCGATATGTGTAAACTACATCCCCGATGTCATAATTGTACTTGAAGGGCAGAACTTACCTGCTGACCTAATCTTGCTCGATATGACTGAATATGATGTCATTTTGGGGATGGATTGGTTATATGAACATTATGCCAACGTTCTCTGTCGACAAGGGAAAGTAGTTTCGTCCCGACCAGGATTGCCAAAGGTTGAGTTTCGACTCTCTAGACCTACAGTGAAGGGCCGAATTGTATCGATATTAAAGGTTCAGAAGTATATGCGACAGGGGTGTCGAGCATTCCTAGTAAATGTATTCTCCTGCGAGTCGAAAGTCACACCATTAGAAGAACTTGAAGTGGTTCGTGAATTCCCGGAAGTGTTTCCGGATGAGTTGCCTGGACTACCTCCACAGCGTGAGGTGGATTTTCATATCGAGTTGGTGCCTGGGACGGCACCGATCTCGAAAGCGCCTTATCGTATGGCCCCGGTAGAATTGGAGGAGCTGAAGAAACAACTCCAGGAGTTGATGGAGCAAGGTTTCATTAGACCGAGCGTATCACCATGGGGAGCACCAGTTCTTTTCGTGAAAAAGAAAGATGGTTCTATGAGGCTGTGTATAGACTATCGGATGTTGAATCAAGCGACCGTCAAAAATAAGTATCCCCTACCTCGTATTGAAGACTTGTTCGACCAATTGCAAAAGGCTAAAGTGTTTTCAAAAATCGATCTTAGATCTGGTTATCACCAACTTCGGATAAAGGACGATGATATTCCTAAGACAGCCTTTAGAACAAGGTACGGTCACTACGAGTTCGTAGTTATGCCATTCGGACTGACAAATGCTCCTGCAGCATTCATGGACTTGATGAATCGAGTATTCAGAGCATACTTGGATACGTTTGTAATTGTCTTTATTGATGATATACTCGTATACTCAGAAAGCATAGAGCAACATCGTGAACAATTGAGGATCGTATTGGGGACTCTCAAGGAACACCAGTTGTTCGCCAAATTCTCCAAGTGCGAATTCTGGCTCGAGAAGGTCATGTTCTTGGGTCATGTCATATCGCGAGACGGAGTCGCTGTAGACCCGGCTAAGGTTGAAGCTGTATTAAATTGGGGTCAACCGAAGAATATCAGTGATATCAGGAGTTTTCTGGGATTAGCAGGTTATTATAGAAGATTCATTCAGGACTTTTCACGGATTGCTATGCCCATGACCAAGCTCCTGAGGAAAGGAATCAAGTTCGAATGGACGGATAAGTGTGAGGAGAGTTTCCAAATCTTAAAGAAGAAGCTTACCACCGCACCAGTGTTGGCTTTACCTTCAGGTCATGGTGGTTTTGTGGTCTACTCCGACGCATCAGGTACTGGGTTGGGATGTGTTTTAATGCAAAATGGTAAGGTGATAGCTTATGCCTCTCGCCAATTAAAGACTCATGAACGAAACTACCCAACTCATGATCTCGAATTGGCAGCCGTGTGGTGTTCGCGTTGAAAATATGGCGACATTACCTGTATGGGGAACAATTCGAGGTATTTACTGATCACAAAAGTCTCAAGTACCTGTTTTCCCAGAAAGAGTTGAACATGCGACAACGACGATGGTTGGAGTTTATAAAGGATTACGATTTTACCATTTCATATCACCCAGGAAAGGCAAATGTGGTAGCTGACTCTCTCAGTCGCAAAGCTGGTTGCAGTTTGTCCAGTCTATTGACAAAAGGGTGGAATTTGGTGGAGGAATTCATGGATTGGAAACCGTTTTCAGATGTCGTGGGGAGTATCAAGTTATCTAATTTATCTGCTCATCCGGAGATCCTTACAAAGATTATTGAAGGTCAGAAAGAGGATCCCCAATATGAGAAATTGAAGTCACTAGCCCAACAGGAGAAGTCACATTTCTCACTCAAGGAAGATGGCAGTATTTGGATGAAAAAGCGACTTTGGGTCCCTAGTGATCCCAAGTTGAAGGAAGAACTATTGGGGGAAGCACATAGGTCCAAATACACCATACACCCAGGAGGCACGAAAATGTTTAAAGATTTACAACGAGGGTATTGGTGGAATGGAATGAAGCGTGAGGTCGCAAGTTATGTCTCGAAGTGTTTGACTTGTCAGCAAGTCAAGGTAGAACATCAGAAACCTGGTGGGATGATGCAGCAAATGGAGATTCCACAGTGGAAATGGGAAGAAATCACCATGGACTTCGTGGTGGGTTTGCCCAAAACACGGAAACATGATGCTATATGGGTAATAGTGGATCGATTGACCAAATCGGCTCACTTTCTACCCATACGAATAAATCAATCCCTCGAGAGCTTAGCAGACTTATACATCAGAGAGGTTGTTCGACTGCATGGAGTACTAGTTTCTATTATCTCAGATCGAGATCCTCGATTTACTTCTCGGTTTTGGGGTCAGTTGCAACAGGCCTTAGGTACGAAACTGAAGCTGAGTACTGCTTTTCATCCCCAGACTGACGGACAATCAGAGAGGACTATCCAGACACTAGAAGATATGCTGCGAGCATGTATGCTGGATTGGAAAGGTGAGTGGGACAAGCATGTTGTGTTAGCCGAATATGCCTACAATAATAGTTACCATGCGAGTATCGGCATGGCTCCTTTCGAAGCTCTGTATGGAAGACCATGTAGATCACCTGTGTATTGGGATGAAATTGGTGAACGGTCGGTAGAATCACCAATCGTGTTACAACATTATACCCAACAGATAAAGATGATAAGAGATAGACTGCTCACAGCCCAGAGTCGACAAAAGAGTTATGCAGATCAAAGGCGCAGGGAGCTCACTTTTGATGTGGGGGATCGAGTCTTTGTGAAGGTATCACCCACCAAAAGTGTATTTCGTTTTGGTAAGAAAGGAAAATTGAGTCCCAGATATGTCGGACCTTTTGAGATTTTGGAACGGATTGGAGAAACGGCCTATCGTATAGCCCTACCTCCTCAGTATGCTCAGATACATAACGTATTCCATATATCTATGTTAAGAAAATATCTTCAAGATCCGGCACATGTCATCCAATATGAGGACGTAGATATAAGGGAAGACCTAACAATGGAAGAAAAACCAGTGGAAATATTGGAACGAAGCGAACGAGTCTTGAGATCAAAGACCATTCCTCTCGTCAAGGTGAGATGGCAACACCATGGCATCGATGAAAGCACGTGGGAACCGGAGGCTAATATGCGGGAGAAGTACCCCAACCTTTTCGAGTAAGCAACCACAGGTAAATTTCGAGGACGAAATTTCTTTAAGGGGGAAAGAATGTAATAACTGCAAATTTTTCCATTAAAAATTTTAATGTTTTATGCGTAAAATAGGTTGAATTGGGCACGGATCCAAGTTTCGGATCCAGAACCATACTTAAGTGATACCCTTATACATATAAACCTATTAAATATCTATATATACGTAAATAAGAAAATAAATAATATATATATATATAAATAGATTATTAGGTGGGATTTGGACCCAACTATGGGTCCACATCTTTAAATAATACCTGGATCCAACACGTGGTTGGATCCCGAGTGCGGGTCGCGGGTCGGACCCGGACCCGGCCCACACCCTGTAAAAAGGATACAAAGGGGGGCCCGATAAGGGGGTTGTCCGATAAAAATGAAGGGGGAAACCCCCCGATAAGTCACTGGTTAGGGTTCTTTTGAACCCTAACATTTGGAAATGGGAGGGGGGAAGCCGAAGCCGCCGGGCTTCCTTCCTTTTTGGAAGGTCACCCACCTACAAAGGGGGACCCCAAACCCTTCCTTCTCCCTCTCTCGCTGTCCCATGCTCTCTCTCACTCTTTTCTACCTTTCTAAAACTCGAAGCTCCCACCAATCCCAAGCCGCAGCTCGAGGCCTTGCAGTGAGGAGCCAACCTCGCCGGTAGTGGTGCTGTCCAGGCCGACCGACCCCTCTAGTGGATGCCGCAACAACCTCGCCGGATAATGGTAGGTTATTGTGCTTATTTTTGTAAGTATTTTATGTTTCGGGATGATTGGGAGAGGGTTTTACGATAGATGCTACCATGAGTAAGGGGGGGAACTGTTTTCTTTTTTTTCTTTTAACCGATTGGGTGTTTGTTGATGATTCATTCCTCATTCTCGGATTAGTGAACTAGTATGAAATTTAGATGTTAAATCTATATCCTTTCCAATCGAAAACCCTAGTTCGAATTGTGTTTTTCTTGACCTTGGTATTGAAAGCCCTAACTAAGAGTCTGTGTGTTTTTTTTTATCCTTTCAAGCCTGAAATGTGCATGACCGTTTCAAATTATGTCTGATGTTGTATGAATCATCACTAAAATTGTTTTGGGATACTTAAAAGATGAATATATCATACCTTCAAATAATCGTTTATTTATGTTTATCAATTCGGTGTTATGACCGTGTGCACCTGATATACTTAGGGGTGGTGATTGCCCCTACGATTTAACCTGTGGAAGAACTTAATAGATAGTTACTTTCGTTTTTTTTTTTGGGGGTTCAGCCAAGTTATCTTGATCACACCATAGGTTCGGAATGAATGTCTAGTTGTTGTTTTATTTCTGTATAAAACAACATGTTGTTTGATATTTAACAGCCGAGTTATCTTGATCACACCATAGGTTCGGAATGAATGTCTAGTTGTTGTTTTATTTCGGTATAACACAACATGCTGTTTGATATTTAACAATACTATAAAATGCAGTAGAATGACTGAAACCATTGTTTGATGTATATGCTGTATGGTGGCTGAACTGAAACAAAAAAAAAATATGTGTTTAGTTCATGCTGCTGAATGAATTCTGGTTCCTTCTTTTATTTTCTGAGTAACCCAGCGTGTTGTGCATCACTTAGTTAACTTGTGGGATACAGTAGAATGGCGGAGTGGTTCATGTTGGATTTTAGAATTTCAATATGCTAGCTGAATAATACCTAGTTGTCACTTCTCTTGTGCACGAAATTTCTGTGTTTGTATTACTGTAATAGGCTGAATGGGTTTACAGTCTTTGTGATTTTTGGCTTAGATTCCCCATAAAACTGCAAGTTCTCTTACATTCCAACTTCCGCCTTAGAGTAGCAGTTGTACACCAATGATAGTTTTAAAGTCTTAAGACAATTCCTGGATCTCTTCATGTAGAAAATGAGTGAGACATATCAAAGAAATGTTATGTATTGACATTGTATATTGCCCGTGTTCAGAGTATGTGAATTTCTTTTCCTTGGAGCATTCTGAATTGAAAGGAAATAATCTAGTGGTAACCTAAATGGGCAAATGATTAAGTAAGTCATGGTTATCCCTTTCTACTAGGGGTTTGGTTGGGAAACCTTGCTCAATGGGCGATATGGGTTAGATACCTAATGAAGGTACGTGGTTTGATTCAATTATTTTGGTAAGAAAATTAAAGTATTAACTCTTGTGCTTGACTGGTTTAAAGGCACCGGAGCACCCTGAGTGAGTTTATGAAAACAACATGGAAAATGATGGGGTTGATTCATACACTGGGATAAAATGACTAAGGTCGGAAATCTACGACTGTGGTAGTAGCAGGTTTGGGGAAAAATGCTCCTACACCCTGAAAGGTTAACTAAATGAAAAGATTTACTCACTCAGATTCGGGCTTACCTTGGAGAGGGTAAGTGGTACAAAACTCCGGGGACATAATTTTAGTTTCGAGCTAAAGTGACTCGTTGGTCCCAGTCCTCGGAGTTGGGGGACCCGGACTACCAATATGTCCTAGGTGGTAGTTCCATGTTCTTCTGCAGAAGTTAGGGATGCATCCTGTTTTGGTTTTGGCCTTTGGGAGTTTCTCTCGGTCACTGGCCGCTCCCTTGGGATTTCAGTCACAGTTAGAGTGTTCGGGTTAATAAAACAACCCTGAGTAATATACCCCCGGACATTCTCTTCTGTGATGGTTGCCTTGGCCCGTGTGTACCCGCGGGATAAGAAAAGATAAACACTAACTAGAACAGTTAGGTATCACTGTATGGGAGTCATTAAAGAGACAATTGCTTACTCTTCCATCATGTTTTATATTCGTTGCTTATGTTGAAACGACATCCTAAATTGTGTATTTATTAGTTAATTGAATTCATATTATGGATGTTGTTCATGTTAGTGTAAGTTCTGCTTGAATTGCTTAATACCTTACTTAATTGTTGTAGTTGCATAAAATGCTTCTTGTGCTTAAGTATAATTGTTACATAATCTACCTTTCTATTCAGATATATGTCTATGATTGCTATTGCATCGAAATCCTTATGTGGTTATGTTTAGACTGTAATTCAAACACGACACCCACATCACACTTGACACATGATCTACTTGCAAGAATAATTACAGTTTTCCTACTTAGACGTGGTAGTCTAATTCCTATAATTTCTATTATTTTCAGGAGAAGAGTAGTTCTATGAGCGATGCGGGATGAGGCGCTGACCGAGACTTGATCCATTGTTCCCTGGCGGTTCTGCTTACTTTCAGATTGAGATTTTTGTTTTGAGACTAAATGTGAAAACTCTGATGTTGGATTTTATTATTATTGAAGTGGAAATAAATGGTGTGGTTTGCTTTTACCTTCCTGTATCGTTCTGAAATGCTTAACCCGAGAATTATTAGTTGTTTCCGCTTGGAAAAAAAAAATTTTGGGTTAAATTTCGGGGCGTTACAGTTATGGTATCAGAGCCTGGGAACAATAAATCAAGGATCACGGTCATGCCACATCCTGAGATCGCTCTGTGAGTATATTTTTATCATTCTTACTTTATTAGGCCTGATAATTGCATTGTTTTCTATATAAGTTTAGATATATACTTGTGATGATTTTATGGACACTACAATTCAAAGATAGTAAAACTGTGTGTATTGAAATGATTATTAGATGTATCGTCGATCCCAAGCTAGTTCGAGCACGGCGAACGAATGGCAGGACCAAAGGGGTTTCGTGATGGAAACTCTCGGTAATCTGGCTCAAACCATGGACACTCAAATGCGCCATCAGGCGGAGTTAGCCGCAGCCATAAGTGAAAGGCATAATACAAACACAATCACCTATGAGAAGTTCTTGAAGTTGAACCCGCCTACCTTCTCAGGCAAGGCTGATCCTGAATTAGCTGAGAGTTGGATTGCCGAGACAGAACGAGCTTTTCGGGTTCTGTCTGTTCCTGATGATAAGCAAACGGACTTCGGCACATACCGCTTGACGGAAGATGCACAGAAATGGTGGGACACAACCCGAACCATCCACTTTGCTGGAGTGGATACTATTCCATGGGAAGATTTCAAACGAACATTTCTCGAGACATATTTCCCCCAGTACGCTCGTGATCAGAAGCATCAGGAGTTCTTGGAGCTTACACAAGGAAATATGAATTTGGTGGAATACACTACCAAATTTCGGACCTTGGAGCGTTATTGCCCAAATTTGTTCGCGAATGATAAAGCCAGAGCAACTAGGTATGTCCGCGGACTCAAGGACGGATTGCGACCACGAGTGATGATAAATCTGCCATCCACCCTCGCACAAGCCATTGAAGTGGCTACTATGCTGAATGAAGAATGGGAGAGATCAAGGAAGAGTCAAAAAGACACACCGGGGAAACGGGGAGCCGGTCCGCCGCAGCATCACAGTGGCAAGAAGTACCAGCCACCTTACAAGAAGCAAAAGTACAATGGTGGAAATCGTCCTCCGCAGCAACAAGGACAAAATCGGGTGTGCCAGAAGTGCAACCGGTCCCACTATGGACAACCTTGCCCTAGAGACACAGGAGCATGTCTTTACTGTGGAAAGATGGGTCACTATGCCCCGTCAGTGCCACAAGAAGATGGCGGATATGCAGAAACGAAATGCCGGGGGAGGACAGCAACACCAACCATCTCAGCCGCAGCAAACACCGCAGCAAAATGCACAGAAGAGGGTGCCGGGACGAGTATATGCCACCACTGCGGAAGAGTTGGAGAAAGGAAATCTGGTACAAGGTACTGTATTTGTCAATGGCTGTGCTGCACTTGTTCTATTTGACTGTGGTGCCACACATTCGTTCATATCCGTAGAATTTGCAAAATTACTTGGTGCACATACTGAATCTCTGAAACATGAATTATATGTGTACAATCCGATAGGATATAATTCGATATGTGTAAACTACATCCCCGATGTCATAATTGTACTTGAAGGGCAGAACTTACCTGCTGACCTAATCTTGCTCGATATGACTGAATATGATGTCATTTTGGGGATGGATTGGTTATATGAACATTATGCCAACGTTCTCTGTCGACAAGGGAAAGTAGTTTCGTCCCGACCAGGATTGCCAAAGGTTGAGTTTCGACTCTCTAGACCTACAGTGAAGGGCCGAATTGTATCGATATTAAAGGTTCAGAAGTATATGCGACAGGGGTGTCGAGCATTCCTAGTAAATGTATTCTCCTGCGAGTCGAAAGTCACACCATTAGAAGAACTTGAAGTGGTTCGTGAATTCCCGGAAGTGTTTCCGGATGAGTTGCCTGGACTACCTCCACAGCGTGAGGTGGATTTTCATATCGAGTTGGTGCCTGGGACGGCACCGATCTCGAAAGCGCCTTATCGTATGGCCCCGGTAGAATTGGAGGAGCTGAAGAAACAACTCCAGGAGTTGATGGAGCAAGGTTTCATTAGACCGAGCGTATCACCATGGGGAGCACCAGTTCTTTTCGTGAAAAAGAAAGATGGTTCTATGAGGCTGTGTATAGACTATCGGATGTTGAATCAAGCGACCGTCAAAAATAAGTATCCCCTACCTCGTATTGAAGACTTGTTCGACCAATTGCAAAAGGCTAAAGTGTTTTCAAAAATCGATCTTAGATCTGGTTATCACCAACTTCGGATAAAGGACGATGATATTCCTAAGACAGCCTTTAGAACAAGGTACGGTCACTACGAGTTCGTAGTTATGCCATTCGGACTGACAAATGCTCCTGCAGCATTCATGGACTTGATGAATCGAGTATTCAGAGCATACTTGGATACGTTTGTAATTGTCTTTATTGATGATATACTCGTATACTCAGAAAGCATAGAGCAACATCGTGAACAATTGAGGATCGTATTGGGGACTCTCAAGGAACACCAGTTGTTCGCCAAATTCTCCAAGTGCGAATTCTGGCTCGAGAAGGTCATGTTCTTGGGTCATGTCATATCGCGAGACGGAGTCGCTGTAGACCCGGCTAAGGTTGAAGCTGTATTAAATTGGGGTCAACCGAAGAATATCAGTAATATCAGGAGTTTTCTGGGATTAGCAGGTTATTATAGAAGATTCATTCAGGACTTTTCACGGATTGCTATGCCCATGACCAAGCTCCTGAGGAAAGGAATCAAGTTCGAATGGACGGATAAGTGTGAGGAGAGTTTCCAAATCTTAAAGAAGAAGCTTACCACCGCACCAGTGTTGGCTTTACCTTCAGGTCATGGTGGTTTTGTGGTCTACTCCGACGCATCAGGTACTGGGTTGGGATGTGTTTTAATGCAAAATGGTAAGGTGATAGCTTATGCCTCTCGCCAATTAAAGACTCATGAACGAAACTACCCAACTCATGATCTCGAATTGGCAGCCGTGGTGTTCGCGTTGAAAATATGGCGACATTACCTGTATGGGGAACAATTCGAGGTATTTACTGATCACAAAAGTCTCAAGTACCTGTTTTCCCAGAAAGAGTTGAACATGCGACAACGACGATGGTTGGAGTTTATAAAGGATTACGATTTTACCATTTCCTATCACCCAGGAAAGGCAAATGTGGTAGCTGACTCTCTCAGTCGCAAAGCTGGTTGCAGTTTGTCCAGTCTATTGACAAAAGGGTGGAATTTGGTGGAGGAATTCATGGATTGGAAACCGTTTTCAGATGTCGTGGGGAGTATCAAGTTATCTAATTTATCTGCTCATCCGGAGATCCTTACAAAGATTATTGAAGGTCAGAAAGAGGATCCCCAATATGAGAAATTGAAGTCACTAGCCCAACAGGAGAAGTCACATTTCTCACTCAAGGAAGATGGCAGTATTTGGATGAAAAAGCGACTTTGGGTCCCTAGTGATCCCAAGTTGAAGGAAGAACTATTGGGGGAAGCACATAGGTCCAAATACACCATACACCCAGGAGGCACGAAAATGTTTAAAGATTTACAACGAGGGTATTGGTGGAATGGAATGAAGCGTGAGGTCGCAAGTTATGTCTCGAAGTGTTTGACTTGTCAGCAAGTCAAGGTAGAACATCAGAAACCTGGTGGGATGATGCAGCAAATGGAGATTCCACAGTGGAAATGGGAAGAAATCACCATGGACTTCGTGGTGGGTTTGCCCAAAACACGGAACATGACGCTATATGGGTAATAGTGGATCGATTGACCAAATCGGCTCACTTTCTACCCATACGAATAAATCAATCCCTCGAGAGCTTAGCAGACTTATACATCAGAGAGGTTGTTCGACTGCATGGAGTACTAGTTTCTATTATCTCAGATCGAGATCCTCGATTTACTTCTCGGTTTTGGGGTCAGTTGCAACAGGCCTTAGGTACGAAACTGAAGCTGAGTACTGCTTTTCATCCCCAGACTGACGGACAATCAGAGAGGACTATCCAGACACTAGAAGATATGCTGCGAGCATGTATGCTGGATTGGAAAGGTGAGTGGGACAAGCATGTTGTGTTAGCCGAATATGCCTACAATAATAGTTACCATGCGAGTATCGGCATGGCTCCTTTCGAAGCTCTGTATGGAAGACCATGTAGATCACCTGTGTATTGGGATGAAATTGGTGAACGGTCGGTAGAATCACCAATCGTGTTACAACATTATACCCAACAGATAAAGATGATAAGAGATAGACTGCTCACAGCCCAGAGTCGACAAAAGAGTTATGCAGATCAAAGGCGCAGGGAGCTCACTTTTGATGTGGGGGATCGAGTCTTTGTGAAGGTATCACCCACCAAAAGTGTATTTCGTTTTGGTAAGAAAGGAAAATTGAGTCCCAGATATGTCGGACCTTTTGAGATTTTGGAACGGATTGGAGAAACGGCCTATCGTATAGCCCTACCTCCTCAGTATGCTCAGATACATAACGTATTCCATATATCTATGTTAAGAAAATATCTTCAAGATCCGGCACATGTCATCCAATATGAGGACGTAGATATAAGGGAAGACCTAACAATGGAAGAAAAACCAGTGGAAATATTGGAACGAAGCGAACGAGTCTTGAGATCAAAGACCATTCCTCTCGTCAAGGTGAGATGGCAACACCATGGCATCGATGAAAGCACGTGGGAACCGGAGGCTAATATGCGGGAGAAGTACCCCAACCTTTTCGAGTAAGCAACCACAGGTAAATTTCGAGGACGAAATTTCTTTAAGGGGGAAAGAATGTAATAACTGCAAATTTTTCCATTAAAAATTTTAATGTTTTATGCGTAAAATAGGTTGAATTGGGCACGGATCCAAGTTTCGGATCCAGAACCATACTTAAGTGATACCCTTATACATATAAACCTATTAAATATCTATATATACGTAAATAAGAAAATAAATAATATATATATATAAATAGATTATTAGGTGGGATTTGGACCCAACTATGGGTCCACATCTTTAAATAATACCTGGATCCAACACGTGGTTGGATCCCGAGTGCGGGTCGGACCCGGACCCGGCCCACACCCTGTAAAAAGGATACAAAGGGGGGCCCGATAAGGGGGTTGTCCGATAAAAATGAAGGGGGAAACCCCCCGATAAGTCACTGGTTAGGGTTCTTTTGAACCCTAACATTTGGAAATGGGAGGGGGGAAGCCGAAGCCGCCGGGCTTCCTTCCTTTTTGGAAGGTCACCCACCTCCAAAGGGGGACCCCAAACCCTTCCTTCTCCCTCTCTCGCTGTCCCATGCTCTCTCTCACTCTTTTCTACCTTTCTAAAACTCGAAGCTCCCACCAATCCCAAGCCGCAGCTCGAGGCCTTGCAGTGAGGAGCCAACCTCGCCGGTAGTGGTGCTGTCCAGGCCGACCGACCCCTCTAGTGGATGCCGCAACAACCTCGCCGGATAATGGTAGGTTATTGTGCTTATTTTTGTAAGTATTTTATGTTTCGGGATGATTGGGAGAGGGTTTTACGATAGATGCTACCATGAGTAAGGGGGGGAACTGTTTTCTTTTTTTTCTTTTAACCGATTGGGTGTTTGTTGATGATTCATTCCTCATTCTCGGATTAGTGAACTAGTATGAAATTTAGATGTTAAATCTATATCCTTTCCAATCGAAAACCCTAGTTCGAATTGTGTTTTTCTTGACCTTGGTATTGAAAGCCCTAACTAAGAGTCTGTGTGTTTTTTTTTATCCTTTCAAGCCTGAAATGTGCATGACCGTTTCAAATTATGTCTGATGTTGTATGAATCATCACTAAAATTGTTTTGGGATACTTAAAAGATGAATATATCATACCTTCAAATAATCGTTTATTTATGTTTATCAATTCGGTGTTATGACCGTGTGCACCTGATATACTTAGGGGTGGTGATTGCCCCTACGATTTAACCTGTGGAAGAACTTAATAGATAGTTACTTTCGTTTTTTTTTTTGGGGGTTCAGCCGAGTTATCTTGATCACACCATAGGTTCGGAATGAATGTCTAGTTGTTGTTTTATTTCGGTATAACACAACATGCTGTTTGATATTTAACAATACTATAAAATGCAGTAGAATGGCTGAAACCATTGTTTGATGTATATGCTGTATGGTGGCTGAACTGAAACAAAAAAAAAAATATGTGTTTAGTTCATGCTGCTGAATGAATTCTGGTTCCTTCTTTTATTTTCTAAGTAACCCAGCGTGTTGTGCATCACTTAGTTAACTTGTGGGATACAGTAGAATGGCGGAGTGGTTCATGTTGGATTTTAGAATTTCAATATGCTAGCTGAATAATACCTAGTTGTCACTTCTCTTGTGCACGAAATTTCTGTGTTTGTATTACTGTAATAGGCTGAATGGGTTTACAGTCTTTGTGATTTTTGGCTTAGATTCCCCATAAAACTGCAAGTTCTCTTACATTCCAACTTCCGCCTTAGAGTAGCAGTTGTACACCAATGATAGTTTTAAAGTCTTAAGACAATTCCTGGATCTCTTCATGTAGAAAATGAGTGAGACATATCAAAGAAATGTTATGTATTGACATTGTATATTGCCCGTGTTCAGAGTATGTGAATTTCTTTTCCTTGGAGCATTCTGAATTGAAAGGAAATAATCTAGTGGTAACCTAAATGGGCAAATGATTAAGTAAGTCATGGTTATCCCTTTCTACTAGGGGTTTGGTTGGGAAACCTTGCTCAATGGGCGATATGGGTTAGATACCTAATGAAGGTACGTGGTTTGATTCAATTATTTTGGTAAGAAAATTAAAGTATTAACTCTTGTGCTTGACTGGTTTAAAGGCACCGGAGCACCCTGAGTGAGTTTATGAAAACAACATGGAAAATGATGGGGTTGATTCATACACTGGGATAAAATGACTAAGGTCGGAAATCTACGACTGTGGTAGTAGCAGGTTTGGGGAAAAATGCTCCTACACCCTGAAAGGTTAACTAAATGAAAAGATTTACTCACTCAGATTCGGGCTTACCTTGGAGAGGGTAAGTGGTACAAAACTCCGTGGACATAATTTTAGTTTCGAGCTAAAGTGACTCGTTGGTCCCAGTCCTCGGAGTTGGGGGACCCGGACTACCAATATGTCCTAGGTGGTAGTTCCATGTTCTTCTGCAGAAGTTAGGGATGCATCCTGTTTTGGTTTTGTCCTTTGGGAGTTTCTCTCGGTCACTGGCCGCTCCCTTGGGATTTCAGTCACAGTTAGAGTGTTCGGGTTAATAAAACAACCCTGAGTAATATACCCCCGGACATTCTCTTCTGTGATGGTTGCCTTGGCCCGTGTGTACCCGCGGGATAAGAAAAGATAAACACTAACTAGAACAGTTAGGTATCACTGTATGGGAGTCATTAAAGAGACAATTGCTTACTCTTCCATCATGTTTTATATTCGTTGCTTATGTTGAAACGACATCCTAAATTGTGTATTTATTAGTTAATTGAATTCATATTATGGATGTTGTTCATGTTAGTGTAAGTTCTGCTTGAATTGCTTAATACCTTACTTAATTGTTGTAGTTGCATAAAATGCTTCTTGTGCTTAAGTATAATTGTTACATAATCTACCTTTCTATTCAGATATATGTCTATGATTGCTATTGCATCGAAATCCTTATGTGGTTATGTTTAGACTGTAATTCAAACACGACACCCACATCACACTTGACACATGATCTACTTGCAAGAATAATTACAGTTTTCCTACTTAGACGTGGTAGTCTAATTCCTATAATTTCTATTATTTTCAGGAGAAGAGTAGTTCTATGAGCGATGCGGGATGAGGCGCTGACCGAGACTTGATCCATTGTTCCCTGGCGGTTCTGCTTACTTTCAGATTGAGATTTTTGTTTTGAGATTAAATGTGAAAACTCTGATGTTGGATTTTATTATTATTGAAGTGGAAATAAATGGTGTGGTTTGCTTTTACCTTCCTGTATCGTTCTGAAATGCTTAACCCGAGAATTATTAGTTGTTTCCGCTTGGAAAAAAAAAATTTTGGGTTAAATTTCGGGGCGTTACAGTTATGGTATCAGAGCCTGGGAACAATAAATCAAGGATCACGGTCATGCCACATCCTGAGATCGCTCTGTGAGTATATTTTTATCATTCTTACTTTATTAGGCCTGATAATTGCATTGTTTTCTATATAAGTTTAGATATATACTTGTGATGATTTTATGGACACTACAATTCAAAGATAGTAAAACTGTGTGTATTGAAATGATTATTAGATGTATCGTCGATCCCAAGCTAGTTCGAGCACGGCGAACGAATGGCAGGACCAAAGGGGTTTCGTGATGGAAACTCTCGGTAATCTGGCTCAAACCATGGACACTCAAATGCGCCATCAGGCGGAGTTAGCCGCAGCCATAAGTGAAAGGCATAATACAAACACAATCACCTATGAGAAGTTCTTGAAGTTGAACCCGCCTACCTTCTCAGGCAAGGCTGATCCTGAATTAGCTGAGAGTTGGATTGCCGAGACAGAACGAGCTTTTCGGGTTCTGTCTGTTCCTGATGATAAGCAAACGGACTTCGGCACATACCGCTTGACGGAAGATGCACAGAAATGGTGGGACACAACCCGAACCATCCACTTTGCTGGAGTGGATACTATTCCATGGGAAGATTTCAAACGAACATTTCTCGAGACATATTTCCCCCAGTACGCTCGTGATCAGAAGCATCAGGAGTTCTTGGAGCTTACACAAGGAAATATGAATTTGGTGGAATACACTACCAAATTTCGGACCTTGGAGCGTTATTGCCCAAATTTGTTCGCGAATGATAAAGCCAGAGCAACTAGGTATGTCCGCGGACTCAAGGACGGATTGCGACCACGAGTGATGATAAATCTGCCATCCACCCTCGCACAAGCCATTGAAGTGGCTACTATGCTGAATGAAGAATGGGAGAGATCAAGGAAGAGTCAAAAAGACACACCGGGGAAACGGGGAGCCGGTCCGCCGCAGCATCACAGTGGCAAGAAGTACCAGCCACCTTACAAGAAGCAAAAGTACAATGGTGGAAATCGTCCTCCGCAGCAACAAGGACAAAATCGGGTGTGCCAGAAGTGCAACCGGTCCCACTATGGACAACCTTGCCCTAGAGACACAGGAGCATGTCTTTACTGTGGAAAGATGGGTCACTATGCCCGTCAGTGCCACAAGAAGATGGCGGATATGCAGAAACGAAATGCCGGGGGAGGACAGCAACACCAACCATCTCAGCCGCAGCAAACACCGCAGCAAAATGCACAGAAGAGGGTGCCGGGACGAGTATATGCCACCACTGCGGAAGAGTTGGAGAAAGGAAATCTGGTACAAGGTACTGTATTTGTCAATGGCTGTGCTGCACTTGTTCTATTTGACTGTGGTGCCACACATTCGTTCATATCCGTAGAATTTGCAAAATTACTTGGTGCACATACTGAATCTCTGAAACATGAATTATATGTGTACAATCCGATAGGATATAATTCGATGTGTAAACTACATCCCCGATGTCATAATTGTACTTGAAGGGCAGAACTTACCTGCTGACCTAATCTTGCTCGATATGACTGAATATGATGTCATTTTGGGGATGGATTGGTTATATGAACATTATGCCAACGTTCTCTGTCGACAAGGGAAAGTAGTTTCGTCCCGACCAGGATTGCCAAAGGTTGAGTTTCGACTCTCTAGACCTACAGTGAAGGGCCGAATTGTATCGATATTAAAGGTTCAGAAGTATATGCGACAGGGGTGTCGAGCATTCCTAGTAAATGTATTCTCCTGCGAGTCGAAAGTCACACCATTAGAAGAACTTGAAGTGGTTCGTGAATTCCCGGAAGTGTTTCCGGATGAGTTGCCTGGACTACCTCCACAGCGTGAGGTGGATTTTCATATCGAGTTGGTGCCTGGGACGGCACCGATCTCGAAAGCGCCTTATCGTATGGCCCCGGTAGAATTGGAGGAGTTGAAGAAACAACTCCAGGAGTTGATGGAGCAAGGTTTCATTAGACCGAGCGTATCACCATGGGGAGCACCAGTTCTTTTCGTGAAAAAGAAAGATGGTTCTATGAGGCTGTGTATAGACTATCGGATGTTGAATCAAGCGACCGTCAAAAATAAGTATCCCCTACCTCGTATTGAAGACTTGTTCGACCAATTGCAAAAGGCTAAAGTGTTTTCAAAAATCGATCTTAGATCTGGTTATCACCAACTTCGGATAAAGGACGATGATATTCCTAAGACAGCCTTTAGAACAAGGTACGGTCACTACGAGTTCGTAGTTATGCCATTCGGACTGACAAATGCTCCTGCAGCATTCATGGACTTGATGAATCGAGTATTCAGAGCATACTTGGATACGTTTGTAATTGTCTTTATTGATGATATACTCGTATACTCAGAAAGCATAGAGCAACATCGTGAACAATTGAGGATCGTATTGGGGACTCTCAAGGAACACCAGTTGTTCGCCAAATTCTCCAAGTGCGAATTCTGGCTCGAGAAGGTCATGTTCTTGGGTCATGTCATATCGCGAGACGGAGTCGCTGTAGACCCGGCTAAGGTTGAAGCTGTATTAAATTGGGGTCAACCGAAGAATATCAGTGATATCAGGAGTTTTCTGGGATTAGCAGGTTATTATAGAAGATTCATTCAGGACTTTTCACGGATTGCTATGCCCATGACCAAGCTCCTGAGGAAAGGAATCAAGTTCGAATGGACGGATAAGTGTGAGGAGAGTTTCCAAATCTTAAAGAAGAAGCTTACCACCGCACCAGTGTTGGCTTTACCTTCAGGTCATGGTGGTTTTGTGGTCTACTCCGACGCATCAGGTACTGGGTTGGGATGTGTTTTAATGCAAAATGGTAAGGTGATAGCTTATGCCTCTCGCCAATTAAAGACTCATGAACGAAACTACCCAACTCATGATCTCGAATTGGCAGCCGTGGTGTTCGCGTTGAAAATATGGCGACATTACCTGTATGGGGAACAATTCGAGGTATTTACTGATCACAAAAGTCTCAAGTACCTGTTTTCCCAGAAAGAGTTGAACATGCGACAACGACGATGGTTGGAGTTTATAAAGGATTACGATTTTACCATTTCCTATCACCCAGGAAAGGCAAATGTGGTAGCTGACTCTCTCAGTCGCAAAGCTGGTTGCAGTTTGTCCAGTCTATTGACAAAAGGGTGGAATTTGGTGGAGGAATTCATGGATTGGAAACCGTTTTCAGATGTCGTGGGGAGTATCAAGTTATCTAATTTATCTGCTCATCCGGAGATCCTTACAAAGATTATTGAAGGTCAGAAAGAGGATCCCCAATATGAGAAATTGAAGTCACTAGCCCAACAGGAGAAGTCACATTTCTCACTCAAGGAAGATGGCAGTATTTGGATGAAAAAGCGACTTTGGGTCCCTAGTGATCCCAAGTTGAAGGAAGAACTATTGGGGGAAGCACATAGGTCCAAATACACCATACACCCAGGAGGCACGAAAATGTTTAAAGATTTACAACGAGGGTATTGGTGGAATGGAATGAAGCGTGAGGTCGCAAGTTATGTCTCGAAGTGTTTGACTTGTCAGCAAGTCAAGGTAGAACATCAGAAACCTGGTGGGATGATGCAGCAAATGGAGATTCCACAGTGGAAATGGGAAGAAATCACCATGGACTTCGTGGTGGGTTTGCCCAAAACACGGAAACATGACGCTATATGGGTAATAGTGGATCGATTGACCAAATCGGCTCACTTTCTACCCATACGAATAAATCAATCCCTCGAGAGCTTAGCAGACTTATACATCAGAGAGGTTGTTCGACTGCATGGAGTACCAGTTTCTATTATCTCAGATCGAGATCCTCGATTTACTTCTCGGTTTTGGGGTCAGTTGCAACAGGCCTTGGGTACGAAACTGAAGCTGAGTACTGCTTTTCATTCCCAGACTGACGGACAATCAGAGAGGACTATCCAGACACTAGAAGATATGCTGCGAGCATGTATGCTGGATTGGAAAGGTGAGTGGGACAAGCATGTTGTGTTAGCCGAATATGCCTACAATAATAGTTACCATGCGAGTATCGGCATGGCTCCTTTCGAAGCTCTGTATGGAAGACCATGTAGATCACCTGTGTATTGGGATGAAATTGGTGAACGGTCGGTAGAATCACCAATCGTGTTACAACATTATACCCAACAGATAAAGATGATAAGAGATAGACTGCTCACAGCCCAGAGTCGACAAAAGAGTTATGCAGATCAAAGGCGCAGGGAGCTCACTTTTGATGTGGGGGATCGAGTCTTTGTGAAGGTATCACCCACCAAAAGTGTATTTCGTTTTGGTAAGAAAGGAAAATTGAGTCCCAGATATGTCGGACCTTTTGAGATTTTGGAACGGATTGGAGAAACGGCCTATCGTATAGCCCTACCTCCTCAGTATGCTCAGATACATAACGTATTCCATATATCTATGTTAAGAAAATATCTTCAAGATCCGGCACATGTCATCCAATATGAGGACGTAGATATAAGGGAAGACCTAACAATGGAAGAAAAACCAGTGGAAATATTGGAACGAAGCGAACGAGTCTTGAGATCAAAGACCATTCCTCTCGTCAAGGTGAGATGGCAACACCATGGCATCGATGAAAGCACGTGGGAACCGGAGGCTAATATGCGGGAGAAGTACCCCAACCTTTTCGAGTAAGCAACCACAGGTAAATTTCGAGGACGAAATTTCTTTAAGGGGGAAAGAATGTAATAACTGCAAATTTTCCCATTAAAAATTTTAATGTTTTATGCGTAAAATAGGTTGAATTGGGCACGGATCCAAGTTTCGGATCCAGAACCATACTTAAGTGATACCCTTATACATATAAACCTATTAAATATCTATATATACGTAAATAAGAAAATAAATAATATATATATATATATAAATAGATTATTAGGTGGGATTTGGACCCAACTATGGGTCCACATCTTTAAATAAGACCCGGATCCAACACGTGGTTGGATCCCGAGTGCGGGTCGGACCCGGACCCGGCCCACACCCTGTAAAAAGGATACAAAGGGGGGCCCGATAAGGGGGTTGCCCGATAAAAATGAAGGGGGAAACCCCCCGATAAGTCACTGGTTAGGGTTCTTTTGAACCCTAACATTTGGAAATGGGAGGGGGGAAGCCGAAGCCGCCGGGCTTCCTTCCTTTTTGGAAGGTCACCCACCTACAAAGGGGGACCCCAAACCCTTCCTTCTCCCTCTCTCGCTGTCCCATGCTCTCTCTCACTCTTTTCTACCTTTCTAAAACTCGAAGCTCCCACCAATCCCAAGCCGCAGCTCGAGGCCTTGCAGTGAGGAGCCAACCTCGCCGGTAGTGGTGCTGTCCAGGCCGACCGACCCCTCTAGTGGATGCCGCAACAACCTCGCCGGATAATGGTAGGTTATTGTGCTTATTTTTGTAAGTATTTTATGTTTCGGGATGATTGGGAGAGGGTTTTACGATAGATGCTACCATGAGTAAGGGGGGGAACTGTTTTCTTTTTTTTCTTTTAACCGATTGGGTGTTTGTTGATGATTCATTCCTCATTCTCGGATTAGTGAACTAGTATGAAATTTAGATGTTAAATCTATATCCTTTCCAATCGAAAACCCTAGTTCGAATTGTGTTTTTCTTGACCTTGGTATTGAAAGCCCTAACTAAGAGTCTGTGTGTTTTTTTTTATCCTTTCAAGCCTGAAATGTGCATGACCGTTTCAAATTATGTCTGATGTTGTATGAATCATCACTAAAATTGTTTTGGGATACTTAAAAGATGAATATATCATACCTTCAAATAATCGTTTATTTATGTTTATCAATTCGGTGTTATGACCGTGTGCACCTGATATACTTAGGGGTGGTGATTGCCCCTACGATTTAACCTGTGGAAGAACTTAATAGATAGTTACTTTCGTTTTTTTTTTTGGGGGTTCAGCCAAGTTATCTTGATCACACCATAGGTTCGGAATGAATGTCTAGTTGTTGTTTTATTTCTGTATAAAACAACATGTTGTTTGATATTTAACAGCCGAGTTATCTTGATCACACCATAGGTTCGGAATGAATGTCTAGTTGTTGTTTTATTTCGGTATAACACAACATGCTGTTTGATATTTAACAATACTATAAAATGCAGTAGAATGACTGAAACCATTGTTTGATGTATATGCTGTATGGTGGCTGAACTGAAACAAAAAAAAAATATGTGTTTAGTTCATGCTGCTGAATGAATTCTGGTTCCTTCTTTTATTTTCTGAGTAACCCAGCGTGTTGTGCATCACTTAGTTAACTTGTGGGATACAGTAGAATGGCGGAGTGGTTCATGTTGGATTTTAGAATTTCAATATGCTAGCTGAATAATACCTAGTTGTCACTTCTCTTGTGCACGAAATTTCTGTGTTTGTATTACTGTAATAGGCTGAATGGGTTTACAGTCTTTGTGATTTTTGGCTTAGATTCTCCATAAAACTGCAAGTTCTCTTACATTCCAACTTCCGCCTTAGAGTAGCAGTTGTACACCAATGATAGTTTTAAAGTCTTAAGACAATTCCTGGATCTCTTCATGTAGAAAATGAGTGAGACATATCAAAGAAATGTTATGTATTGACATTGTATATTGCCCGTGTTCAGAGTATGTGAATTTCTTTTCCTTGGAGCATTCTGAATTGAAAGGAAATAATCTAGTGGTAACCTAAATGGGCAAATGATTAAGTAAGTCATGGTTATCCCTTTCTACTAGGGGTTTGGTTGGGAAACCTTGCTCAATGGGCGATATGGGTTAGATACCTAATGAAGGTACGTGGTTTGATTCAATTATTTTGGTAAGAAAATTAAAGTATTAACTCTTGTGCTTGACTGGTTTAAAGGCACCGGAGCACCCTGAGTGAGTTTATGAAAACAACATGGAAAATGATGGGGTTGATTCATACACTGGGATAAAATGACTAAGGTCGGAAATCTACGACTGTGGTAGTAGCAGGTTTGGGGAAAAATGCTCCTACACCCTGAAAGGTTAACTAAATGAAAAGATTTACTCACTCAGATTCGGGCTTACCTTGGAGAGGGTAAGTGGTACAAAACTCCGGGGACATAATTTTAGTTTCGAGCTAAAGTGACTCGTTGGTCCCAGTCCTCGGAGTTGGGGGACCCGGACTACCAATATGTCCTAGGTGGTAGTTCCATGTTCTTCTGCAGAAGTTAGGGATGCATCCTGTTTTGGTTTTGGCCTTTGGGAGTTTCTCTCGGTCACTGGCCGCTCCCTTGGGATTTCAGTCACAGTTAGAGTGTTCGGGTTAATAAAACAACCCTGAGTAATATACCCCCGGACATTCTCTTCTGTGATGGTTGCCTTGGCCCGTGTGTACCCGCGGGATAAGAAAAGATAAACACTAACTAGAACAGTTAGGTATCACTGTATGGGAGTCATTAAAGAGACAATTGCTTACTCTTCCATCATGTTTTATATTCGTTGCTTATGTTGAAACGACATCCTAAATTGTGTATTTATTAGTTAATTGAATTCATATTATGGATGTTGTTCATGTTAGTGTAAGTTCTGCTTGAATTGCTTAATACCTTACTTAATTGTTGTAGTTGCATAAAATGCTTCTTGTGCTTAAGTATAATTGTTACATAATCTACCTTTCTATTCAGATATATGTCTATGATTGCTATTGCATCGAAATCCTTATGTGGTTATGTTTAGACTGTAATTCAAACACGACACCCACATCACACTTGACACATGATCTACTTGCAAGAATAATTACAGTTTTCCTACTTAGACGTGGTAGTCTAATTCCTATAATTTCTATTATTTTCAGGAGAAGAGTAGTTCTATGAGCGATGCGGGATGAGGCGCTGACCGAGACTTGATCCATTGTTCCCTGGCGGTTCTGCTTACTTTCAGATTGAGATTTTTGTTTTGAGATTAAATGTGAAAACTCTGATGTTGGATTTTATTATTATTGAAGTGGAAATAAATGGTGTGGTTTGCTTTTACCTTCCTGTATCGTTCTGAAATGCTTAACCCGAGAATTATTAGTTGTTTCCGCTTGGAAAAAAAAAATTTTGGGTTAAATTTCGGGGCGTTACAGTTATGGTATCAGAGCCTGGGAACAATAAATCAAGGATCACGGTCATGCCACATCCTGAGATCGCTCTGTGAGTATATTTTTATCATTCTTACTTTATTAGGCCTGATAATTGCATTGTTTTCTATATAAGTTTAGATATATACTTGTGATGATTTTATGGACACTACAATTCAAAGATAGTAAAACTGTGTGTATTGAAATGATTATTAGATGTATCGTCGATCCCAAGCTAGTTCGAGCACGGCGAACGAATGGCAGGACCAAAGGGGTTTCGTGATGGAAACTCTCGGTAATCTGGCTCAAACCATGGACACTCAAATGCGCCATCAGGCGGAGTTAGCCGCAGCCATAAGTGAAAGGCATAATACAAACACAATCACCTATGAGAAGTTCTTGAAGTTGAACCCGCCTACCTTCTCAGGCAAGGCTGATCCTGAATTAGCTGAGAGTTGGATTGCCGAGACAGAACGAGCTTTTCGGGTTCTGTCTGTTCCTGATGATAAGCAAACGGACTTCGGCACATACCGCTTGACGGAAGATGCACAGAAATGGTGGGACACAACCCGAACCATCCACTTTGCTGGAGTGGATACTATTCCATGGGAAGATTTCAAACGAACATTTCTCGAGACATATTTCCCCCAGTACGCTCGTGATCAGAAGCATCAGGAGTTCTTGGAGCTTACACAAGGAAATATGAATTTGGTGGAATACACTACCAAATTTCGGACCTTGGAGCGTTATTGCCCAAATTTGTTCGCGAATGATAAAGCCAGAGCAACTAGGTATGTCCGCGGACTCAAGGACGGATTGCGACCACGAGTGATGATAAATCTGCCATCCACCCTCGCACAAGCCATTGAAGTGGCTACTATGCTGAATGAAGAATGGGAGAGATCAAGGAAGAGTCAAAAAGACACACCGGGGAAACGGGGAGCCGGTCCGCCGCAGCATCACAGTGGCAAGAAGTACCAGCCACCTTACAAGAAGCAAAAGTACAATGGTGGAAATCGTCCTCCGCAGCAACAAGGACAAAATCGGGTGTGCCAGAAGTGCAACCGGTCCCACTATGGACAACCTTGCCCTAGAGACACAGGAGCATGTCTTTACTGTGGAAAGATGGGTCACTATGCCCGTCAGTGCCACAAGAAGATGGCGGATATGCAGAAACGAAATGCCGGGGGAGGACAGCAACACCAACCATCTCAGCCGCAGCAAACACCGCAGCAAAATGCACAGAAGAGGGTGCCGGGACGAGTATATGCCACCACTGCGGAAGAGTTTGAGAAAGGAAATCTGGTACAAGGTACTGTATTTGTCAATGGCTGTGCTGCACTTGTTCTATTTGACTGTGGTGCCACACATTCGTTCATATCCGTAGAATTTGCAAAATTACTTGGTGCACATACTGAATCTCTGAAACATGAATTATATGTGTACAATCCGATAGGATATAATTCGATATGTGTAAACTACATCCCCGATGTCATAATTGTACTTGAAGGGCAGAACTTACCTGCTGACCTAATCTTGCTCGATATGACTGAATATGATGTCATTTTGGGGATGGATTGGTTATATGAACATTATGCCAACGTTCTCTGTCGACAAGGGAAAGTAGTTTCGTCCCGACCAGGATTGCCAAAGGTTGAGTTTCGACTCTCTAGACCTACAGTGAAGGGCCGAATTGTATCGATATTAAAGGTTCAGAAGTATATGCGACAGGGGTGTCGAGCATTCCTAGTAAATGTATTCTCCTGCGAGTCGAAAGTCACACCATTAGAAGAACTTGAAGTGGTTCGTGAATTCCCGGAAGTGTTTCCGGATGAGTTGCCTGGACTACCTCCACAGCGTGAGGTGGATTTTCATATCGAGTTGGTGCCTGGGACGGCACCGATCTCGAAAGCGCCTTATCGTATGGCCCCGGTAGAATTGGAGGAGCTGAAGAAACAACTCCAGGAGTTGATGGAGCAAGGTTTCATTAGACCGAGCGTATCACCATGGGGAGCACCAGTTCTTTTCGTGAAAAAGAAAGATGGTTCTATGAGGCTGTGTATAGACTATCGGATGTTGAATCAAGCGACCGTCAAAAATAAGTATCCCCTACCTCGTATTGAAGACTTGTTCGACCAATTGCAAAAGGCTAAAGTGTTTTCAAAAATCGATCTTAGATCTGGTTATCACCAACTTCGGATAAAGGACGATGATATTCCTAAGACAGCCTTTAGAACAAGGTACGGTCACTACGAGTTCGTAGTTATGCCATTCGGACTGACAAATGCTCCTGCAGCATTCATGGACTTGATGAATCGAGTATTCAGAGCATACTTGGATACGTTTGTAATTGTCTTTATTGATGATATACTCGTATACTCAGAAAGCATAGAGCAACATCGTGAACAATTGAGGATCGTATTGGGGACTCTCAAGGAACACCAGTTGTTCGCCAAATTCTCCAAGTGCGAATTCTGGCTCGAGAAGGTCATGTTCTTGGGTCATGTCATATCGCGAGACGGAGTCGCTGTAGACCCGGCTAAGGTTGAAGCTGTATTAAATTGGGGTCAACCGAAGAATATCAGTGATATCAGGAGTTTTCTGGGATTAGCAGGTTATTATAGAAGATTCATTCAGGACTTTTCACGGATTGCTATGCCCATGACCAAGCTCCTGAGGAAAGGAATCAAGTTCGAATGGACGGATAAGTGTGAGGAGAGTTTCCAAATCTTAAAGAAGAAGCTTACCACCGCACCAGTGTTGGCTTTACCTTCAGGTCATGGTGGTTTTGTGGTCTACTCCGACGCATCAGGTACTGGGTTGGGATGTGTTTTAATGCAAAATGGTAAGGTGATAGCTTATGCCTCTCGCCAATTAAAGACTCATGAACGAAACTACCCAACTCATGATCTCGAATTGGCAGCCGTGGTGTTCGCGTTGAAAATATGGCGACATTACCTGTATGGGGAACAATTCGAGGTATTTACTGATCACAAAAGTCTCAAGTACCTGTTTTCCCAGAAAGAGTTGAACATGCGACAACGACGATGGTTGGAGTTTATAAAGGATTACGATTTTACCATTTCCTATCACCCAGGAAAGGCAAATGTGGTAGCTGACTCTCTCAGTCGCAAAGCTGGTTGCAGTTTGTCCAGTCTATTGACAAAAGGGTGGAATTTGGTGGAGGAATTCATGGATTGGAAACCGTTTTCAGATGTCGTGGGGAGTATCAAGTTATCTAATTTATCTGCTCATCCGGAGATCCTTACAAAGATTATTGAAGGTCAGAAAGAGGATCCCCAATATGAGAAATTGAAGTCACTAGCCCAACAGGAGAAGTCACATTTCTCACTCAAGGAAGATGGCAGTATTTGGATGAAAAAGCGACTTTGGGTCCCTAGTGATCCCAAGTTGAAGGAAGAACTATTGGGGGAAGCACATAGGTCCAAATACACCATACACCCAGGAGGCACGAAAATGTTTAAAGATTTACAACGAGGGTATTGGTGGAATGGAATGAAGCGTGAGGTCGCAAGTTATGTCTCGAAGTGTTTGACTTGTCAGCAAGTCAAGGTAGAACATCAGAAACCTGGTGGGATGATGCAGCAAATGGAGATTCCACAGTGGAAATGGGAAGAAATCACCATGGACTTCGTGGTGGGTTTGCCCAAAACACGGAAACATGACGCTATATGGGTAATAGTGGATCGATTGACCAAATCGGCTCACTTTCTACCCATACGAATAAATCAATCCCTCGAGAGCTTAGCAGACTTATACATCAGAGAGGTTGTTCGACTGCATGGAGTACCAGTTTCTATTATCTCAAATCGAGATCCTCGATTTACTTCTCGGTTTTGGGGTCAGTTGCAACAGGCCTTGGGTACGAAACTGAAGCTGAGTACTGCTTTTCATTCCCAGACTGACGGACAATCAGAGAGGACTATCCAGACACTAGAAGATATGCTGCGAGCATGTATGCTGGATTGGAAAGGTGAGTGGGACAAGCATGTTGTGTTAGCCGAATATGCCTACAATAATAGTTACCATGCGAGTATCGGCATGGCTCCTTTCGAAGCTCTGTATGGAAGACCATGTAGATCACCTGTGTATTGGGATGAAATTGGTGAACGGTCGGTAGAATCACCAATCGTGTTACAACATTATACCCAACAGATAAAGATGATAAGAGATAGACTGCTCACAGCCCAGAGTCGACAAAAGAGTTATGCAGATCAAAGGCGCAGGGAGCTCACTTTTGATGTGGGGGATCGAGTCTTTGTGAAGGTATCACCCACCAAAAGTGTATTTCGTTTTGGTAAGAAAGGAAAATTGAGTCCCAGATATGTCGGACCTTTTGAGATTTTGGAACGGATTGGAGAAACGGCCTATCGTATAGCCCTACCTCCTCAGTATGCTCAGATACATAACGTATTCCATATATCTATGTTAAGAAAATATCTTCAAGATCCGGCACATGTCATCCAATATGAGGACGTAGATATAAGGGAAGACCTAACAATGGAAGAAAAACCAGTGGAAATATTGGAACGAAGCGAACGAGTCTTGAGATCAAAGACCATTCCTCTCGTCAAGGTGAGATGGCAACACCATGGCATCGATGAAAGCACGTGGGAACCGGAGGCTAATATGCGGGAGAAGTACCCCAACCTTTTCGAGTAAGCAACCACAGGTAAATTTCGAGGACGAAATTTCTTTAAGGGGGAAAGAATGTAATAACTGCAAATTTTCCCATTAAAAATTTTAATGTTTTATGCGTAAAATAGGTTGAATTGGGCACGGATCCAAGTTTCGGATCCAGAACCATACTTAAGTGATACCCTTATACATATAAACCTATTAAATATCTATATATACGTAAATAAGAAAATAAATAATATATATATATATATAAATAGATTATTAGGTGGGATTTGGACCCAACTATGGGTCCACATCTTTAAATAAGACCCGGATCCAACACGTGGTTGGATCCCGAGTGCGGGTCGCGGGTCGGACCCGGACCCGGCCCACACCCTGTAAAAAGGATACAAAGGGGGGCCCGATAAGGGGGTTGCCCGATAAAAATGAAGGGGGAAACCCCCCGATAAGTCACTGGTTAGGGTTCTTTTGAACCCTAACATTTGGAAATGGGAGGGGGGAAGCCGAAGCCGCCGGGCTTCCTTCCTTTTTGGAAGGTCACCCACCTACAAAGGGGGACCCCAAACCCTTCCTTCTCCCTCTCTCGCTGTCCCATGCTCTCTCTCACTCTTTTCTACCTTTCTAAAACTCGAAGCTCCCACCAATCCCAAGCCGCAGTTCGAGGCCTTGCAGTGAGGAGCCAACCTCGCCGGTAGTGGTGCTGTCCAGGCCGACCGACCCCTCTAGTGGATGCCGCAACAACCTCGCCGGATAATGGTAGGTTATTGTGCTTATTTTTGTAAGTATTTTATGTTTCGGGATGATTGGGAGAGGGTTTTACGATAGATGCTACCATGAGTAAGGGGGGGAACTGTTTTCTTTTTTTTCTTTTAACCGATTGGGTGTTTGTTGATGATTCATTCCTCATTCTCGGATTAGTGAACTAGTATGAAATTTAGATGTTAAATCTATATCCTTTCCAATCGAAAACCCTAGTTCGAATTGTGTTTTTCTTGACCTTGGTATTGAAAGCCCTAACTAAGAGTCTGTGTGTTTTTTTTTATCCTTTCAAGCCTGAAATGTGCATGACCGTTTCAAATTATGTCTGATGTTGTATGAATCATCACTAAAATTGTTTTGGGATACTTAAAAGATGAATATATCATACCTTCAAATAATCGTTTATTTATGTTTATCAATTCGGTGTTATGACCGTGTGCACCTGATATACTTAGGGGTGGTGATTGCCCCTACGATTTAACCTGTGGAAGAACTTAATAGATAGTTACTTTCGTTTTTTTTTTTGGGGGTTCAGCCAAGTTATCTTGATCACACCATAGGTTCGGAATGAATGTCTAGTTGTTGTTTTATTTCTGTATAAAACAACATGTTGTTTGATATTTAACAGCCGAGTTATCTTGATCACACCATAGGTTCGGAATGAATGTCTAGTTGTTGTTTTATTTCGGTATAACACAACATGCTGTTTGATATTTAACAATACTATAAAATGCAGTAGAATGACTGAAACCATTGTTTGATGTATATGCTGTATGGTGGCTGAACTGAAACAAAAAAAAAATATGTGTTTAGTTCATGCTGCTGAATGAATTCTGGTTCCTTCTTTTATTTTCTGAGTAACCCAGCGTGTTGTGCATCACTTAGTTAACTTGTGGGATACAGTAGAATGGCGGAGTGGTTCATGTTGGATTTTAGAATTTCAATATGCTAGCTGAATAATACCTAGTTGTCACTTCTCTTGTGCACGAAATTTCTGTGTTTGTATTACTGTAATAGGCTGAATGGGTTTACAGTCTTTGTGATTTTTGGCTTAGATTCCCCATAAAACTGCAAGTTCTCTTACATTCCAACTTCCGCCTTAGAGTAGCAGTTGTACACCAATGATAGTTTTAAAGTCTTAAGACAATTCCTGGATCTCTTCATGTAGAAAATGAGTGAGACATATCAAAGAAATGTTATGTATTGACATTGTATATTGCCCGTGTTCAGAGTATGTGAATTTCTTTTCCTTGGAGCATTCTGAATTGAAAGGAAATAATCTAGTGGTAACCTAAATGGGCAAATGATTAAGTAAGTCATGGTTATCCCTTTCTACTAGGGGTTTGGTTGGGAAACCTTGCTCAATGGGCGATATGGGTTAGATACCTAATGAAGGTACGTGGTTTGATTCAATTATTTTGGTAAGAAAATTAAAGTATTAACTCTTGTGCTTGACTGGTTTAAAGGCACCGGAGCACCCTGAGTGAGTTTATGAAAACAACATGGAAAATGATGGGGTTGATTCATACACTGGGATAAAATGACTAAGGTCGGAAATCTACGACTGTGGTAGTAGCAGGTTTGGGGAAAAATGCTCCTACACCCTGAAAGGTTAACTAAATGAAAAGATTTACTCACTCAGATTCGGGCTTACCTTGGAGAGGGTAAGTGGTACAAAACTCCGGGGACATAATTTTAGTTTCGAGCTAAAGTGACTCGTTGGTCCCAGTCCTCGGAGTTGGGGGACCCGGACTACCAATATGTCCTAGGTGGTAGTTCCATGTTCTTCTGCAGAAGTTAGGGATGCATCCTGTTTTGGTTTTGGCCTTTGGGAGTTTCTCTCGGTCACTGGCCGCTCCCTTGGGATTTCAGTCACAGTTAGAGTGTTCGGGTTAATAAAACAACCCTGAGTAATATACCCCCGGACATTCTCTTCTGTGATGGTTGCCTTGGCCCGTGTGTACCCGCGGGATAAGAAAAGATAAACACTAACTAGAACAGTTAGGTATCACTGTATGGGAGTCATTAAAGAGACAATTGCTTACTCTTCCATCATGTTTTATATTCGTTGCTTATGTTGAAACGACATCCTAAATTGTGTATTTATTAGTTAATTGAATTCATATTATGGATGTTGTTCATGTTAGTGTAAGTTCTGCTTGAATTGCTTAATACCTTACTTAATTGTTGTAGTTGCATAAAATGCTTCTTGTGCTTAAGTATAATTGTTACATAATCTACCTTTCTATTCAGATATATGTCTATGATTGCTATTGCATCGAAATCCTTATGTGGTTATGTTTAGACTGTAATTCAAACACGACACCCACATCACACTTGACACATGATCTACTTGCAAGAATAATTACAGTTTTCCTACTTAGACGTGGTAGTCTAATTCCTATAATTTCTATTATTTTCAGGAGAAGAGTAGTTCTATGAGCGATGCGGGATGAGGCGCTGACCGAGACTTGATCCATTGTTCCCTGGCGGTTCTGCTTACTTTCAGATTGAGATTTTTGTTTTGAGACTAAATGTGAAAACTCTGATGTTGGATTTTATTATTATTGAAGTGGAAATAAATGGTGTGGTTTGCTTTTACCTTCCTGTATCGTTCTGAAATGCTTAACCCGAGAATTATTAGTTGTTTCCGCTTGGAAAAAAAAAATTTTGGGTTAAATTTCGGGGCGTTACAGTTATGGTATCAGAGCCTGGGAACAATAAATCAAGGATCACGGTCATGCCACATCCTGAGATCGCTCTGTGAGTATATTTTTATCATTCTTACTTTATTAGGCCTGATAATTGCATTGTTTTCTATATAAGTTTAGATATATACTTGTGATGATTTTATGGACACTACAATTCAAAGATAGTAAAACTGTGTGTATTGAAATGATTATTAGATGTATCGTCGATCCCAAGCTAGTTCGAGCACGGCGAACGAATGGCAGGACCAAAGGGGTTTCGTGATGGAAACTCTCGGTAATCTGGCTCAAACCATGGACACTCAAATGCGCCATCAGGCGGAGTTAGCCGCAGCCATAAGTGAAAGGCATAATACAAACACAATCACCTATGAGAAGTTCTTGAAGTTGAACCCGCCTACCTTCTCAGGCAAGGCTGATCCTGAATTAGCTGAGAGTTGGATTGCCGAGACAGAACGAGCTTTTCGGGTTCTGTCTGTTCCTGATGATAAGCAAACGGACTTCGGCACATACCGCTTGACGGAAGATGCACAGAAATGGTGGGACACAACCCGAACCATCCACTTTGCTGGAGTGGATACTATTCCATGGGAAGATTTCAAACGAACATTTCTCGAGACATATTTCCCCCAGTACGCTCGTGATCAGAAGCATCAGGAGTTCTTGGAGCTTACACAAGGAAATATGAATTTGGTGGAATACACTACCAAATTTCGGACCTTGGAGCGTTATTGCCCAAATTTGTTCGCGAATGATAAAGCCAGAGCAACTAGGTATGTCCGCGGACTCAAGGACGGATTGCGACCACGAGTGATGATAAATCTGCCATCCACCCTCGCACAAGCCATTGAAGTGGCTACTATGCTGAATGAAGAATGGGAGAGATCAAGGAAGAGTCAAAAAGACACACCGGGGAAACGGGGAGCCGGTCCGCCGCAGCATCACAGTGGCAAGAAGTACCAGCCACCTTACAAGAAGCAAAAGTACAATGGTGGAAATCGTCCTCCGCAGCAACAAGGACAAAATCGGGTGTGCCAGAAGTGCAACCGGTCCCACTATGGACAACCTTGCCCTAGAGACACAGGAGCATGTCTTTACTGTGGAAAGATGGGTCACTATGCCCGTCAGTGCCACAAGAAGATGGCGGATATGCAGAAACGAAATGCCGGGGGAGGACAGCAACACCAACCATCTCAGCCGCAGCAAACACCGCAGCAAAATGCACAGAAGAGGGTGCCGGGACGAGTATATGCCACCACTGCGGAAGAGTTGGAGAAAGGAAATCTGGTACAAGGTACTGTATTTGTCAATGGCTGTGCTGCACTTGTTCTATTTGACTGTGGTGCCACACATTCGTTCATATCCGTAGAATTTGCAAAATTACTTGGTGCACATACTGAATCTCTGAAACATGAATTATATGTGTACAATCCGATAGGATATAATTCGATATGTGTAAACTACATCCCCGATGTCATAATTGTACTTGAAGGGCAGAACTTACCTGCTGACCTAATCTTGCTCGATATGACTGAATATGATGTCATTTTGGGGATGGATTGGTTATATGAACATTATGCCAACGTTCTCTGTCGACAAGGGAAAGTAGTTTCGTCCCGACCAGGATTGCCAAAGGTTGAGTTTCGACTCTCTAGACCTACAGTGAAGGGCCGAATTGTATCGATATTAAAGGTTCAGAAGTATATGCGACAGGGGTGTCGAGCATTCCTAGTAAATGTATTCTCCTGCGAGTCGAAAGTCACACCATTAGAAGAACTTGAAGTGGTTCGTGAATTCCCGGAAGTGTTTCCGGATGAGTTGCCTGGACTACCTCCACAGCGTGAGGTGGATTTTCATATCGAGTTGGTGCCTGGGACGGCACCGATCTCGAAAGCGCCTTATCGTATGGCCCCGGTAGAATTGGAGGAGCTGAAGAAACAACTCCAGGAGTTGATGGAGCAAGGTTTCATTAGACCGAGCGTATCACCATGGGGAGCACCAGTTCTTTTCGTGAAAAAGAAAGATGGTTCTATGAGGCTGTGTATAGACTATCGGATGTTGAATCAAGCGACCGTCAAAAATAAGTATCCCCTACCTCGTATTGAAGACTTGTTCGACCAATTGCAAAAGGCTAAAGTGTTTTCAAAAATCGATCTTAGATCTGGTTATCACCAACTTCGGATAAAGGACGATGATATTCCTAAGACAGCCTTTAGAACAAGGTACGGTCACTACGAGTTCGTAGTTATGCCATTCGGACTGACAAATGCTCCTGCAGCATTCATGGACTTGATGAATCGAGTATTCAGAGCATACTTGGATACGTTTGTAATTGTCTTTATTGATGATATACTCGTATACTCAGAAAGCATAGAGCAACATCGTGAACAATTGAGGATCGTATTGGGGACTCTCAAGGAACACCAGTTGTTCGCCAAATTCTCCAAGTGCGAATTCTGGCTCGAGAAGGTCATGTTCTTGGGTCATGTCATATCGCGAGACGGAGTCGCTGTAGACCCGGCTAAGGTTGAAGCTGTATTAAATTGGGGTCAACCGAAGAATATCAGTGATATCAGGAGTTTTCTGGGATTAGCAGGTTATTATAGAAGATTCATTCAGGACTTTTCACGGATTGCTATGCCCATGACCAAGCTCCTGAGGAAAGGAATCAAGTTCGAATGGACGGATAAGTGTGAGGAGAGTTTCCAAATCTTAAAGAAGAAGCTTACCACCGCACCAGTGTTGGCTTTACCTTCAGGTCATGGTGGTTTTGTGGTCTACTCCGACGCATCAGGTACTGGGTTGGGATGTGTTTTAATGCAAAATGGTAAGGTGATAGCTTATGCCTCTCGCCAATTAAAGACTCATGAACGAAACTACCCAACTCATGATCTCGAATTGGCAGCCGTGGTGTTCGCGTTGAAAATATGGCGACATTACCTGTATGGGGAACAATTCGAGGTATTTACTGATCACAAAAGTCTCAAGTACCTGTTTTCCCAGAAAGAGTTGAACATGCGACAACGACGATGGTTGGAGTTTATAAAGGATTACGATTTTACCATTTCCTATCACCCAGGAAAGGCAAATGTGGTAGCTGACTCTCTCAGTCGCAAAGCTGGTTGCAGTTTGTCCAGTCTATTGACAAAAGGGTGGAATTTGGTGGAGGAATTCATGGATTGGAAACCGTTTTCAGATGTCGTGGGGAGTATCAAGTTATCTAATTTATCTGCTCATCCGGAGATCCTTACAAAGATTATTGAAGGTCAGAAAGAGGATCCCCAATATGAGAAATTGAAGTCACTAGCCCAACAGGAGAAGTCACATTTCTCACTCAAGGAAGATGGCAGTATTTGGATGAAAAAGCGACTTTGGGTCCCTAGTGATCCCAAGTTGAAGGAAGAACTATTGGGGGAAGCACATAGGTCCAAATACACCATACACCCAGGAGGCACGAAAATGTTTAAAGATTTACAACGAGGGTATTGGTGGAATGGAATGAAGCGTGAGGTCGCAAGTTATGTCTCGAAGTGTTTGACTTGTCAGCAAGTCAAGGTAGAACATCAGAAACCTGGTGGGATGATGCAGCAAATGGAGATTCCACAGTGGAAATGGGAAGAAATCACCATGGACTTCGTGGTGGGTTTGCCCAAAACACGGAAACATGACGCTATATGGGTAATAGTGGATCGATTGACCAAATCGGCTCACTTTCTACCCATACGAATAAATCAATCCCTCGAGAGCTTAGCAGACTTATACATCAGAGAGGTTGTTCGACTGCATGGAGTACCAGTTTCTATTATCTCAGATCGAGATCCTCGATTTACTTCTCGGTTTTGGGGTCAGTTGCAACAGGCCTTGGGTACGAAACTGAAGCTGAGTACTGCTTTTCATTCCCAGACTGACGGACAATCAGAGAGGACTATCCAGACACTAGAAGATATGCTGCGAGCATGTATGCTGGATTGGAAAGGTGAGTGGGACAAGCATGTTGTGTTAGCCGAATATGCCTACAATAATAGTTACCATGCGAGTATCGGCATGGCTCCTTTCGAAGCTCTGTATGGAAGACCATGTAGATCACCTGTGTATTGGGATGAAATTGGTGAACGGTCGGTAGAATCACCAATCGTGTTACAACATTATACCCAACAGATAAAGATGATAAGAGATAGACTGCTCACAGCCCAGAGTCGACAAAAGAGTTATGCAGATCAAAGGCGCAGGGAGCTCACTTTTGATGTGGGGGATCGAGTCTTTGTGAAGGTATCACCCACCAAAAGTGTATTTCGTTTTGGTAAGAAAGGAAAATTGAGTCCCAGATATGTCGGACCTTTTGAGATTTTGGAACGGATTGGAGAAACGGCCTATCGTATAGCCCTACCTCCTCAGTATGCTCAGATACATAACGTATTCCATATATCTATGTTAAGAAAATATCTTCAAGATCCGGCACATGTCATCCAATATGAGGACGTAGATATAAGGGAAGACCTAACAATGGAAGAAAAACCAGTGGAAATATTGGAACGAAGCGAACGAGTCTTGAGATCAAAGACCATTCCTCTCGTCAAGGTGAGATGGCAACACCATGGCATCGATGAAAGCACGTGGGAACCGGAGGCTAATATGCGGGAGAAGTACCCCAACCTTTTCGAGTAAGCAACCACAGGTAAATTTCGAGGACGAAATTTCTTTAAGGGGGAAAGAATGTAATAACTGCAAATTTTCCCATTAAAAATTTTAATGTTTTATGCGTAAAATAGGTTGAATTGGGCACGGATCCAAGTTTCGGATCCAGAACCATACTTAAGTGATACCCTTATACATATAAACCTATTAAATATCTATATATACGTAAATAAGAAAATAAATAATATATATATATATATAAATAGATTATTAGGTGGGATTTGGACCCAACTATGGGTCCACATCTTTAAATAAGACCCGGATCCAACACGTGGTTGGATCCCGAGTGCGGGTCGCGGGTCGGACCCGGACCCGGCCCACACCCTGTAAAAAGGATACAAAGGGGGGCCCGATAAGGGGGTTGCCCGATAAAAATGAAGGGGGAAACCCCCCGATAAGTCACTGGTTAGGGTTCTTTTGAACCCTAACATTTGGAAATGGGAGGGGGGAAGCCGAAGCCGCCGGGCTTCCTTCCTTTTTGGAAGGTCACCCACCTACAAAGGGGGACCCCAAACCCTTCCTTCTCCCTCTCTCGCTGTCCCATGCTCTCTCTCACTCTTTTCTACCTTTCTAAAACTCGAAGCTCCCACCAATCCCAAGCCGCAGCTCGAGGCCTTGCAGTGAGGAGCCAACCTCGCCGGTAGTGGTGCTGTCCAGGCCGACCGACCCCTCTAGTGGATGCCGCAACAACCTCGCCGGATAATGGTAGGTTATTGTGCTTATTTTTGTAAGTATTTTATGTTTCGGGATGATTGGGAGAGGGTTTTACGATAGATGCTACCATGAGTAAGGGGGGGAACTGTTTTCTTTTTTTTCTTTTAACCGATTGGGTGTTTGTTGATGATTCATTCCTCATTCTCGGATTAGTGAACTAGTATGAAATTTAGATGTTAAATCTATATCCTTTCCAATCGAAAACCCTAGTTCGAATTGTGTTTTTCTTGACCTTGGTATTGAAAGCCCTAACTAAGAGTCTGTGTGTTTTTTTTTATCCTTTCAAGCCTGAAATGTGCATGACCGTTTCAAATTATGTCTGATGTTGTATGAATCATCACTAAAATTGTTTTGGGATACTTAAAAGATGAATATATCATACCTTCAAATAATCGTTTATTTATGTTTATCAATTCGGTGTTATGACCGTGTGCACCTGATATACTTAGGGGTGGTGATTGCCCCTACGATTTAACCTGTGGAAGAACTTAATAGATAGTTACTTTTGTTTTTTTTTTTTTGGGGTTCAGCCGAGTTATCTTGATCACACCATAGGTTCGGAATGAATGTCTAGTTGTTGTTTTATTTCTGTATAACACAACATGCTGTTTGATATTTAACAGCCGAGTTATCTTGATCACACCATAGGTTCGGAATGAATGTCTAGTTGTTGTTTTATTTCGGTATAACACAACATGCTGTTTGATATTTAACAATACTATAAAATGCAGTAGAATGGCTGAAACCATTGTTTGATGTATATGCTGTATGGTGGCTGAACTGAAACAAAAAAAAAAATATGTGTTTAGTTCATGCTGCTGAATGAATTCTGGTTCCTTCTTTTATTTTCTGAGTAACCCAGCGTGTTGTGCATCACTTAGTTAACTTGTGGGATACAGTAGAATGGCGGAGTGGTTCATGTTGGATTTTAGAATTTCAATATGCTAGCTGAATAATACCTAGTTGTCACTTCTCTTGTGCACGAAATTTCTGTGTTTGTATTACTGTAATAGGCTGAATGGGTTTACAGTCTTTGTGATTTTTGGCTTAGATTCCCCATAAAACTGCAAGTTCTCTTACATTCCAACTTCCGCCTTAGAGTAGCAGTTGTACACCAATGATAGTTTTAAAGTCTTAAGACAATTCCTGGATCTCTTCATGTAGAAAATGAGTGAGACATATCAAAGAAATGTTATGTATTGACATTGTATATTGCCCGTGTTCAGAGTATGTGAATTTCTTTTCCTTGGAGCATTCTGAATTGAAAGGAAATAATCTAGTGGTAACCTAAATGGGCAAATGATTAAGTAAGTCATGGTTATCCCTTTCTACTAGGGGTTTGGTTGGGAAACCTTGCTCAATGGGCGATATGGGTTAGATACCTAATGAAGGTACGTGGTTTGATTCAATTATTTTGGTAAGAAAATTAAAGTATTAACTCTTGTGCTTGACTGGTTTAAAGGCACCGGAGCACCCTGAGTGAGTTTATGAAAACAACATGGAAAATGATGGGGTTGATTCATACACTGGGATAAAATGACTAAGGTTGGAAATCTACGACTGTGGTAGTAGCAGGTTTGGGGAAAAATGCTCCTACACCCTGAAAGGTTAACTAAATGAAAAGATTTACTCACTCAGATTCGGGCTTACCTTGGAGAGGGTAAGTGGTACAAAACTCCGTGGACATAATTTTAGTTTCGAGCTAAAGTGACTCGTTGGTCCCAGTCCTCGGAGTTGGGGGACCCGGACTACCAATATGTCCTAGGTGGTAGTTCCATGTTCTTCTGCAGAAGTTAGGGATGCATCCTGTTTTGGTTTTGTCCTTTGGGAGTTTCTCTCGGTCACTGGCCGCTCCCTTGGGATTTCAGTCACAGTTAGAGTGTTCGGGTTAATAAAACAACCCTGAGTAATATACCCCCGGACATTCTCTTCTGTGATGGTTGCCTTGGCCCGTGTGTACCCGCGGGATAAGAAAAGATAAACACTAACTAGAACAGTTAGGTATCACTGTATGGGAGTCATTAAAGAGACAATTGCTTACTCTTCCATCATGTTTTATATTCGTTGCTTATGTTGAAACGACATCCTAAATTGTGTATTTATTAGTTAATTGAATTCATATTATGGATGTTGTTCATGTTAGTGTAAGTTCTGCTTGAATTGCTTAATACCTTACTTAATTGTTGTAGTTGCATAAAATGCTTCTTGTGCTTAAGTATAATTGTTACATAATCTACCTTTCTATTCAGATATATGTCTATGATTGCTATTGCATCGAAATCCTTATGTGGTTATGTTTAGACTGTAATTCAAACACGACACCCACATCACACTTGACACATGATCTACTTGCAAGAATAATTACAGTTTTCCTACTTAGACGTGGTAGTCTAATTCCTATAATTTCTATTATTTTCAGGAGAAGAGTAGTTCTATGAGCGATGCGGGATGAGGCGCTGACCGAGACTTGATCCATTGTTCCCTGGCGGTTCTGCTTACTTTCAGATTGAGATTTTTGTTTTGAGACTAAATGTGAAAACTCTGATGTTGGATTTTATTATTATTGAAGTGGAAATAAATGGTGTGGTTTGCTTTTACCTTCCTGTATCGTTCTGAAATGCTTAACCCGAGAATTATTAGTTGTTTCCGCTTGGAAAAAAAAAATTTTGGGTTAAATTTCGGGGCGTTACAGTTATGGTATCAGAGCCTGGGAACAATAAATCAAGGATCACGGTCATGCCACATCCTGAGATCGCTCTGTGAGTATATTTTTATCATTCTTACTTTATTAGGCCTGATAATTGCATTGTTTTCTATATAAGTTTAGATATATACTTGTGATGATTTTATGGACACTACAATTCAAAGATAGTAAAACTGTGTGTATTGAAATGATTATTAGATGTATCGTCGATCCCAAGCTAGTTCGAGCACGGCGAACGAATGGCAGGACCAAAGGGGTTTCGTGATGGAAACTCTCGGTAATCTGGCTCAAACCATGGACACTCAAATGCGCCATCAGGCGGAGTTAGCCGCAGCCATAAGTGAAAGGCATAATACAAACACAATCACCTATGAGAAGTTCTTGAAGTTGAACCCGCCTACCTTCTCAGGCAAGGCTGATCCTGAATTAGCTGAGAGTTGGATTGCCGAGACAGAACGAGCTTTTCGGGTTCTGTCTGTTCCTGATGATAAGCAAACGGACTTCGGCACATACCGCTTGACGGAAGATGCACAGAAATGGTGGGACACAACCCGAACCATCCACTTTGCTGGAGTGGATACTATTCCATGGGAAGATTTCAAACGAACATTTCTCGAGACATATTTCCCCCAGTACGCTCGTGATCAGAAGCATCAGGAGTTCTTGGAGCTTACACAAGGAAATATGAATTTGGTGGAATACACTACCAAATTTCGGACCTTGGAGCGTTATTGCCCAAATTTGTTCGCGAATGATAAAGCCAGAGCAACTAGGTATGTCCGCGGACTCAAGGACGGATTGCGACCACGAGTGATGATAAATCTGCCATCCACCCTCGCACAAGCCATTGAAGTGGCTACTATGCTGAATGAAGAATGGGAGAGATCAAGGAAGAGTCAAAAAGACACACCGGGGAAACGGGGAGCCGGTCCGCCGCAGCATCACAGTGGCAAGAAGTACCAGCCACCTTACAAGAAGCAAAAGTACAATGGTGGAAATCGTCCTCCGCAGCAACAAGGACAAAATCGGGTGTGCCAGAAGTGCAACCGGTCCCACTATGGACAACCTTGCCCTAGAGACACAGGAGCATGTCTTTACTGTGGAAAGATGGGTCACTATGCCCGTCAGTGCCACAAGAAGATGGCGGATATGCAGAAACGAAATGCCGGGGGAGGACAGCAACACCAACCATCTCAGCCGCAGCAAACACCGCAGCAAAATGCACAGAAGAGGGTGCCGGGACGAGTATATGCCACCACTGCGGAAGAGTTTGAGAAAGGAAATCTGGTACAAGGTACTGTATTTGTCAATGGCTGTGCTGCACTTGTTCTATTTGACTGTGGTGCCACACATTCGTTCATATCCGTAGAATTTGCAAAATTACTTGGTGCACATACTGAATCTCTGAAACATGAATTATATGTGTACAATCCGATAGGATATAATTCGATATGTGTAAACTACATCCCCGATGTCATAATTGTACTTGAAGGGCAGAACTTACCTGCTGACCTAATCTTGCTCGATATGACTGAATATGATGTCATTTTGGGGATGGATTGGTTATATGAACATTATGCCAACGTTCTCTGTCGACAAGGGAAAGTAGTTTCGTCCCGACCAGGATTGCCAAAGGTTGAGTTTCGACTCTCTAGACCTACAGTGAAGGGCCGAATTGTATCGATATTAAAGGTTCAGAAGTATATGCGACAGGGGTGTCGAGCATTCCTAGTAAATGTATTCTCCTGCGAGTCGAAAGTCACACCATTAGAAGAACTTGAAGTGGTTCGTGAATTCCCGGAAGTGTTTCCGGATGAGTTGCCTGGACTACCTCCACAGCGTGAGGTGGATTTTCATATCGAGTTGGTGCCTGGGACGGCACCGATCTCGAAAGCGCCTTATCGTATGGCCCCGGTAGAATTGGAGGAGCTGAAGAAACAACTCCAGGAGTTGATGGAGCAAGGTTTCATTAGACCGAGCGTATCACCATGGGGAGCACCAGTTCTTTTCGTGAAAAAGAAAGATGGTTCTATGAGGCTGTGTATAGACTATCGGATGTTGAATCAAGCGACCGTCAAAAATAAGTATCCCCTACCTCGTATTGAAGACTTGTTCGACCAATTGCAAAAGGCTAAAGTGTTTTCAAAAATCGATCTTAGATCTGGTTATCACCAACTTCGGATAAAGGACGATGATATTCCTAAGACAGCCTTTAGAACAAGGTACGGTCACTACGAGTTCGTAGTTATGCCATTCGGACTGACAAATGCTCCTGCAGCATTCATGGACTTGATGAATCGAGTATTCAGAGCATACTTGGATACGTTTGTAATTGTCTTTATTGATGATATACTCGTATACTCAGAAAGCATAGAGCAACATCGTGAACAATTGAGGATCGTATTGGGGACTCTCAAGGAACACCAGTTGTTCGCCAAATTCTCCAAGTGCGAATTCTGGCTCGAGAAGGTCATGTTCTTGGGTCATGTCATATCGCGAGACGGAGTCGCTGTAGACCCGGCTAAGGTTGAAGCTGTATTAAATTGGGGTCAACCGAAGAATATCAGTGATATCAGGAGTTTTCTGGGATTAGCAGGTTATTATAGAAGATTCATTCAGGACTTTTCACGGATTGCTATGCCCATGACCAAGCTCCTGAGGAAAGGAATCAAGTTCGAATGGACGGATAAGTGTGAGGAGAGTTTCCAAATCTTAAAGAAGAAGCTTACCACCGCACCAGTGTTGGCTTTACCTTCAGGTCATGGTGGTTTTGTGGTCTACTCCGACGCATCAGGTACTGGGTTGGGATGTGTTTTAATGCAAAATGGTAAGGTGATAGCTTATGCCTCTCGCCAATTAAAGACTCATGAACGAAACTACCCAACTCATGATCTCGAATTGGCAGCCGTGGTGTTCGCGTTGAAAATATGGCGACATTACCTGTATGGGGAACAATTCGAGGTATTTACTGATCACAAAAGTCTCAAGTACCTGTTTTCCCAGAAAGAGTTGAACATGCGACAACGACGATGGTTGGAGTTTATAAAGGATTACGATTTTACCATTTCCTATCACCCAGGAAAGGCAAATGTGGTAGCTGACTCTCTCAGTCGCAAAGCTGGTTGCAGTTTGTCCAGTCTATTGACAAAAGGGTGGAATTTGGTGGAGGAATTCATGGATTGGAAACCGTTTTCAGATGTCGTGGGGAGTATCAAGTTATCTAATTTATCTGCTCATCCGGAGATCCTTACAAAGATTATTGAAGGTCAGAAAGAGGATCCCCAATATGAGAAATTGAAGTCACTAGCCCAACAGGAGAAGTCACATTTCTCACTCAAGGAAGATGGCAGTATTTGGATGAAAAAGCGACTTTGGGTCCCTAGTGATCCCAAGTTGAAGGAAGAACTATTGGGGGAAGCACATAGGTCCAAATACACCATACACCCAGGAGGCACGAAAATGTTTAAAGATTTACAACGAGGGTATTGGTGGAATGGAATGAAGCGTGAGGTCGCAAGTTATGTCTCGAAGTGTTTGACTTGTCAGCAAGTCAAGGTAGAACATCAGAAACCTGGTGGGATGATGCAGCAAATGGAGATTCCACAGTGGAAATGGGAAGAAATCACCATGGACTTCGTGGTGGGTTTGCCCAAAACACGGAAACATGACGCTATATGGGTAATAGTGGATCGATTGACCAAATCGGCTCACTTTCTACCCATACGAATAAATCAATCCCTCGAGAGCTTAGCAGACTTATACATCAGAGAGGTTGTTCGACTGCATGGAGTACCAGTTTCTATTATCTCAGATCGAGATCCTCGATTTACTTCTCGGTTTTGGGGTCAGTTGCAACAGGCCTTGGGTACGAAACTGAAGCTGAGTACTGCTTTTCATTCCCAGACTGACGGACAATCAGAGAGGACTATCCAGACACTAGAAGATATGCTGCGAGCATGTATGCTGGATTGGAAAGGTGAGTGGGACAAGCATGTTGTGTTAGCCGAATATGCCTACAATAATAGTTACCATGCGAGTATCGGCATGGCTCCTTTCGAAGCTCTGTATGGAAGACCATGTAGATCACCTGTGTATTGGGATGAAATTGGTGAACGGTCGGTAGAATCACCAATCGTGTTACAACATTATACCCAACAGATAAAGATGATAAGAGATAGACTGCTCACAGCCCAGAGTCGACAAAAGAGTTATGCAGATCAAAGGCGCAGGGAGCTCACTTTTGATGTGGGGGATCGAGTCTTTGTGAAGGTATCACCCACCAAAAGTGTATTTCGTTTTGGTAAGAAAGGAAAATTGAGTCCCAGATATGTCGGACCTTTTGAGATTTTGGAACGGATTGGAGAAACGGCCTATCGTATAGCCCTACCTCCTCAGTATGCTCAGATACATAACGTATTCCATATATCTATGTTAAGAAAATATCTTCAAGATCCGGCACATGTCATCCAATATGAGGACGTAGATATAAGGGAAGACCTAACAATGGAAGAAAAACCAGTGGAAATATTGGAACGAAGCGAACGAGTCTTGAGATCAAAGACCATTCCTCTCGTCAAGGTGAGATGGCAACACCATGGCATCGATGAAAGCACGTGGGAACCGGAGGCTAATATGCGGGAGAAGTACCCCAACCTTTTCGAGTAAGCAACCACAGGTAAATTTCGAGGACGAAATTTCTTTAAGGGGGAAAGAATGTAATAACTGCAAATTTTCCCATTAAAAATTTTAATGTTTTATGCGTAAAATAGGTTGAATTGGGCACGGATCCAAGTTTCGGATCCAGAACCATACTTAAGTGATACCCTTATACATATAAACCTATTAAATATCTATATATACGTAAATAAGAAAATAAATAATATATATATATATATAAATAGATTATTAGGTGGGATTTGGACCCAACTATGGGTCCACATCTTTAAATAAGACCCGGATCCAACACGTGGTTGGATCCCGAGTGCGGGTCGCGGGTCGGACCCGGACCCGGCCCACACCCTGTAAAAAGGATACAAAGGGGGGCCCGATAAGGGGGTTGCCCGATAAAAATGAAGGGGGAAACCCCCCGATAAGTCACTGGTTAGGGTTCTTTTGAACCCTAACATTTGGAAATGGGAGGGGGGAAGCCGAAGCCGCCGGGCTTCCTTCCTTTTTGGAAGGTCACCCACCTACAAAGGGGGACCCCAAACCCTTCCTTCTCCCTCTCTCGTTGTCCCATGCTCTCTCTCACTCTTTTCTACCTTTCTAAAACTCGAAGCTCCCACCAATCCCAAGCCGCAGCTCGAGGCCTTGCAGTGAGGAGCCAACCTCGCCGGTAGTGGTGCTGTCCAGGCCGACCGACCCCTCTAGTGGATGCCGCAACAACCTCGCCGGATAATGGTAGGTTATTGTGCTTATTTTTGTAAGTATTTTATGTTTCGGGATGATTGGGAGAGGGTTTTACGATAGATGCTACCATGAGTAAGGGGGGGAACTGTTTTCTTTTTTTTCTTTTAACCGATTGGGTGTTTGTTGATGATTCATTCCTCATTCTCGGATTAGTGAACTAGTATGAAATTTAGATGTTAAATCTATATCCTTTCCAATCGAAAACCCTAGTTCGAATTGTGTTTTTCTTGACCTTGGTATTGAAAGCCCTAACTAAGAGTCTGTGTGTTTTTTTTTATCCTTTCAAGCCTGAAATGTGCATGACCGTTTCAAATTATGTCTGATGTTGTATGAATCATCACTAAAATTGTTTTGGGATACTTAAAAGATGAATATATCATACCTTCAAATAATCGTTTATTTATGTTTATCAATTCGGTGTTATGACCGTGTGCACCTGATATACTTAGGGGTGGTGATTGCCCCTACGATTTAACCTGTGGAAGAACTTAATAGATAGTTACTTTTGTTTTTTTTTTTTTGGGGTTCAGCCGAGTTATCTTGATCACACCATAGGTTCGGAATGAATGTCTAGTTGTTGTTTTATTTCTGTATAACACAACATGCTGTTTGATATTTAACAGCCGAGTTATCTTGATCACACCATAGGTTCGGAATGAATGTCTAGTTGTTGTTTTATTTCGGTATAACACAACATGCTGTTTGATATTTAACAATACTATAAAATGCAGTAGAATGGCTGAAACCATTGTTTGATGTATATGCTGTATGGTGGCTGAACTGAAACAAAAAAAAAAATATGTGTTTAGTTCATGCTGCTGAATGAATTCTGGTTCCTTCTTTTATTTTCTGAGTAACCCAGCGTGTTGTGCATCACTTAGTTAACTTGTGGGATACAGTAGAATGGCGGAGTGGTTCATGTTGGATTTTAGAATTTCAATATGCTAGCTGAATAATACCTAGTTGTCACTTCTCTTGTGCACGAAATTTCTGTGTTTGTATTACTGTAATAGGCTGAATGGGTTTACAGTCTTTGTGATTTTTGGCTTAGATTCCCCATAAAACTGCAAGTTCTCTTACATTCCAACTTCCGCCTTAGAGTAGCAGTTGTACACCAATGATAGTTTTAAAGTCTTAAGACAATTCCTGGATCTCTTCATGTAGAAAATGAGTGAGACATATCAAAGAAATGTTATGTATTGACATTGTATATTGCCCGTGTTCAGAGTATGTGAATTTCTTTTCCTTGGAGCATTCTGAATTGAAAGGAAATAATCTAGTGGTAACCTAAATGGGCAAATGATTAAGTAAGTCATGGTTATCCCTTTCTACTAGGGGTTTGGTTGGGAAACCTTGCTCAATGGGCGATATGGGTTAGATACCTAATGAAGGTACGTGGTTTGATTCAATTATTTTGGTAAGAAAATTAAAGTATTAACTCTTGTGCTTGACTGGTTTAAAGGCACCGGAGCACCCTGAGTGAGTTTATGAAAACAACATGGAAAATGATGGGGTTGATTCATACACTGGGATAAAATGACTAAGGTTGGAAATCTACGACTGTGGTAGTAGCAGGTTTGGGGAAAAATGCTCCTACACCCTGAAAGGTTAACTAAATGAAAAGATTTACACACTCAGATTCGGGCTTACCTTGGAGAGGGTAAGTGGTACAAAACTCCGGGGACATAATTTTAGTTTCGAGCTAAAGTGACTCGTTGGTCCCAGTCCTCGGAGTTGGGGGACCCGGACTACCAATATGTCCTAGGTGGTAGTTCCATGTTCTTCTGCAGAAGTTAGGGATGCATCCTGTTTTGGTTTTGGCCTTTGGGAGTTTCTCTCGGTCACTGGCCGCTCCCTTGGGATTTCAGTCACAGTTAGAGTGTTCGGGTTAATAAAACAACCCTGAGTAATATACCCCCGGACATTCTCTTCTGTGATGGTTGCCTTGGCCCGTGTGTACCCGCGGGATAAGAAAAGATAAACACTAACTAGAACAGTTAGGTATCACTGTATGGGAGTCATTAAAGAGACAATTGCTTACTCTTCCATCATGTTTTATATTCGTTGCTTATGTTGAAACGACATCCTAAATTGTGTATTTATTAGTTAATTGAATTCATATTATGGATGTTGTTCATGTTAGTGTAAGTTCTGCTTGAATTGCTTAATACCTTACTTAATTGTTGTAGTTGCATAAAATGCTTCTTGTGCTTAAGTATAATTGTTACATAATCTACCTTTCTATTCAGATATATGTCTATGATTGCTATTGCATCGAAATCCTTATGTGGTTATGTTTAGACTGTAATTCAAACACGACACCCACATCACACTTGACACATGATCTACTTGCAAGAATAATTACAGTTTTCCTACTTAGACGTGGTAGTCTAATTCCTATAATTTCTATTATTTTCAGGAGAAGAGTAGTTCTATGAGCGATGCGGGATGAGGCGCTGACCGAGACTTGATCCATTGTTCCCTGGCGGTTCTGCTTACTTTCAGATTGAGATTTTTGTTTTGAGATTAAATGTGAAAACTCTGATGTTGAATTTTATTATTATTGAAGTGGAAATAAATGGTGTGGTTTGCTTTTACCTTCCTGTATCGTTCTGAAATGCTTAACCCGAGAATTATTAGTTGTTTCCGCTTGGAAAAAAAAATTGGGTTAAATTTCGGGGCGTTACACTGAATCTGTGTTTTCCTTGCGGATATGCCTCTCTGTGTAAAAATTGACATGCTTGGCATTGACTGATGTTCAGAAAATCAAGATTTTTCCTTCTGTTAATCGAATTTCAGATTGTAGGAATAAAAGACAAGTAAATACAGCACATAATATAGTTAGGAAATGAAATTTAAACAGGAATGCTTTACCTGTCATACCTAGTTGTGAACCTGTTCATCTGAAATCAACATCTGTGGTTGTTGAACCAAGTTTTTAAATGGATATTTTGTTGTATTCTGTGTAACTTTAGTGAAAACTTCTTGTTATTTAATGTTAGCTGCATGATTTGACTAAGGTATACTCATTTGGTTATCGTGTGAATAGCTGATGGGGTTATATGCTTTTCAATATGTGGTGGCATTGAGAGTATTACTGGCATTATACAAACTGTATTTTTCTTTCCTGAAAATCTATGGCATTTCAGTGTGATTGGTTGATATGTAGTCGGCTGGACTGAATTTACTATATCTTTTGATTAGCTAGAAGGATGGGATTTCGGGATTGGTAAGCCCGACCAACTTCTCTAGCATATGCAAAAACTTACACTTCTGCCCGGTGAATATGTGGAGTGTTATCTTAGCATATCACTCTACGGGTTGTTAAATCGTGAATGTGATCATGGATCGGTTATTGATAGTGTTGTAAGCATGTACGCTTGATTTATTATGTGAAGTGGTGCATGAACACTCACACACTCAAAAGAAGACATGGATTTGGTTAATGCCCATATGTGATGTAGGTAACACACACATGTTGAAAATGCATATGAATGAATTATGACATGCATATGTTTGGGTTTATATTTGCATGAATATATATGCTTTGGCATTTTGGCTTAGTGTTATAAATGAAACACTATTTCGGTTTTGTGATTGATGCATCGATGGCCTAATTGGACCATCATCGGCCTGGAAAGCCGTGAGTTTGGTTTTCTTTTATTTATGTTTTTAAATGCATCACTTAAACCACATAAGATGGTTGGACACATTACTACACTGTTCTAGTGGTTTATATGGGCTGGAGTCCCGAATGGGTCCCTGCAAGGGAGGATGCGGGGTTTTCACTTTACTTTTGCATACTGTGTTGCAAACTTAAAGAATGGAATTAAATAAAAATATAATGAATAAGAACAGTGTAATATACATTCTGGGATATCTCATCTGGAGTATGAGAATCCTGGATATTCGGTCTGGGGGAGACTGTGAGGATACAAAAACTCTGTGTGCGTGAATTTGGTCCCCTAAACCCGATATTGAGGTTCTTTCTCCTGGCCACGGTTTTAGGGAGAGTCTGTCACTTTACACGGGAGTGGTGTGTTTTGACACAACTGTTGTTTATGGTACCAAGGAAGTGGCACTTGTGGGCGTGGGGTGTCCCTTGTGTCCCCAACATTAGATGTGGAGGTCTAATGTTTCGATGGATGGTGTTGTTTCCTGATATCGGTCGAGGGCTAAGTTAGAACCCAGTAATAAAATACAAATTGTGTGTTAAACTACCTTGGGAACTTACTTGACCTCGGGGTTTGTACCCGTTTGGTGTATCCGCGGGCCACAGTAATTAAAAAGAGGAACTTAAAGATATGTGCATTTAATAGGGATGCATATGGAAAGATGAAACTTAAATGAAAGATAACAGAAGAAATCATGCATTGCACATGATCATGCATTTTTCTGTTATGCATGTTTGAATTATTCTTGATATCATGACATCATTTGGTGGTAGCATATGATTTACTTTGTGAAATCATGCTGCAAGGTTTAATTATTTAGTTATTGATATATGACACTGCTTTACTGTTCTTGACTGGTGAGTATATGCAATTATTGGTAGTTATAGATATTTGAATGTTGCAAATTTTATATCTGCACTCACTCAAATCATGACATGAAATCTTATCCATGTTCTTTATCTCACCTGATTTCTTTAGAAGTAGTTGTGCTCAGAATTTCGGTTCTGACACCCTACTTTGTTGATTTTTCACAAGAAATGGTGAACAGTGAAGTTGGACATGCATCTGGAGATGGATAAGAGTCATACTTGAGCTTGACGGTTTCAACAGAGGACAGAGTGGCTCTATTTTTGCTTCTTTTAGTTCTTTTAATTTCTGCAATTGTTACTTTACTTTCAGTTGAAGAAAACCTTGTCTTTGAAATTTCTTACTCATTAATAAAAGAGTTTTAGTTGGTTGATATGGATGATGATTGCAACTTCGTTTGTGGTGGTTGGGCTATCCAATGGAAATTGAAACTGTGAGGACCCCAGATCTCTGAGAAGGTTTCCGCAACTCTTAAAAAAAAAATATTCCGCATTTTTAAAGGGTATGGATTGAGGTCGTTACAGTAGTACCCACAAGGCTAAGAAGTGAAACCCAAAATGTTTGTGCATTTATATAATCATGGCATGCATCACGTAAAAAGAGAACTTAAATAAAGGCAATTAAAAGTCACTCAAGCATAACAAGGCTAGTGGTTCTTCATTGGTAAGTGCATGCATTATTACATGTTCATGCACAAGATTGTTGTTATTTCTAAATGTTGAAATTGATATTTGCCTGAATTAATGTGTAAATTTATTGAAATATGTCCATATATATGGGTTTTGATTTACCAACATTAGATTAGCATCTCCTACTGGGGACTCGATGAGTCTGACCCCAAAAATATCATGCAGGTACTGAGTAAAGAGACCTTGCAATAGCAGAATGTTGTGACGGGACCAGAGCCAAGTCTTTATCCCTTTTCGGGAAATTTTGTTTTGGATGTGATTTATGATTGAACTCTTATATTTATTTTAAAGTTTGTTGGACTAATTTAAGTCAACTATGTGATTGATAAATTCAATTCAGTAAATGGTTTGTTAGTTTTGAAATCCGCCCAATCTCTTTAACCAATCTTTTGAGCAAACGACTTTCGTTGTTAATTTTAAAAGTATAAAAGTATTTTAAATATTATAAACAGAATGATTTTCTTTTTTGGTTCATATCGCCGACCCCAATTGTTTTGGGATGAAAGCGTAGTTGTTGTATAAAAAAAATCATGATTTTTGGGTAAAGGTTTTGGGGCGTTATACTGCCCATTAGGGGCAGTTTTGTAAAACTACTTTTTTCTTTCTAATTGTTGGGACTAGCCCTTTAGCTCTCCTCTATGCTCTATAAAAGGGGAACTTCCCCATGTGTTTTGCTCCCTGAAGAGTTCAGTAAAATCCCTTCATAACACAGAAGAGCCTTCAACCTAGGATTTCAATATGGGTTGCCCCTTCATTGGCACTATCATAAGAATAGCGACTACATCAATTAGATGTAAAAAAACAATTTACATGAACTCAAGGAGAAAGTCTTCATTGAACAACCCAAGGATTTCACCAGGCCATCCACAAAAGTACATTGCAAAGTGAAAAATCTATATATGGACTGAAACAAGCTCAAAAACATGATTCCAGAGTTGTTATAATGCTTTTAACAGGCTGAGGATTCTTGAGGGCAGCTGTTGACCATTTGTTGTTCATAAGAAGGATTAAAGTGGTAACAGTCATTGTGTTGCTTTATGCCAATGACATAATTGAGAAAGGATGTACCATACATTGGATAGAAGAAATTATCTTACTGGAATAATAAGTTTCAGATGGAGTTTGGAGAGTTGAGGTTTATTTTGAATCTATAGGACAGATGAATATCTAAAATTATCTTAACAGAAATATGTATAGACATGTTGAAAAGGAAGCATAAGTGGATGTGCAAACCTGCAAAGGCACCCTTCACTATGAATTGAAAATTGTTCCAAGGTGAATGTGATTCTATACTAGTTCCTGAAACGCACAGAAGCATAGCAAGGGTCTTGCACTACCTGACTCTTACACAAACGTACCTAGCATATCTTGTAAATCAAATTCATCAGTTTATGCATGAGTTAAGTGGGTTATAAATTTAGACTGTTAGATGTTTGTTTACACATTGCATATAACCAGAAAGAAACTCAATTTATGGGTTCAGCAAGAAGCAGAAGTTTATTGTCATGTCAAGTAACGGGCAGATTATTTTAAAGATAATGCGGATATGATGTCTCATGAAAATTTTGGGTTTGAAAGTTCAGCATTCTAGGGTTTACCTGTAATGAAATATGCAAAAAAAACAAATACAAAGTGCACAAGCACTATTACGAGTCGAATAAAGAACATTACAAAAACACTAAGGCACTACACAAGCACAAAGTGCATATACAAGACTTCAAAGAGTCAAAACAATAGCACAACATAAAAAATATAATCTTAATTGAGTAGAATGCTTAGGAAAAGCATTGAAAACAAATGAGGGGTTTTACCCTTATTTATACACAGGAGGTGTTCTCAATAGAGATGTTAGAACTGCTAAAAATGTAAATAAATATTGTATAAATACATATTTTATATGTATATATATGTGTGTGTGTGTGTGTGCATGTAACTAGGTTAGTAACTAAGTTAGGATAGTTTTAGGTTAATTTTTTGGTTTTGTTTGGACTAGTCAACACTTGTTGACTAGTCAACAAGAGAGCAGCTCTCTTGGAGCCTCTCTTTATTGTATATATATAGGGGTTGAAACCCCTCTAAAATGTAATGCTTCTTGCATGTTTTTCACTTTAATAAAAATATTATTTTTTATTCTTGTGTTGGCCAACCTTGTGGGTTTTATGTGTGAGCCCGTTTGTGGCTTTTGTGTGTTCATTTTGGTATTTTGGTGAAACTTTTTTGAGTGCCATTTTGGTGATTTGGTGAGCATCTTCAAAAGAACTCATTTCCTTACATGGTATGAGAGCTTGGTGATCAAGCTGAAATTGTTTGAAGGGTGTCACTTCAAATTTGAAAGTGTTGAAACTCTTGCAATCCCTATTCGAGTGCTAGTGAGATCGTGATTGTGTTTCAAGTGATAGATTGGAGGTGATTGCTTGGTGGAGTGTTTGTGCTCTTGATCAGTGGTGCTTGGTTGGTGGTGGATTGTTCGTGATCTCCATTTTTGTTTTTTGACTCTCTCACTCTACTCTTCTTCTTTTCTTTTTTTACCCTTGTAAAAATGGATGACAATGAAAATGTCACCATAAAACCCATCAAGCTCAATGACTCAAATTATGTAACATGGGCTTCAATTATAAAGCACCCCATATGGGGAAAAGAGTTGTGGTGATTAGTGGATGAGACTGATCCGGAACCCAAGCTAATCATTATTAAAGTAGAAAGTGAGAAAGAAATACCTCTTACGGAGAATGAAAAAAATAAGGCAATGGCTACTTGTGAGAAGAAATTGAAGGAATAAAAAATAGGGCATGCGAAGATTATGTTTTGGCTTATTAGTAGTGTTGATATTAAGAAGTGTTCTAGTCTTGCTAAATTTGAACATGCAAACAATGAGATTATCTTAAGAAAATGTATTCTCTTAAAGATATTGCACATGTGTGCAATTTGCAAGACAAGATACAAAATATGATCCAAGAAGACAAAAGTATTAGAGAATACTATAATGGATTATCCGAACTATAGGAACAATTGACTCTTCTTGAACCGAAATGACATTGTCCAGAAGATACAGAACTCCACCAAAATCAAATATATGTGGAACATGTTTACCAATTCATTAATGGTTTGAGATCGGATTTTGAATCCATCAAATTAGTTCTTCATCGAGGAAATTTCCCTCAATAAAAGACACTATAGAGGAATTAAGTATGAGAAAATAGACTTAAAAAGAGAATTTCTACGAGTGATGATGTAAAATCGAAAAAAAAATTGTTGGACTCGGGTCAGATCCAGATTCGGACCTGACCTGGATCCAAAAGGAGACAGGCGGTCAGGCACCGCCTCACCGGCCACCGCCTACGTGTTTTAAAGATAAAACACGCAGGGGGAGGGACAGTCGGCGAGCACCTCCCCCACGTGTCGACCACCGCCCTCCACCTGGCAGCGATCGTCGCTTCCCCCTCTCCTCTATTTTTTTGGCAGCATCGCCCTCGTTCTCTCTCACCCTCCCTGAGTTCTCTCTCTCGGGCTCTCTCTGCTGTCAGCGAACACCACCCTCGGCGACCTCGACTCGCCGGAGCCCCCTGGTTTGAGCTTTAACCCCCGAACCCTCCCCCTTTTCCGCTGCCTTGCTTCCCGATGTCGCCGACTCCCCTCAGGTAACTCTTTAACCCTTTCTCTCTCTCTCTCTCGCTCTCACTGTGCTCGCTCTCCTCCCCTCTCGTTCGACCTCCGAGCACCAGGCACCTGACCCGACCAACTCCTCTTTTCTGTCTCTCTCTTCCCGACATCGACGACACCCTACCGGCATCCACCATGCCTCGCCGGAGGCTACCTGACGTCGGCGATTTCCCTCTCAGGTAGCCTCTCCCCCATGCGCATGTTGTCTTCTCCTTTGTCTTCCTCGACTTCTTCTTCTTCATCTTCGTTCTTCCCCGTTCCTTCTTCCGTCAGGGAGGGGTCGAGCCCCCTCCTTGTCTCTCTCTCTTTGCTAGGGGTTACGAGGGAGGGGCTCGGCCCCCTCCCTGTCTCCCTATTGTGGTAAGGGAGGGCAAGGCCCTCCCTGCTCCCCTCACTCTCTCTTGTTGGTTCGGTAGGGTAGGGGTCGAGCCCCCCTCCCAGCTCCCTCTGATTTTAGGGGAGGGGCCGAACCCCCTCCTTGTTCCCGTTGATTTCAGGGGAGGGGCTGAGCCCCTCCCTGCTTCCCTATTTTTCGCAGGGGAGGGGTTGAGCCCCTCGCCGCCTCCGTTTGCTCAGGCAGGGGCAAAGCCCCAGCCGCTCGTCTTTCGGCAGGTGGCGCCCCTGCCGCCTCAGTCTCGACAGTCAGGGAGCAGAGCTCCCTGCCCTTGCCGCCTTCTGTCCGGCAGGGGCTATGCCCTTGCCTCAAATGCTTCTGCTGGCAGGGAGCTGGGCTCCCTGCCCTTGCCTTTCTTGTCTGGCAGGATAACCCCTGCCTCTGCTGCTCAAACAGGCAGGAAGCAGGGTTCCCTGCCTCTGCCTCTTCCGAGCAGACAGGGGGCATCCCCCTGGTTCTGCGGTTTTGGCTGGAGGCGTGCATGCCTCCTTTCTTTTTCTTCTCTCCAAAATAAGTTGTACTAACATTTTTACGCTTACAGGTTGCACGACGAAGTCGTTCGCGCCCCGTGGCCGAGCCCATTCTTGCCTACGCCACAGGCGTACGCGGACTCGCAACCCCTCAAGGTAGGGGCAAGTTGCGCAAAAAGGCTAGAAATGAACAAAAGGCTAGAATACATAAATATATAAAAATTGAAAGATTATTTACTTTACGTATTTTCTTCTGCATCTACTTTTCAGTACTTATTCGGTATTGGTACTTGATGAATCTTTTGTGCTCTTATACTTCTGCCTTTACGTTCTATTGCATGCTATTGTTATCACACCCGGAGCGAGGGCTTGACTCAAGTGACTCTGCTATTGCAGGTCTCGCAGGGTGTGCAGGTGCGCATACCGATTCTCGCTCTTTACGAAAGACTCAAAATCTAGTACCAACACTTCAGTCTCGAAAAAGGGATTTCCTCTATGCGAAATCCAGTCTTTTCAAGTTGGCTAATCTAGCCTTTTTCTGTGCACTGCTAGATGTAGTTAGCTTTACCCCAGGTCGAGACACTTGGGAGTTACATGGAGATCCACAGAGATCCTAAGCATTGTATGATTCTGTTGTACACTCTAAGCATATAATAAATGACTTTGTCAGATGATGTGTTGGGTTATCCTTTGAGATAACCATGCCCACCATCGTAGCCGTGCCTTTTGAGAAGGACGGAATGTTGCATTACTATGGGTAGTATGAGAAGTCAATAAAACCTCGAAACGTGCGATGAACACATTTGCTGAAACCACATAAAATGTGATGATGCGCCTTCACAGGCAAGATGCTCGTATGCGTCTAATAAACAAGAGCATGTAGAACGAGGCGACGGTTAAGGAACCCTCGTCGTGCTTGTTCGACACGGTTCATCAATAGAGATGATGGATGCTACAAAACTCCGATGGACATGCCATTAATGGCAGTTACGGGAAAAAGACAGCTTCCCCAATCATCGGAGTTAGGAAAAATGAGCTACAAAAGGTAGCTTACAGTTGGATGCATCCATAGGCCACTCATACGCCTTTAGGGATTTACTCTCTTGACCACTGGCCGTCCCCTTAGGAGCGAACTCAGTCAGTCACCCGAAGTAACATAAAACACATCGCATAATAAACCCCTAGGATGGTCTCGACTGTTTCTACGTTTTGTGTCATGTGCGTACCAACATGGTTAGCTAATGATCAGAACTAAAAATAACTTGCTCACACTACAGTTGAATGCGTACTATAGTTAGTTATTTGGACAAGAATAGTGCGACGTTTTGCCCTTTTGCGTTTCTGTCAGGGCAAACCGGGCAAAGTGCCCGACCACGAGTACCAATTTCGCTCTCTTCGACAAGATGCGATCTTGGGTATCGGCGTTCGGATCTTGAGGAAATATCACCCTACGGGGGATTCTGGACTTCTCGAGATTATAGACTTGTTTGGACTTACTTGTTTCATGTTAGAGGTGCCTTTGAGCAACCCTTTGTCTACCATCGTAGTTACGACTTTTTGACAGTGACGTCGGGTTATACTACGAGTAGCACGGGAGGTTGATGAACCTCATGGTATGCAATGAGCACAATTGATTAAAGTTCACATAATGGTGAGTATGTGCCTTCACAGGCAAGATGCTCGAGTAGGTCGAAAGATCAGAGCATGTAGAACGTGGCGGCAGTTAAGAAACCCCCATCGTGCTCGCTCAAAATGATTCATCAAGAGAGAAGATGGATGGTATAAAACTCTGATGGACAGACCATTAATGACTATTTCGGGCAAATGACTCTAACTTCTCCAGTCATCAGAGTTAGGGAAAATGAGCTACAAAAGGTAGCTTATAGTTGGATGCATCCATGAGCCACTCACACGCCTTTGGAGATTTACTCTCTTGGTCACTGGCCGTCCCTTTAGGAGCGGACTCAGTCAGTCATTCGGGGTATCATAAAATACATAGCATAATAGACCCTCGAATCGATCTCGACTGTTTCTACGTTTCGTGCCTTGTGCATACCCACAACGGCCAGCTAATAATTAGAACAAAATATAACCTACTCACATTATTATGAGATATGTGTGTTCTGACGTGAATTGCTTGTTGGCTCTGTAGTTCAGCGTACTACTTGTTAAACTATGCACGCATGTTGTGGCGCTGCTCTAGTTGGTGGAACTGCTTACGCAGTTCTTTGCTAGTAATAACTAGTTACTCGTACTAGTTAAATGCTTATGATAACGACATTATGCTAGTTGCACTATATTAGCATGTGACCTGCTTTACTACTTGGTTGAACTACTTGGTGTTTGTTGTAATGTAACACATGTTGACTTGCATTTCTTATGACGAATGTGATTGCTTACAGCTCGTAATCTACGAACTGTTTACAACTATGACTAATGTAGCTGTTTGTCTTATAAGTTGCCTACATATTGTGATTAATATACAACTGTTGTCGTGTGATTTTTATTACGTGTAGCTTATAAACTGACTGTTGTGTAATGGCTTGCACCTTATGATTAATGTAGTTAATTGCCAGTGGACTGACGAATTCAGTGGTAATTGCATGCATTGTGAGCTCTGTTATGAATGCTTACCGTATTCAGTTACTCTGCTTACTATGCTTGACTGCTTGGTGGAATTAGTTACTCTCTACTTGTTCTCTACTTGTAGAATTAGTCGGACTGCTACAGTTGCTTACTTTGCTTGTTTAGCACTTTGTTCATTATTACTTGCTTTATTTGAGTTTTGCTTGCAATACTCGACAACATGTATGGATAGCTCTGCTAGTTTTGTTTCTCCTGTTTAGTTTAATAATTATCTTGCTTACTGCAGTCTTTGTTCCTTCTTGTCTTTTGCACCCCTACTAGTTTTTTGCGAAACTGACCCATTTCATGGGCAGGTGGTGAACAGGTTGATACAACTTACGATGGCACAATGAAGTGATGAGATCAAGATGAGGCTCTTTCCCTGACGTTTCGCTCCTGAGGACATTTTGGTAAAATTGGTAATAAGAGTATCTTTGAAAGTCTCTTTTTGATTAAACTGCATTTTGAAACCATTTGCTTTCAATGGTTGTGCGGAATTCGAAAATGAAAGTTGATGTTGTAATGCGCCCAAGGTCCAGGGACTTGCTATTTCAAAAAAGATTTTCCGTTGAACCTCTATTTCAAACTCTGATAATCGAACGATTTCAAAGGTGTTCTAAATTCTTCTAAAAGTTACAAGTCTTAGATTTTGGGGCGTTACAGATGATGACTTGATTCTAGTTATATCTAGACTGAAAAATTATCTTCGTACCAACAAGCCACCACACTATAGAAGGCCAAATGATGAACATTATGAAAAGCAAGGCAATGAGTATGAGAGAAAGAAGGTTATTTGCTACTATTGTTGTGAACCGGGACATGTGAAAACATATTGTCTTAAGTTGAAGAAACCTTATGAGAAGAAGGTTGCCTCTGTTGGACCTCCACAAGAGTCAGGGTGATGTAAAAATTACACAATATTCATCCATTGTAGACATGTCCTTTACACAACTAGTGGGGGTTCTTCAACCTCTACTCAAAAGAGCATCCTCATCATGTAAGATCTTGTGTTTTCGGACCTTAGTCAATTCATGAAAACTTTGAAATTTGGCTAAGTCTGGTAAGAAAATCGTTTGAGGCTCGAATTTTAGACCGAGGTCTTAGAGTTTGGGTTTGACCCAAGTCTCATCAACAAGGTCTAGACAAGCCAATCGAAGGATGGCAAAGAGTTGTAATTTCAACTTTTAAATTCAAGCGAAATTCAAGCGAAATTCGGGTTATTTTCGGGCGAAACTCAAAATTTGATATTTATGTAATATATCATTGGATGCGCCTCGAAATTCTGAGCGCAATGGTATTTCACTTTTTCAAATCTGAGTTCCGGTTGGCCCAAAAATCACGTTTTTCTAAAATTTTAGCAGTTGTTGAAACGGATCCGAAATTTGGATCGGATTACATTCAAGGTGTAGGATCCAAACTTTTATGGATTTGGGTCCTAGTTAGGTCCTATAAAAATCTGGAGTTGATATAAGTCTTAATCCAAATTTGTGTATGAGTATGGGTTTGGATCTTGGATCTTGGATCCAAATCTGATCCAAAATCAAGCTTAACATTTTTATGACTTTAAATTCAGCTGAGAGCTTTAAATTGGGGTTATTATCATATAAAAAGTCTCCAGGGTCAACATGACCAATTTTGGGAACTTTTGAATACCTATTAATAAGTAAATTCAAAAAAATAAATTTATTAATTTAATGATTTTTATTAATTTCGGGATTTGGGTTAAGAGGGTTTAGGGTTAACCCTCTTCCCTAATTTAAAAAGGGTATAGAGGTTTCAATACCTTTTAGGATTAGAAGGTCAAAAAGTCAACCAAATGTTAATTAGTAAAGGAGTCCAAAAATCTGGAAACTCCCTAAAGTGAGAGACCCAAATCTGGAAACTCTCTAAAGAGTTTCCAGCTACAAATAAGAGAAGGAAGGGGGGGAAGCCCTTTCTCTTTCATTTGACTGTAGAGAAAAAAAAGAGAAGAAACAGGGAAAAGAGGGGAGAGAAGAAGAAGAGAGAGAGAGAGAGAAAGAGGGGTAGAAAAAGAAGGTTGGAGGCATCGGAGCTCAGCCCAAACGCCCTCCACAGCCTCGATTCTCTTTTTTTCCAAAAAGGTACGGGTACTCCTTGAAACGAATGAGAAATAGGATAAAGATTGGATTTTCCATGCATCTTTTGATGGAAATCCATAGAAGAACAGTGGACCGTCGATTTCCACTGTTACCCATTCATATATGCTATATTTTTATTGTTTCAGAAAAATATATTTAAACAAACAAAAAAGGGTAGATGATAGATTTATTAAACAGTTTTTTTGTAACCTGTATGTTGACGTTTTGACAGCATACACAGGTCAAAACTGGACCTGTGTACATGCTGTTGGACCCAGCCAACAGGGTCGGCTAGGCTGGGTATCTTCTTTAAAAAGAAAATCAGTTTTTGCGTGATCAGTGGTGCTGCTGTTTTTGACAGCAAACACAGGTCCAAACTGGACCTGTGTACATGCTGTTGGACCCAGACGACAGGGTCGGCTGGGGTGTGTTCCTTTCAAAAAAAAAAAATATATATATATATATATATATGAATTAATTCAGTAGGCAGTTTTGCAAAATCTTTTGCATGCTGTTGTTTTTTGACAGCATACACAGGCTCACACTGGACCTGTGTATACGCTGTTGAGCCCAGCCAGCAAGGTCGGCTGGACTGGGCATGGCTGTATAAAAAAAAAATATATGTATTAATCAAAAATCACTTTTTCGTAACATGTATGTTGTTCTTTTTGACAGCATACACAGGCCCAAACTGGGCCTGTGTACATGCTGTTGGACCCAGCCGACAGGGTCGGCTGGGCTGGGCATTGTCCTTTCAAAAAAAATAAAAATTTGAAATCTGTTTTGTTTGAAGTATCGATTGTTGGATTGGCTGGCTGGCAGCCAGCCGAGTGCCTCGGCTGACTGCCAGCTGCTGGCCGAACCGACAGGCCCAGCCAAGTGCTTGGCTGGGTGTGTGGTTGGTTTTGGCAGGGCTGGGGCAGGCCCAGTCGACCCAGTCAGTGGGTGCTGGCCGGGGCCTTGGCCTTGAGAAAATTTTTTGTTATACTTTATACAGAAAATTTTCTGTATAGGTGGGACTTCCTGACAGCATACACAGGCCCAAACTGGGCCTGTGAATATTCTGTCAGACCCAGCCGACAGGGTCGGTTGGGCTGGGCTGTTAAATACATAATTTCTCTCTTGTGGATATTGTAGCATGCTAGTAACATAAGTGTGTTAAATTATGAAAACAGGGCCTGGTTGTGCGATTAGTAAAGTTAGAATTTTAAATCTCTTGATGCATGATAAACTTTGGGAATAAGTCATGTACCTGAAATTTTGATTTCCACATATGTTATGAGTTGATGTGATTCATATGTGTGTCGGAACATGCTTACACATCATTTCATGATAAAGTTGTTTTGAGTGCTTACATATTGATGGACTTAACGTGTGTTGTTGCATATACATAAATACATGAATGCTCTTTTGTTCATCTCAATACAATTCATGGTTAGAACCATATGTGGTAATAATTGCATAAAGATACATGCATGCGCATACCATGCATATGCACAAGGAAAGGGGTATAACGTGGGTTGTGCAATTTGCATATGGGAATGTCATATTTCATGTTCATTGTCAATGGATTAAATTGGTACATATATGACTATACCTCGCAGGCATGTTAATATCACTGCACACATGATTATGATCCCTTGCATTGGTGCTTCGGTGATCATAATGAATCATCGAGGGTTTAGTAAACCCGAGCTGTGGAATTGTTTTCCCTTATTCATTTCAATGCATTGCAAAGATCATGCTTTATTAATATTTCAGCTTTATTGCACTGTTCTATATGTTTCCACAGGCCGGAGTCCTGTGATGGCTCTCGCGAGATAGAGGCGAGCTTTTATCTTTCTTTTTGCATATGATGTTGCAAAACTTAAGAAATTAAATTTTAATAAAAAGAAATAATAAAGCACAGTGTAATATACCTTCTGGGATCACCCATCTGGAGAATGGGGATCTTGGAAATCCGGTCTTGGGGAGACTGTGAGGATACAAAACTCTGTGTGCTTAATTAGGTGCCCTGAACCCGATATTGAGGTTCCTTCTCCTGGCCACGGTTTTAGGGAGAGTCCGCCACTTTACCCGGGAGTGGTGTGTTTGACACAACTGTTGTTTTTGGTACCAAGGAAGTGGCACTTGTGGGCGTGGGGTGTCCCTTGTGTCCCCGACATTAGATGTGGAGGTCTAATGTTCCGAAGGTGATTCGGTCGAGGGCTAAGTTGGAACCCAGTAATAAAATACAAATTGTGTGCTAAGCTACCCTGGGAACCTAACTTGACCTCGGGGTTTGTACCCGTTTGGTGTATCCGCGGGCAACGGTAATTAAAAAGAGAAACTTAAAGTTGTATGCATTTAATAGGGCATGCATAAAGAAACAAAAGACTTAATGGAAGATAAGAAAATGATTCATGCATTGCACAAAAGACATGCATTTTCCTCTTATGCATTAGAGCATGCATACTTTAATGATTCTCTTACTCAATACATGATGGTAAGTGTTAAATGTTTATTTCTTGTTGCATGCTGAAGTTTTAGTGCATGCTACTGCTTTAGTGTCTTTGCATGTTTAACATTTATGATTGTTGCATGAATAAATTCCCCAAATGCTATAAATTGTCTTGTATGTATTTCCCTCAATTGTTGCATGATATCTCATCTTAACTCTTTATCTCACTTGTTTCATTAAGAAGTAGCTGTGCTCAGGATTTCGATTCTGACACCCTACTTCATTGGTTTTTCGCAGGAACAGGTGATCACTGAAGTTGACAGCTACTGTGAGGGCGCAGGAGTCACAATGAGTTTTGACAGTTTTCTTTGTGGACAGAGTGGCTCTTTATTTTGGTTTTTCAGTCTAGTGTTCTTGTTATCTGCTTATTGTCGTCAGTGTTTACGTTACGTTCTGTTGAGTCAAACATTTTGTTTTGAGACTGGTTCTTAATTCTTGAATAAAGGTATTGGTTAGTTTATAGATGTTAATTGCAAGTTCTTTTGTGGTTTGTGGCTATCCAGTTGGAATTGGAACTGTGAGAACCCCGGGTCTCTGGGAAGTTTTCCACACTGTTTAAAAAAAAAAAAACCGCATTTTCAAAGGGGATGAGTTGGGGTTGTTACAGGTTTGGTATCAGAGCCACCACAATTACTTACAATTTTATCGTCTTTGAGTGCTTAAATTTTTATTATTTGTATGTGAGCCTTGTCCTGAAGCGTCAACAAGTTGTGACTCGTCCTCCAGAGCAGTCTTCTTCACTGGTATGGTTGTTTAATACTTTTACTTAAATTATATAAGTTCTGCGAGATTATGGTAATTGTTGTTAAATGTTTTTTGGTGTGAATTTAAAAGTCTGGTGTGATTTCGGGAACGATTATAGTTCGTGCTCAACCCTGAGAGGGTAGTATCAATAATAGTCTAATTTGTAAAAGGATGTGCATTGTAGATGTCACATTATACCCGTAGAGGCGCTTCGTCTTCTACTGCTGCTCCCACGAACTGGCAGGAGCAAAGAGATTTCATGATGGAGGTCATCCATACCCTGACGAAGACCATGATGGCTCAGGCGACACAAACAGCGCAGGCGCTGCAAGCGGCCCAGAACCTCCAGGCGGCACAAGCTGCACAAACGGCCCAAGCGGCACAGGCTGCGCAGACAGCTGCACAGGCAGCCGCGCAGGCAGCGACTCGTGACCCTCCGGTCAATATTGTTCCAAACACAGGCGGTGTTTCTTTCGAAAGGTTTCTGAAGTTGGACCCGCCTTCCTTTTCAAGAAAGGCAGACCCAGAGGCTGCAGAGAGCTGGGTCGAGGAGATTGAGAGGGTGTTCGACGTCTTACTTGTCCCTGAGGAGAAAAAAACACCTTTTGGCACGTACCGCTTGAAGGGCGATGCCAAGAATTGGTGGGACACCCTGCGAAGGGTGAAGTTCGCCGATTGGGATGAGATTCCATGGGAGACGTTCAGAGAGGAGTTTCTGGACGCATACTTTCCCCTTTACGCCGAGGAGCAGATGCAACAAAGGTTCCTCGATCTGACTCAAGGGACCATGAGTCTCGTGGAATACACTACTAGGTTCCGGAGCCTTGAGAAGTATAGCCCAAACCTCTTCAAGAATGAGAAGGCAAGGGCGGCTAGATTCGTGTGTGGACTGAAGGATGGGTTACGGACTCGTGTGCTCGGGGGTCGTCCTTCTACCCTAGCCGAGGCGATCGAGTCAACCACCGTACTGACCGAGGACTGGGAACGATCCAAAGGTGGCTTTCAGAAGAAGGGTGGCAACGGAGGGGGTTCTTCAGGCGGGACCAAGAAGAATCCTCCAACAGAAGGGGGGGTGCACAACGGGAAGAAGCAGCGGACCCGTGACGGGCGACAGCAGGGCGTGCAACAGGGCCGACCTCAGTCGCGGAGACAACAGGGGAAGGCCGAACCGGCATGTCGCAGATGCGGCAAGAATCATCCATTAGGTTTTTGCCCATCGTTCAAGGGGGTCTGCTATCAGTGCCAGCAGCTAGGGCACATTGCCCCCTTCTGTCCGAGCAAGCCTGCGGTTCCGGGTGGACAGCCGCAGCAACCACAGCAGCAGAGGCCTCAACTGCAGCAGGGTCAGCGCAAGACCAATGGGCGGGTCTACGCAGCGACGGCAACCTCCCAGGATGATCAGGCTGATTTGATCGAAGGTATATTCTTAGTTGTCGAACACTTTGCACGTGTTATGTTTGATTCGGGTGCAACACCCAGCTTTATTTCTTCCTCGTTTGCAAAGTTGCTTGATTTAATTCCATCTAGCCTCGAAAGGGCTCTTGATGTGATGTCACCTATGGGTGCATCCTCTTCCTGTGGGAAGTATTTTCCATCTGTATGCGTGGTGATAGAAGGCCATGAGTTATCCGCCGATTTGGTTATTTTGGATATGACATTTTATGATGTCATCTTGGGTATGGACTGGTTGTCCAAGCATAATGCGACCCTCGAGTGTCGGGGCAAGAAGGTAATCTTGGAGCACCCCAAATTGTCTGCATTGTTGTGTCATTCGACGAGACCGACCGATGGGGTGAGAATCGTGTCAGCTTTGAAGGTTTCCAAGTACCATAAGAAGGGTTGCATGGTATTCTTGGCCAGTGTTTCTACTCAAGACAGTTAGGCGACGCCCTTGGATCAATTAGACGTTGCCCGCGAATTCCCGGATGTTTTTCCCGAGGATTTGCCGGGTTTGCCTCCGCATCGAGAAATTGAGTTCTCGATCGAGTTAGTGCCTGGTACGGCACCAGTTTCTCGCGCTCCGTATCGCATGGCACCTGCCGAGTTAGGGGAACTGAAAAAGCAGTTGCAGGAGCTTCTTGACAAAGGATTTATTAGACCGAGTGTATCCCCTTGGGGTGCCCCGGTCCTCTTTGTTAAGAAGAAGGATGGTTCAATGCGACTTTGTATTGACTACCGCATGCTGAATCAAGTAACGGTGAAGAACAAGTACCCTTTGCCTAGGATCGATGATTTGTTTGATCAGTTGAGAAGGGCCAAGGTGTTCTCGAAAATCGATCTTCGTTCGGGATATCATCAGCTGAGGATTAAAACCGAAGATATTCCTAAGACAATGTTCAGGTCTAGATATGGGCATTATGAATTTCTAGTGATGTCCTTTGGACTTACAAATGCCCCTGCGGCATTTATGGATCTGATGAACCGGGTTTTCAGGTTGTGGCTGGATTCTTTTGTCATCGTGTTCATAGATGATATCCTGATATACTCGGAGAGTGTGGAAGATCACCGAGAGCATTTGCAACTCGTGCTGCAGACACTGAGAGAACATCAACTTTACGCTAAATTCTCCACGTGTGAGTTTTGGATCGATAGGGTGATGTTTCTTGGTCACGTGATATCCGAGAGAGGTGTAGAGGTTGATCCAGCCAAGGTGGAAGCCGTTTTGTCATGGGAACAACCGAAGACGGTGGCAAACATTAGAAGTTTCTTGGGATTGGCAGGTTATTATCGTCGATTCATTCAAGATTTCTCGCGTATAGCGGCTCCGATGACTCGGTTGTTGCAGAAAGGAGTGAAGTTCGAGTGGTCCTCTCGCTGCGAAGACAATTTTCAAGAGTTAAAGAAGAGGTTGACCACAGCGCCAGTTTTGACATTGCCTTCCGGTACAGGCGGTTTTGTGGTATACAGTGATGCATCGGGGACTGGACTGGGTTGTGTTCTTATGCAGCATGGAAAGGTCATAGCATACGCTTCCCGACAGCTAAAGGTGCATGAGAAGAATTATCCCACACATGACTTGGAGTTAGCGGCAGTAGTGTTCGCGCTGAAGATTTGGCGCCACTACCTTTATGGGGAAACGTTTGAGGTCATGTCCGACCACAAGAGTCTCAAATATATCTTCACCCAGAGGGACTTGAATTTGAGGCAACGTAGGTGGTTGGAATTCCTAAAGGATTACGACTTCTCCATCGCTTACCATCTGGGTAAGGCGAATGTGGTGGCTGATGCACTTAGTAGAAAGGCGTCAGTCACAGCAGCTAGCTTGATTGGACGCAGTTGGAATCTGGTCGAGGAGTTTGTACGATGGCAACCTTTTTCTGACGACTCCGAACGCATCCTTTGTGCCGGGATGCAGGCACGACCAGAGATTATAGATCGAATTGAGGAACTCCAATCAGAAGATCCGGACTTTGAAAAGTTGTGCGAAAGCGCTCAGAAGCCAGAAGCGCAGTTTCGCCGGGAGGAGGGCGGAACCATTATGTTCAGAGACCGATGGTGGGTTCCGAGAGCGTTACGGGAAGAGTTGATGAGTGAAGCTCACAGGTCGAAGTATTCCGTTCACCCTGGTTCCACCAAGATGTTCAAAGATCTTCAGAGGACTTATTGGTGGAATGGGATGAAACGGGACATCGCGGAGTTCGTATCTCGGTGTCTTACTTGTCAGCAAGTGAAGATTGAACACTAGAGACCAGGTGGTCTTTTGCAGCCTCTTGATGTAAAACCCCATTAAAAAAAAAATCTGTTTGGCCCGGGCCGGGTCCGGACCCGACCCGACCCGGGCCCCTTTTTATTTTCGGGTTTAAAAAAAAAAACCCGAGCAATCGGGCGCCGCAACCCCCCCCCTTTCTTTCCCCTTCGCGTGCGGGCAAGTTTGGGAAACCCACTAGGGGTTTCCCCTTTCGATTGCCCCCGCACCTTTTTGACGGAGGTTGGAGGGCGAGGGGAGTCACGCCTCCCTCTCGCAGCCCTCGCTCCCCCCCCCTCCGCGTCGGTCTCCTCCCTGCTGCGCACGTCGCCGACGCCGGCCACCGCCTCCCAGGTTAGTACCCCCTCTTCTCCTCCCTCTTCTCTTCCTCACCCCCCTCCCTGTCACCTCGCCGGGAGGCCGGCAGGCGGCTCACAGCCGCTGCCGCGGCCTCCCACCGCCTCCCTGTGCCATCGGGGCCCCGATAGGTGGCCTACGCAGCCCCTGTCGTCCCTTTCTCTCGCTGGGGATCGCCGGAGGGCCGGCAGGGGACCTGCGACCCCCCCCACCCCCACCCACCCCCCCCCCCACCCCCTTTTTCCTTTGCTGCCACCTTGTGGCATTTGGCAGGGACTGGCCCCCCTGCCATCTTCTTGCTGTCGGCAGGGGTTGGCCCATGCCGACCTGTGCTTTTGGCAGGGGCTGGCCCCCCTGCCATCCTGTGCTTTTGGCAGGGGCTGCCCCCCTGCCATCTTCTTGCTGTCGGCAGGGGTTGGCCCCTGCCGACTTGTGCTTTTGGCAGGGGCTGGCCCTCCTGCCATCTTCTTGCTGTCGGCAGAGGTTGGCCCATGCCGACCTGTGCTTTTGGCAGGGGTTGGCCCCATGCCATCTTCTTGCTGTCGGCAGGAGTTGGCCCCTGCCGACCTGTGCTTTTGGTAGGGGATGGCCCCCCTGCCATCTTCTTGCTGTCGGCAGGGGTTGGCCCCTGTCGACCTGTGCTTTTGGCAGGGGCTGGCCCCCTGCCATCTTCTTCCTGTCGGCAGGGGCTCAGCCCCTGCCACTGTGTGCTGTTGGCAGGGGCTCAGCCCCTGCCACTTCTGGCTGTCGGCAGGGTTGGCCCCTGCCGACCTGTGCTTTTGGCAGGGGTTGCCCCCCCTGCCATCTTCTTGCAGTCGGTAGGGGCTCAGCCCCTGCCACTTGGTGGCTGTCGGCAGGGGGCACCACACTATGTTTTGGCTGGGGCTCATCCCCTGTCGCCCCGCTATTGTCGGAGGCAGGGGCTTGTCCCTCCGTCGCTTGTCTGTTTTCGGCCAGTAGGGGCACACCCCTGCTGCCTCTCTTTTTCCTATAGGCAGGTTTGTTTTTTTATTTCTCCGCATTATAATTAACATAGCACTGTTGCAGACCTCGCATCGAACCCCCGCGCTGGCTCCGCGGCCCGAGCCTCGTATCATCTACACGCGTAGACGCACGCAGCTGCACGACATCCCGAGGTAGAGGAAAGTCGCACGAATAGTATGTATGAACAAAATAAAATAAGACTTTTGAGATAAAATAGTTATTTTGCATACTTGCGTATCTGAAAAAATATTGACTGGTCAAAGTTTACTCTTTGTGATTCTTTTGAAATTGCATAATGTAAATTCTTTGGGTAGACTCATCAAGTAGTTTAATTGGCATGCCTGTTTACGTGTAAGATTACTTAATTGATAATTGTCTATTTTGCATGCTTATTCCTTTGAAACTGCATACTTAAGGTAGACTTTGTGAATAGACTCAGAATGCACTGCAATTGCTATTGTAATCGAACCTTAAGGCAGGTACGGTATGAATTTTATGTAAGATCATGGAGTGTATTGAAGTATGAAATTTACACTTTATTGATTTTAAATGTGATAATATCGGCCTCCACAGGCCAATTGCTCAGAAAAGCAAAACATGTCATGTAGGAACCAAAGAAATCATAAAACATTATCGTAGTTGTACCTCTAGGAGGGTATGATCGTACTTTTGGACAAGTACGTCCCATGTGGGTTACGATGATGGGTTGATGAGGTTGTAGCAACCTCGATGAGTGCAATTAGCACATTGCTGAGATCACATAAATAGTGACCATTTCGCCTTCACAGGCAAGATGCTCGAGTGGGTCTAATAGACCAGAGCATGTAGGATGGGGCGGCGGTTAAGAAACCCCCGTCGTACCCATCCGATCTTCACGGTTCATCAAGGGAGAGGATGGATGGTACAAAGACTCCGATGGACAGGTTGTTAACAACCACCCCACGAGCAAAAGACTCGGTTTTTCCCAGTCATCGGAGTTAAGGGAATTGGGATTACCATAAATTATCCTAGGTGGTAATTCCCAGGCACTTCTGCAGAAGTTAGATGCATCCATGGGCCACGAATGCCTTTGAGGATTTACTCTCTTGGTCACTGACCGTCCCCTTAGGAGCGGACTCAGTCAGCCATCCGGGTTAATGAAAACACCTGACATAATAAACCCCCAGATCGGTCTCGGCTGTTTCTACGTTTCGCGTCTGTGCGTACCCACAGGCCAGTTAATATCAGAACTTAAAGAATATATTCATGAATAGTTGTAGATGACTGAGACTTACACTGCGTCAACTAACAACTCTTTGCACTTATTACATCTGTTAGAATAGACTATAGTTGCTTTAATTGCTTAAATATCATAACTGCTTATCTCATGAATGTCATGTTTTATTTTTATTCTACTTATCTGTTTGTGCACCTACTGGTTTGTTATGAAACTGACTCATTTCATGGGCAGGTGAGGAGTAGGACGTCACTGGCAGCCGATGGTGTGGTGCAACATGGATCAAGATTTATCTTCTTTCTGCTGACGGCTTGGCTCTGGGACTTTTTGGAGTTTTTCTTAGATTTATTGAACTTTGGAATAAAATGTTCATTTTGTAATAAACTGCAGATTTTAATCGATTGCCTTATTTCTTAAATTCCTTTAAGATGTTGTACATGTGAATGATGGTTTTTCAGCTAACGTACCCAGAATTGTTGACTTGTGTTCCTTTCTAAATGTCTTCCGCTGTCATTTTTAAAAGTTAAAACTTTAAATCTTTGAAAGGTTTTTCGATAAAGTTTTCGAAATCACAAGTCGAAATTTTGGGGCGTTACAACTTGGTATCAGAGCGAGATCAGAAAGAACTGAATCTTGACTATTGAGCATCCCATCGCGCTGTAAGTAAGTCTTTGAAATTTCATAGCACGTTTAGACTAAATTATATTCTTGTTTTATTCGTAGTACCGTTGGATATATGGATCCGTTTACTGGTTCTAATGGTAGTCGCGGTAGGAGCACGCGTAGTGTACGTGGCCGTTTCGTAAGGGGGAGGGGCGGACGTGAGATGTTCGAGGCTGGTTACTGGGCTAACCGCCCTCCTCTACCCATTTTTACGGATGAGCAAGGCTTCTCACTACTGATCGCCTACCAGATACCCTTGGCAGCAGCGTGGGCTGAAGTGCATGCTCGAGAAGGTGGTTTTGCGCCTTCACACATTCGGGTGCACCATCAGACACCACAGGAGTCATCGGGAGATTTTGTTCCCCCTGAGTTAGCAGAGGAGTGCGGTTTCTGCAGAGAAACTGGGCACACCGTGGATGCTTGCCTCCACAAGGCCAAGCATGACGACAAGATCGCATTTTCGACTGCAGGCGAGCAACCGCCCCCTCTAGCTGACCCAGTTGGCGGTGTATCACCCACATACACACCTGCGACGGATTCTTCAGATTATAGTCTTGGCTCACCGGAATATACTCCGGCGACGCCCCTTTACGGGCAGGAGCCCTCCTACGATGAGTCACTTCCCTTCACCCCTAAGCGCAGATTCAGGCGCACAGGCAATAGAAGGGAATATCTTAGGAAGTACTCTAGCCGTCCCTAAGAGGAGGTAGCATTTACCCAATTTTGTGGGAGTCTGTGAACTCATTTATAATTACGGAATAGAACTTTTGCTTATGTACCAGCACAGTTGGATTCTAAATATTTGACTTTCGAAATAAAAATCTATGTTTTGCCTTTGCTCCTATACTTATGCCTACTTGTACGTCTTCAGTATTTTTGACCTTAATCTTGGTTGCTTTTTAAGGATGGCGGGAAACTCAAGTTACAGCATGGCCGATAAGTTGCGTGAGCAGAGGGGATTCATGATGGATACCCTCAACTCCTTAGCTGAGGCGATTCGTAGCCAGGGTCGCCCATCACAGGATCCAGGTTCCCTTGTTGGGAATGCACCAACTGCCACCTATGAAAAATTTCTGAAGCTGATCCCTCCTACCTTCTCTGGCAAGGTTGATCCTGACCTGGCGGAGAGTTGGGTTAAAGAGGTGGAACGGGTGTTCCAAGTGTTGTCCGTTCCTGATGATAAGAAGACAATGTTCGGGTCCTTTCGTCTGAAGGTCGACGCTCGCGAATGGTGGGACACTACGCGGGAGGTGCAGTTTCCGGGTGCTGAGGAGATTCCGTGGGAGGCCTTCCGAAGGGTTTTTCTCGGAAACTATTTCCCTCCTCATGCGAGGGAAAAGAAGAAGGTGGAAGTTCTGGAGCTGTGTCAGGGCAGCTTAAGTTTGAACGAATATATCGCCAAATTTCAACGGTTGGAGCGCTATTGTCCTCACCTATTCGAGGATGATCATGAGCGGGCCGGAAAGTTTATTCGCGGACTGAAGGAAGGACTCAGGCATAGGGTTCTCACCAGCATGCCCGCGACTTTTTCTGCGGCAGTAGCAGCAGCCACCCTACTGAACGAGGATTGGGAGCGTTCAAAAAGTGTGCAAGCCAAGAAGTCAACCGCGTCAGGTGGTGAGCAGAAGAAGACATTTTCCGGCGGCCCAAGGCAACGACCACCTTTTCCAGTGAAGACTGAAGGAGGGAAGAAACAGTTTCCTCCAGCAAAGCGCTAACGACAGTAGGGCCCCCCACCGCCCAGGCAACCGTCGAGTGATAACTGCCCCAGGTGCAAGAGGCCTCATGTAGGACAATCTTGTCCGCGGGACACAGGCGGATGCCTGTACTGTGGCAAGATGGGCAATTTCATACGCGACTGCTGGAAGAAAGCAGCAGATGACCTCAAGCGAACCGGCAACGTAGCTCAACCTCCTCGACCACCTCCTCAGCAGCAACAGCGAGCACAACCAAGCAGTGGCAGAGAGCCGGGTCGAGTTTATGCAGCCACGGTCGATCAATTGACCAAAGGGGATATCGTTCAAGGTACCATTCTTGTTGCTGATCAGGCAGCTTTTGCACTCTTTGATTGTGGTGCTACACACTCGTTTGTGTTAGAAAAATTCGTAAAACAATTGCATATAACTGTAAAACCACTTGATAATGCTTTAGACGTGTATAACCCCGTTGAGAAGAACACAGTTTGCACCACTTACATACCTGAATTGGATGTAGTGGTGGCAGAGCGACACTTGCCTGCTTGTGCTATCCTGCTGGAAATGATCGAATTTGACGTCATCCTAGGCATGGATTGGTTGCACAAGTATCATGCCAAGATATTTTGCCGTGATGGCAAGATCGTTTTATCACCTCCAGGCTCTTCGAGAGTAGAATTCAGAATCCCCAGACCTGTTCGAGCAAGCCGGATGATCTCGGCGCTTAAAGCGCAGAACTTTTTGCGGAAGGGATGCACTGCCTTTTTGGTTAGTGTTATCCAGTCAGATCCAATGCATATTCCCATCGGTGAGCTGGATGTTGTTCGCGATTATCCCGACGTTTTTCCTAAAGAGCTGTCGGGACTTCTCCCGTCTCGTGAGGTGGAATTCAATATTGAATTGCTACCAGGTACGACACCAATCTCCAAAGCACCCTACAGGATGGCGCCAACTGAGCTTGAGGAGCTGAAGAAGCAGTTGTAGGAGTTGTTGGATCAGGGATTCATTCGCCCCAGCGTTTCTCCTTGGGGAGCTCCTGTGCTCTTCGTGAAGAAGAAGGACGGGACCTTACGGTTGTGCATCGACTATCGAACGCTCAACCAGGCCACAATAAAAAACAAGTACCCTTTGCCGCGTATCGAAGACTTGTTCGATCAGTTGCAGAAGGCCAAGGTTTTCTCGAAAATCGATCTTAGGTCCGGATACCATCAGCTCAGAATTAAGAATGAGGATATTCCTAAGAGAGCCTTTCGAACGAGATATGGACATTACGAGTTCACAGTCATGCCATTCGGACTGACCAATGCCCCCGCAGCTTTTATGGACTTAATGAATAGGGTGTTCAAGCCATTTTTGGACACCTTTGTGATCGTGTTCATCGACGACATCTTGGTGTACTCAGAAAGTCGAGAGCAACATCGAGAGCACCTAACAGTTGTGTTGGAGACCTTGCGAAAAGAACGTTTGTATGCCAAGTTCTCTAAATGTGAATTCTGGCTCGAGGAAGTTATGTTTTTGGGACACGTTATTTCTAAGGAAGGAGTGTCCATGGACCCTGCGAAGGTTGAGGCTGTGCTTAGTTGGCAGCAACCAAAGAACGCACGTGATATCAGAAGTTTCCTTGGACTAGCGGGTTACTACAGAATATTCATTCAGGATTTTTCTAAAATTGTGTTACCCCTGACGAAGTTGCTGAAGAAAGAGACTAAATTCTTATGGGACGAGAAGTGCGAGGCGAGTTTTCAGTTGTTGAAGGAGCGACTTACCAGTGCTCCTATTTTGACCTTACCTTCTGGTAAGGGCGGATTCGTGATTTATACTGATGCCTCTGGGTCAGGCCTAAGGGCCGTGCTGATGCAGAATGGGAAGGTGATCGCTTACGCTTCTCGACAACTTAAAATTCACGAGAAGAACTACCCAACTCACGATTTAGAGTTAGCTGCGGTAGTGTTCGCACTGAAGATATGGCGACATTACTTGTATGGGGAGCAGTTTGAAGCATTCACCGATCATAAGAGCCTTAAGTACCTATTTTCGCAGAAGGAATTGAATATGAGACAACGGCATTGGCTTGAATTCCTCAAGGATTACGACTTCACCCTCTCCTACCACCCAGGAAAGGCGAACGTCGTGACTGACGCTCTCAGCCGCAAAGCACCGGAAATTTCGATAAATGCTTTATTTGCTGGATGGAGGTTGGTCGAAGACCTAGCCTCATGGGAACCTTTCGCGATCACTCAAGGTTCAATCGGCTTATCTCACTTTGTTGCTCAACCTGAGCTGCTTGCGAGGATCATCAATGGGCAGAAAGCTGATGCACGCTACGAAAAGTTGAAGGCTCAAGCGATATTGGCAGAGACACCTTTTCGTCTGAAGGAGGATGGAAGTATATGGTTGAAGGAGCGCCTTTGGGTCCCTGACGACCCGATTCTTCGAGATGAAATTTTGGCGGAGGCCCACAAGTCTAGATACACCATTCACCCGGGTAGCACGAAGATGTTCAAGGACCTACAACGCAGTTATTGGTGGAACGGTATGAAGCGAGACGTGGCTGAGTATGTCTCGAAGTGTTTAACGTGTCAACAGATCAAGATCGAGCACCAGAGACCCGGTGGGGTCATGCAGCAGATAGAGATCCCTCTATGGAAGTGGGAAGATGTTACCATGGACTTTATAGTCGGTCTTCCGAGGACGCGGAGAAAGCATGACGCGATTTGGGTGATCGTCGATAGACTAACCAAGTCGGCTCACTTCCTACCTATCCGTCTCAACCAATCATTGGATAGTCTCGCTGATCTCTATGTTAGAGAGATTGTGAGATTGCACGGTGTCCCAGTCTCGATTATCTCCGATCGTGATCCTAGATTCACTTCAAGGTTTTGGGGACAACTTCAGTTGGCGTTGGGCACAAAGTTAAAGTTTAGTACTGCGTTTCACCCTCAGACGGACGGGCAGTCGGAGCGTACGATTCAAACCTTGGAAGACATGCTTCGAGCCTGTATGATGGACTGGAAGGGAGAGTGGGATTCCCACATCAGTTTGGCGGAGTTCGCGTATAACAACAGCTATCATGCGAGCATCGGGATGGCCCCATACGAAGCTTTGTATGGGAGGCCATGTCGTTCACATGTTTACTGGGACGAGGTTGGCGAACGAAGTTTGGAGGCACCTATAGTTTTGCAACACTATACTCAACAAGTGCAGATGATTCGAGAACGACTCCGTACCGCTCAGAGTCGGCAGAAAAGCTATGCAGATAGACGCCGACAAGAGCTTACCTTCGATATTGGCGAGATGGTTTTTGTTAAGGTATCTCCGACGAAGAGCGTATTTCGGTTCGGGAAGAAGGGAAAGCTAAGTCATAGATACGTCGGACCGTTCGAAATCCTGGAGCGGATTGGAGAAGCAGCTTATCGCGTGGGGTTACCTCCGCAGTATGCTCAGATCCATAATGTTTTTCACGTATCCATGTTGAGGAAGTATGTTCACGATCCATCGCATATCATTCATTATGATGATGTGGACATTAGAGGGGACTTGACGTTCGAAGAAAGACCAGTGGAGATCATCGACCGTCGTGACCAAGTGCTAAGATCAAAAACCATTTCCTTTGTAAAGGTTCGGTGGCAACATCATGGAATTGACGAACGTACTTGGGAACCTGAGAACGATATTAGGGAAAAATATCCTGACCTGTATTTTTGATTCTTCAAGCTAATAAATATTTCGCGGACGAAATTCTTTTAAGAGGAGTAGGATGTAAAACCCCATTAAAAAAAAAATCTGTTTGGACACGAGCCGGGTCGGGTCCGGACCCGGGCCCCTTTTTATTTTAGGGTTTTAAAAAAAAAAACCCGAGCAATCGGGCGCAGCAACCCCCCCACCTTTCTTTCCCCTTCGCGTGCGGGCAAGTTTGGGAAACCCACCAGGGGTTTCCCCTTTCGATTGCCCCTGCGCCTTTTTGAGGGAGGTTGGAGGGCGAGGGGAGTCACGCCTCCCTCTCGCAGCCCTCGCTCCCCCCCTCCGCGCCGGTCTCCTCCCTGCTGCGCACGTCACCGACGCCGGCCACCGCCTCCCAGGTTAGTACCCCCTCTTCTCCTCCCTCTTCTCTTCCTCACCCCCTCCCTGTCACCTCGTCGGGAGGCCGGCAGGCGGCTCACAGCCGCTGCCGCGGCCTCCCACCGCTTCCCTGTGCCATCGGGGCCCCGATAGGTGGCCTACGCAGCCCCTGTCGTCCCTTTCTCTCGCTGGGGATCGTCGGAGTGCCGGCAGGGGACCTGAGGCCCCTGCGACCCCCCCCCCCCTTTTTTCCTTTGCTGCCACCTTGTGGCAATTGGCAGGGACTGGCCCCCCTGCCATCTTCTTGCTGTCGGCAGGGTTGGCCCCTGCTGACCTGTGCTTTTTGCAGGGGCTGGCCCCCCTGCCATCTTCTTGCTGTCGGCAAGGGTTGGCCCCTGCCGACCTGTGCTTTTGGCAAAGGCTGGCCCCCCTGCCATCTTCTTGCTGTCGGCAGGGGTTGGCCCCTGCCGACCTGTGCTTTTGGCAAGGGCTGGCCACCCTACCATCTTCTTGCTGTCGGCAGGGGTTGGCCCCTGCCGACCTGTGCTTTTGGCAGGGGCTGGCCCCCCTTGCCATCTTCTTGCTGTCGGCAGGGGTTGGCCCCTGCCGACCTGTGCTTTTGGCAGGGGCTGGCCCCCCTGCCATCTTCTTGCTGTCGGCAGGGGTTGGCCCCTGCCGACCTGTGCTTTTGGCAGGGGCTGGCCCCCTGCCATCTTCTTGCTGTCGGCAGGGGCTCAGGCCCTGCCACTTCTTGCTGTCGGCAGGGGTTGGCCCCCGCCGACCTGTGCTTTTGGCAGGGGTTGGCCCCCCCTGCCATCTTCTTGCAGTCGGCAGGGGCTCAGCCCCTGCCACTGTGTGCTGTCGGCAGGGGCTCAGCCCCTGCCATTTCATGTTGTTGGCAGGGGCTCAGCCCCTGCCACTTGGTGGCTGTCGGCAGGGGGTGGCCCCCGGCCGCCACACTATGTTTTGGCTGGGGCTCATCCCCTGTCGCCCCGCTATTGTCGGAGGCAGGGACTTGTCCCTCCGTCGCTTGTCTGTTTTCGGCCAGCAGGGGCACACCCCTGCTGCCTCTCTTTTTCCTATAGGCAGGTTTGTTTTTCTATTTGTCCGCATTATAATTAACATAGCACTGTTGCAGACCTAGCATCGGACCCCCGCTCTGGCTCCGCGGCCCGAGCCTCGTATCATCTACACGCGTAGACGCACGCAGCTGCACGACATCCCGAGGTAGAGGAAAGTCGCACAAATAGTATCTATGAACAAAATAAAATAAGACTTTTGAGATAAAATAGTTATTTTGCATACTTGCGTATCTGAAGAAATATTGACTGGTCAAAGTTTACTCTTTGTGATTCTTTTGAAATTGCATAATGTAAATTCTTTGGGTAGACTCATCAAGTAGTTTAATTGGCATGCCTGTTTACGTGTAAGATTACTTAATTGATAATTGTCTATTTTGCATGCTTATTCCTTTGAAACTGCATACTTAAGGTAGACTTTGTGAATAGACTCAGAATGCACTGCAATTGCTATTGTAATCGAACCTTAAGGCAGGTACGGTATGAATTTTATGTAAGATCATGGAGTGTATTGAAGTATGAAATTTACACTTTATTGATTTTAAATGTGATAATATCGGCCTCCACAGGCCAATTGCTCAGAAAAGCAAAACATGTCATGTAGGAACCAAAGAAATCATAAAACATTATCGTAGTTGTACCTCTAGGAGGGTATGATCGTACTTTTGGACAAGTACGTCCCATGTGGGTTACGATGATGGGTTGATGAGGTTGTAGCAACCTCGATGAGTGCAATTAGCACATTGCTGAGATCACATAAATAGTGACCATTTCGCCTTCACAGGCAAGATGCTCGAGTGGGTCTAATAGACCAGAGCATGTAGGATGGGGCGGCGGTTAAGAAACCCCCGTCGTACCCATCCGATCTTCACGGTTCATCAAGGGAGAGGATGGATGGTACAAAGACTCCGATGGACAGGTTGTTAACAACCACCCCACGAGCAAAAGACTCGGTTTTTCCCAGTCATCGGAGTTAAGGGAATTGGGATTACCATAAATTATCCTAGGTGGTAATTCCCAGGCACTTCTGCAGAAGTTAGATGCATCCATGGGCCACGAATGCCTTTGAGGATTTACTCTCTTGGTCACTGACCGTCCCCTTAGGAGCGGACTCAGTCAGCCATCCGGGTTAATGAAAACACCTGACATAATAAACCCCCAGATCGGTCTCGGCTGTTTCTACGTTTCGCGTCTGTGCGTACCCACAGGCCAGTTAATATCAGAACTTAAAGAATATATTCATGAATAGTTGTAGATGACTGAGACTTACACTGCGTCAACTAACAACTCTTTGCACTTATTACATCTGTTAGAATAGACTATAGTTGCTTTAATTGCTTAAATATCATAACTGCTTATCTCATGAATGTCCTGTTTTATTTTTATTCTACTTATCTGTTTGTGCACCTACTGGTTTGTTATGAAACTGACTCATTTCATGGGCAGGTGAGGAGTAGGACGTCACTGGCAGCCGATGGTGTGGTGCAACATGGATCAAGATTTATCTTCTTTCTGCTGACGGCTTGGCTCTGGGACTTTTTGGAGTTTTTCTTAGATTTATTGAACTTTGGAATAAAATGTTCATTTTGTAATAAACTGCAGATTTTAATCGATTGCCTTATTTCTTAAATTCCTTTAAGATGTTGTACATGTGAATGATGGTTTTTCAGCTAACGTACCCAGAATTGTTGACTTGTGTTCCTTTCTAAATGTCTTCCGCTGTCATTTTTAAAAGTTAAAACTTTAAATCTTTGAAAGGTTTTTCGATAAAGTTTTCGAAATCACAAGTCGAAATTTTGGGGCGTTACACATGAGATTCCAGAGTGGAAGTGGGATGATATCTCAATGGACTTCATCGTAGGGTTGCATAAGACCCGACGACAACGAGATGCCATATGGGTAATTGTGGATCGTTTGAAAAAGAGTGCTCACTTTCTTCCGATCAGGATTAGTCAAAGCTTGGAAAGCTTGGCCGATCTCTACGTAGAAGAGATTGTTAGGCTTCACGGAGTGCCTCGTTCGATAGTGTCAGATCGGGATCCGAGGTTCACATCTCGATTTTGGCGCCAGCTTCAGAAAGCCCTTGGCACTACCTTGAAGTTTAGTACTGCTTTCCATCCGCAGACAGATGGGCAGTCAGAACGAACGATTCAAACGCTCGAGGATATGTTGAGAACGTGCGCTTTGGATTGGGCAGGTGATTGGGACAAACATGTGAAGCTTGCAGAGTTTTCTTATAACAATAGCTTCCATGCTAGTATTGGTATGGCCCCGTATGAAGCACTGTATGGCCGACCGTGTAGATCTCCGGTTTGTTGGGATGAGGTTGGAGTGAGAGCAATGGAGCCTTCAGAAATCGTCCAGCACTATGCGGATCAGGTGCGTTTAATTCGGCAAAAGTTGATTGCAGCTCAAAGTAGGCAAAAGAGTTATGTCGATCAGCGGCGTAGAGAGCTCAGTTTTGAAGCAGGCGATCACGTGTTTGTTCGAATCTCGCCTACGAAAAGTATCTTCCGGTTTGGAAAGAAAGGAAAGTTGAGTCCTAGGTATGTTGGACCTTTCGAAGTCCTTGGACGTGTCGGAGAGACTGCATATCAGGTAGCACTTCCTCCTCAGTTTTCGCAGATTCATGATGTTTTTCATGTCTCGATGTTGAGAAAGTACGTACCTGACCCCTCACACGTAATTCACTATGAGGCGATTGAGGTACAACCTGACTTAACAACGGACGACAAGCCGATAGAGATTGTGGAACACCAGGAAAGGGTACTACGCAGTAGAACGATTCCGTTCGTAAAGATGCGTTGGCAGCATCATCGGCTAGACGAATGCACTTGGGAGCCTGAGGCAGATATGCGTCAACACTATCCTCTTTTATTTTGTACGTTCTAATTTCGAGGACGAAATTCTTTTAAGGGGGTAGGGATATAAGATCTCGTGTTTTCGGACCTTAGTCAATTCATGAAAACTTTGAAATTTCGCTAAGTCTGGTAAGAAAATCGTTTGAGGCTCGAATTTTAGACTGAGGTCTTAGAGTTTGGGTTTGACCCAAGTCTCATCAACAAGGTCTAGACAAGCCAATCGAAGGATGGCAAAGAGTTGTAATTTCAACTTTTAAATTCAAGCGAAATTCGGGTTATTTTCGGGCGAAACTCGAAATTTGATATTCATGTAATATATTATTGGATGCGCCTCAAAATTCTGAGCGCAATGGTATTTTACTTTTTCAAATCTGAGTTCCGGTTGGCCCAAAAATCACGTTTTTCTAAAATTTTAGCAGTTGTTGAAACGGATCCGAAATTTGGATCGGATTACATTCAAGGTGTAGGATCCAAATTTTTATGGATTTGGGTCCTAGTTAGGTCCTATAAAAATCTGGAGTTGATATAAGTCTTAATCCAAATTTGTGTATGAGTATGGGTTTGGATCTTGGATCTTGGATCCGAATCCGATCCAAAATCAAGCTTAACATTTTTATGACTTTAAATTCAGCTGGGAGCTTTAAATTGGGGTTATTATCATATAAAAAGTCTTCAGGGTCAACATGACCAATTTTGGAAACTTTTGAATACCTATTAATAAGTAAATTCAAAAAAATAAATTTATTAATTTAATGATTTTTATTAATTTCGGGATTTGGGTTAAGAGGGTTTAGGGTTAACCCTCTTCCCTAATTTAAAAAGGGTATAGAGGTTTCCATACCTTTTAGGATTAGAAGGTCAAAAAGTCAACCAAATGTTAATTAGTAAAGGAGTCCAAAAATCTGGAAACTCCCTAAAGTTAGAACCCAAATCTGGAAACTCTCTAAAGAGTTTTCAGCTACAAATAAGAGAAGGAAGGGGGGGGCAGCCCTTTCTCTTTCATTTGACTGTAGAGAAAAAAAAAGAGAAGAAACAGAGAAAAGAGGGGAGAGAAGAAGAAGAGAGAGAGAGAGAGAAAGAGGGGTAGAAGAAGAAGGTTGGAGGCATCGGAGCTCAGCCCAAACGCCCTCCACAGCCTCTATTCTCTTTTTTTCCAAAAAAGGTACGGGTACTCCTCTTTGAAACGAATGAGAAATAGGGTAAAGATTGGATTTTCCATGCATCTTTTGATGGAAATCCATAGAAGAACAGTGGACCGTCGATTTCCACTGTTATCCATTCATATATGCTGTATTTTTATTGTTTCAGAAAAATATATTTAAACAAACAAAAAAGGGTAGATGATAGATTTATTAAACAATTTTTTTGTAACCTGTATGTTGACGTTTTGACAGCATACACAGGTCCAAACTGGACCTGTGTACATGTTGTTGGACCCAGCCAACAGGGTCGGCTGGGCTGGGTATCTTCTTTAAAAAGAAAATTAGTTTTTGCGTGATCAGTGGTGTTGTTGTTTTTGACAGCATACACAGGTCCACACTAGACCTGTGTACATGTGGACCCAGCCGACAGGGTCGGTGGGGGCTGGGGTATGTTCCTTTCAAAATATATATATATATATATATATATATATATATATATATATATATATATATATATATATGAATTAATTCAGTAGGCAGTTTTGCAAAATCTTTTGCATGCTGTTGTTTTTGACAGCATACACAGGCCCAAACTAGACCTGTGTACATGTTGTTGGACCCAGCCGACAGGGTCGGCTGGGGCTGGGGTGTGTTCCTTTTAAAAAAGAAAATATATATATATATATATATATGAATTAATTCAGTAGGCAGTTTTGCAAAATCTTTTGCATGCTTTTGTTTTTGACAGCATACACAGGCCCACACTGGACCTGTGTATACGTTGTTGAGCCCAGCCTGCAAGGTCGGCTGGACTGGGCATGGCTGTATAAAAAAAAAATATATGTATTAATCAAAAATCACTTTTTCGTAACATGTATGTTGTTCTTTTTGACAGCATACACAGGCCCAAACTGGGCCTGTGTACATGCTGTTGGACCCAGCCGACAGGGTCGGCTGGGCTGGGCATTGTCCTTTCAAAAAAAATAAAAATTTGAAATCTGTTTTGTTTGAAGTATCGATTGTTGGATTGGCTGGCTGGCAGCCAGCCGAGTGCCTCGGCTGACTGCCAGCTGCTGGCCGAACCGACAGGCCCAGCCAAGTGCTTGGCTGGGTGTGTGGTTGGTTTTGGCAGGGCTGGGGCAGGCCCAGTCGACCCAGTCAGTGGGTGCTGGCCGGGGCCTTGGCCTTGAGAAAATTTTTTGTTATACTTTATACAGAAAATTTTCTGTATAGGTGGGACTTCCTGACAGCATACACAGGCCCAAACTGGGCCTGTGAATATTCTGTCAGACCCAGCCGACAGGGTCGGTTGGGCTGGGCTGTTAAATACATAATTTCTCTCTTGTGGATATTGTAGCATGCTAGTAACATAAGTGTGTTAAATTATGAAAACAGGGCCTGGTTGTGCGATTAGTAAAGTTAGAATTTTAAATCTCTTGATGCATGATAAACTTTGGGAATAAGTCATGTACCTGAAATTTTGATTTCCACATATGTTATGAGTTGATGTGATTCATATGTGTGTCGGAACATGCTTACACATCATTTCATGATAAAGTTGTTTTGAGTGCTTACATATTGATGGACTTAACGTGTGTTGTTGCATATACATAAATACATGAATGCTCTTTTGTTCATCTCAATACAATTCATGGTTAGAACCATATGTGGTAATAATTGCATAAAGATACATGCATGCGCATACCATGCATATGCACAAGGAAAGGGGTATAACGTGGGTTGTGCAATTTGCATATGGGAATGTCATATTTCATGTTCATTGTCAATGGATTAAATTGGTACATATATGACTATACCTCGCAGGCATGTTAATATCACTGCACACATGATTATGATCCCTTGCATTGGTGCTTCGGTGATCATAATGAATCATCGAGGGTTTAGTAAACCCGAGCTGTGGAATTGTTTTCCCTTATTCATTTCAATGCATTGCAAAGATCATGCTTTATTAATATTTCAGCTTTATTGCACTGTTCTATATGTTTCCACAGGCCGGAGTCCTGTGATGGCTCTCGCGAGATAGAGGCGAGCTTTTATCTTTCTTTTTGCATATGATGTTGCAAAACTTAAGAAATTAAATTTTAATAAAAAGAAATAATAAAGCACAGTGTAATATACCTTCTGGGATCACCCATCTGGAGAATGGGGATCTTGGAAATCCGGTCTTGGGGAGACTGTGAGGATACAAAACTCTGTGTGCTTAATTAGGTGCCCTGAACCCGATATTGAGGTTCCTTCTCCTGGCCACGGTTTTAGGGAGAGTCCGCCACTTTACCCGGGAGTGGTGTGTTTGACACAACTGTTGTTTTTGGTACCAAGGAAGTGGCACTTGTGGGCGTGGGGTGTCCCTTGTGTCCCCGACATTAGATGTGGAGGTCTAATGTTCCGAAGGTGATTCGGTCGAGGGCTAAGTTGGAACCCAGTAATAAAATACAAATTGTGTGCTAAGCTACCCTGGGAACCTAACTTGACCTCGGGGTTTGTACCCGTTTGGTGTATCCGCGGGCAACGGTAATTAAAAAGAGAAACTTAAAGTTGTATGCATTTAATAGGGCATGCATAAAGAAACAAAAGACTTAATGGAAGATAAGAAAATGATTCATGCATTGCACAAAAGACATGCATTTTCCTCTTATGCATTAGAGCATGCATACTTTAATGATTCTCTTACTCAATACATGATGGTAAGTGTTAAATGTTTATTTCTTGTTGCATGCTGAAGTTTTAGTGCATGCTACTGCTTTAGTGTCTTTGCATGTTTAACATTTATGATTGTTGCATGAATAAATTCCCCAAATGCTATAAATTGTCTTGTATGTATTTCCCTCAATTGTTGCATGATATCTCATCTTAACTCTTTATCTCACTTGTTTCATTAAGAAGTAGCTGTGCTCAGGATTTCGATTCTGACACCCTACTTCATTGGTTTTTCGCAGGAACAGGTGATCACTGAAGTTGACAGCTACTGTGAGGGCGCAGGAGTCACAATGAGTTTTGACAGTTTTCTTTGTGGACAGAGTGGCTCTTTATTTTGGTTTTTCAGTCTAGTGTTCTTGTTATCTGCTTATTGTCGTCAGTGTTTACGTTACGTTCTGTTGAGTCAAACATTTTGTTTTGAGACTGGTTCTTAATTCTTGAATAAAGGTATTGGTTAGTTTATAGATGTTAATTGCAAGTTCTTTTGTGGTTTGTGGCTATCCAGTTGGAATTGGAACTGTGAGAACCCCGGGTCTCTGGGAAGTTTTCCACACTGTTTAAAAAAAAAAAAACCGCATTTTCAAAGGGGATGAGTTGGGGTTGTTACAGGTTTGGTATCAGAGCCACCACAATTACTTACAATTTTATCGTCTTTGAGTGCTTAAATTTTTATTATTTGTATGTGAGCCTTGTCCTGAAGCGTCAACAAGTTGTGACTCGTCCTCCAGAGCAGTCTTCTTCACTGGTATGGTTGTTTAATACTTTTACTTAAATTATATAAGTTCTGCGAGATTATGGTAATTGTTGTTAAATGTTTTTTGGTGTGAATTTAAAAGTCTGGTGTGATTTCGGGAACGATTATAGTTCGTGCTCAACCCTGAGAGGGTAGTATCAATAATAGTCTAATTTGTAAAAGGATGTGCATTGTAGATGTCACATTATACCCGTAGAGGCGCTTCGTCTTCTACTGCTGCTCTCACGAACTGGCAGGAGCAAAGAGATTTCATGATGGAGGTCATCCATACCCTGACGAAGACCATGATGGCTCAGGCGGCACAAGCTGCACAAACGGCCCAAGCGGCACAGGCTGCGCAGACAGCTGCACAGGCAGCCGCGCAGGCAGCGACTCGTGACCCTCCGGTCAATATTGTTCCAAACACAGGCGGTGTTTCTTTCGAAAGGTTTCTGAAGTTGGACCCGCCTTCCTTTTCAAGAAAGGCAGACCCAGAGGCTGCAGAGAGCTGGGTCGAGGAGATTGAGAGGGTGTTCGACGTCTTACTTGTCCCTGAGGAGAAAAAAACACCTTTTGGCACGTACCGCTTGAAGGGCGATGCCAAGAATTGGTGGGACACCCTGCGAAGGGTGAAGTTCGCCGATTGGGATGAGATTCCATGAGAGACGTTCAGAGAGGAGTTTCTGGACGCATACTTTCCCCTTTACGCCGAGGAGCAGATGCAACAAAGGTTCCTCGATCTGACTCAAGGGACCATGAGTCTCGTGGAATACACTACTAGGTTCCGGAGCCTTGAGAAGTATAGCCCAAACCTCTTCAAGAATGAGAAGGCAAGGGCGGCTAGATTCGTGCGTGGACTGAAGGATGGGTTACGGACTCGTGTGCTCGGGGGTCGTCCTTCTACCCTAGCCGAGGCGATCGAGTCAACCACCGTACTGACCGAGGACTGGGAACGATCCAAAGGTGGCTTTCAGAAGAAGGGTGGCAACGGAGGGGGTTCTTCAGGCGGGACCAAGAAGAATCCTCCAACAGGAGGGGGGGTGCAGAACGGGAAGAAGCAGCGGACCCGTGACGGGCGACAGCAGGGCGTGCAACAGGGCCGACCTCAGTCGCGGAGACAACAGGGGAAGGCCCAACCGGCATGTCGCAGATGCGGCAAGAATCATCCATTAGGTTTTTGCCCATCGTTCAAGGGGGTCTGCTATCAGTGCCAGCAGCTAGGGCACATTGCCCCCTTCTGTCCGAGCAAGCCTGCGATTCCGGGTGGACAGCCGCAGCAACCACAGCAGCAGAGGCCTCAACTGCAGCAGGGTCAGCGCAAGACCAATGGGCGGGTCTACGCAGCGACGGCAACCTCCCAGGATGATCAGGCTGATTTGATCGAAGGTATATTCTTAGTTGTCGAACACTTTGCACGTGTTATGTTTGATTCGGGTGCAACACCCAGCTTTATTTCTTCCTCGTTTGCAAAGTTGCTTGATTTAATTCCATCTAGCCTCGAAAGGGCTCTTGATGTGATGTCACCTATGGGTGCATCCTCTTCCTGTGGGAAGTATTTTCCATCTGTATGCGTGGTGATAGAAGGCCATGAGTTATCCGCCGATTTGGTTATTTTGGATATGACATTTTATGATGTCATCTTGGGTATGGACTGGTTGTCCAAGCATAATGCGACCCTCGAGTGTCGGGGCAAGAAGGTAATCTTGGAGCACCCCAAATTGTCTGCATTGTTGTGTCATTCGACGAGACCGACCGATGGGGTGAGAATCGTGTCAGCTTTGAAGGTTTCCAAGTACCATAAGAAGGGTTGCATGGTATTCTTGGCCAGTGTTTCTACTCAAGACAGTTAGGCGACGCCCTTGGATCAATTAGACGTTGCCCGCGAATTCCCGGATGTTTTTCCCGAGGATTTGCCGGGTTTGCCTCCGCATCGAGAAATTGAGTTCTCGATCGAGTTAGTGCCTGATACGGCACTAGTTTCTCGCGCTCCGTATCGCATGGCACCTGCCGAGTTAGGGGAACTGAAAAAGCAATTGCAGGAGCTTCTTGACAAAGGATTTATTAGACCGAGTGTATCCCCTTGGGGTGCCCCGGTCCTCTTTGTTAAGAAGAAGGATGGTTCAATGCGACTTTGTATTGTCTACCGCATGCTGAATTAAGTAACGGTGAAGAACAAGTACCCTTTGCCTAGGATCGATGATTTGTTTGATCAGTTGAGAAGGGCCAAGGTGTTCTCGAAAATCGATCTTGTTTTGAGACTAGTTCTTAATTCTTGAATAAAGGTATTGGTTAGTTTGTGGATGTTAATTGCAAGTTCTTTTGTGGTTTGTGGCTATCCAGTTGGAATTGGAACTGTGAGGACCTCGGGTCTCTGGGAAGTTTTCCGCACTGTTTAAAAAAAAAATCCCGCATTTTCAAAGGGGATGAGTTGGGGTTGTTACACATCAACTGGAACCGCAGTTTCCTCCTTCGACTTCTCCAATCCTGGTAAATCTTTTTGGCTTCTTGACTTAGGTGCCTCTTTTCATATGACACCAAATAGTGATATGTTATCCGAATGTCACAACTCAAGTGAATCAAATGTGTTTATTGCTGATGAAACATCTCTTGAGATAAAAATAAATAAGAAATTTTAAAAACATTTCTCAAAATTTAAAATATCTTCTATTCAAAAAATTAGATATATTTCTAAATTAAATTTAAATCTTTTTTGTGTTTCTCAATTATCTGACTATGGATGTAACGTTTCCTTCTCCTCCCGTGGTTGTCAAGTGCAGGATTGTCAGTCAAGAAGCTGATTGGAAAAAGCCGAAGGAGGCTTGTACTATATGGATTTCTTGGAAATACCCCAGAATACATTTTGTTGTAATATTTAGAAATTAGATTTGAACTTATGGCATAAAAGACTTGTCGTCCCAATATATTCAATATTCAATATTTTCTAAAGATGATTTTTTTTTGTAATTTTGAAAATTTTACATGTGAAAATTATATTCTTGGTAAAATGAAGAGTTTACCATTTTAAGAAAGAACATTTGTTTCTTCCTAACCACTTGAGTTACTACATTCGGACGTTTGAGGCCCAACACCTATTGTATCTAAGGGTGGTTCTGTGTATTATGTAATTTTTGTGGATGATTTTACGAGACATACTTGATTTATTTCCTTAAACACAAGTCTGGAGTTTTCTTACATTTTCAAATATTTCACAATTTAGTCAAAAACAAATTCAAAAATGATATTTTCATCTTTCGCACTGATTCAGGGGAATAGTTTTTATCAAAAGAATTTAAAAACTAACTAGATTTAAATAGTATTAGACATAAAAAATTTGGTCACAACAAAATGACTTAACTGAAAGAAAACATAGGTATACTATAGAAACAACAAGAACTTTGCTTATTATAAACCAAGTACCTAAAGAATTTTGGGTTGAAGCCATAATTGTTTATCTCATTCACAGGATGTCATTCTCTTCTTTAAAAAATGTATCACTTATTAAAAAACTTTTCAAACTAATCTCAGATTACCCTAAATTGACAGTTTTTTGGCGTAAATGTTTTGTTTTTACCGATAAAAATGATAAACTCTCTCCCCGTGTTATTCCTTGTCTTTTGGGGGTATGCAAATAACCAAAAAAACTATAGATGTTTTGATTTTAAAAATAAAAAGCTATATGTTTCATGAAATGTCTTTCTTAGAAAAAGAAAGTTTTTTTGAAATTGAAAAATCTAAGGAAATAACTGAGTATTCTTTTCTGTTGGATCTAATTCCAAAGTATGACAATTGTAATGTTGATCTTAATAAAAAAAACTTGAAGATGATACAATAAAAACAATCTAACAATAATGAGATTAGAGAAGAACAATCATATAGGGATCAAAGTTGTATACAATATTCTAGATATAGTGATCTAGACCCCCATGTGCACCAAAAAGATATACTGATAACGAAAACCAAATAGAAACACAAATTAGAAGATTATCTAGAGTATCAAAACTTCTTGAAAATTTTGTGTCTTATGATTCATTCTCACCTAAGTACCAAGCCACTGCATTAATACATTCATATATAGAACCCTCAACCTATGCTCAAGCAAGAGACCACTCTGAATGGATAGAAGCCATAAGAGTAGAGCTAGATGCATTAGAGAGAGCAAATACTTGGACTATTCAAAACATTCCTCTAACAAAGAAACCTATAGGTTATAGATGGGTGTATAAGATAAAAACCAAGAGTGATGTGACTCTTGAACGATACAAATTTAGATTAGTTGTCAAGGGGTATTCTCAAGAGTATAAAATAGATTATGAAGAAACGTTCACTCCAGTTGCTAGGATGACAATTCTTAGAACCTTAATAGCCCTAGCCTCTGTGAGAAGATGGTCAATATATCAGATGGATGTTAAGAATGCATTTCTTAATATGAATTTGGTTGAAGAAGTATATATGGAAGCACCACCTAGGATAACTATTCCTAAAGGAAAGGTTATTTGTTTAGATAAAGCCCTATATGGTCTTAAACAAGCACCAAAGGCTTGGTATGATTAGTTTAGTTAAGTTATGATTGATGTTGGATTTCAATCTTATCTGACTGACATAGCTTTATTTGTTAAGACTTCTAATGTCAGTATTATTATTATTCTCCACTATGTGGACAACATGATCATCATCGGAAGAGACAAACAGGGAGTCAAAGTGTTGAACATATTAAGAAACTTCTCAAAACGCATTTTGAAATGACTGATTTGGGTTTTTTAAAATATTTTCTTGGTATTAAAGTTGATTATTCTTCTAAAAGTTATTTGTTGACTCAATCTAAATTTGTTTTAGATATTGTTGTCAGGTCAGGAATCTCAGATGATAAGAAGGTTGATAGCATTGAAGTGGTCAATGTCAAAATAAGAATTAATGATGGAGAACTACTCGAGAATCCAACATCGTACAAACAGCTTATCAGGGCACTGTCTTATCTCTCAATTACGAGACTTGACATAGCTCATGCAGTTCATACAACCAGCCAGTTTCAGCATACTCTCACCTCTTTTCATATGGGAGCAGTCTTACGTATTATTAGATATATTAAGACTTCTATTTTTTTAGGCCTTTTCTTATCTGCTTTTTCATCTTTAGATTTGACTATTTATACTGATGTTGATTGGGAAGGTGATCCCAATAATCAACACTTAACCACGGGTTTTTGTGCTTTCTTAGGTGACTCGTTGATCTTATGGCGATGTAAGAAGCAACAGAAGGTCTCCCTCTCCTCGATTGAAGCAGAATATTGAGTTATGGATACTACCACTATGGAGGTAGTCTGGCCAAGAAGATTGCTAGCAGATATAGGCGTTCAAACTAAAGGAGCATCATGAATGTGTTGTGACAATAAAAGTCATTGGCAGAGAAAACAGAGGAAAAAGTAACCCAAAGATCGGCTAACAGCAAATTTCGACCTCCATGTTATATTATACTATTTTACTACTAACGGGGTTAGAGAGAAGACGAAAAATAAGCATTCAAGAACCTTCTTAAACCTGTCATGGAACGAAATAAAAATATCGACAGAAAACAAAAGAACTCAGGCCACCTGATTTGCTCGTTTCCTAACTGAGAAACCCCCAAGCATGGGGTAATCCCTATAAAACACTCGGGACCTACACGGTTGGGTCATCCACTACCTCAGTCGACCCCCACAATGGGCCCGATTTGGGGATTTTTGTTTCTTTTCGTGTTAGGGTTAGACCCAAAGTTTCTCCCAAATCAAAAGTTACTACCACGTAAAACCCCCTTTTTTGTCCCTTGAAAATCGGGAATACACCCATCGACAGGGTTCAGTTGATGCTCACCTCAAACCCCACACACAAGATCGAACCCATGTTCGATCTCTCACCCAAATCCAAGAAGAGTCGTACCTTTTTGAAGCTTTTCCGGTGATCGGAGGCTGGGGACGTGAAGGCAAGGCCGCGGCTGATGCTCCTTGCTGCTGCCGTGACAGGCTACTTGTTGTGGCCTTCAATGGCAGCCGGTAGCCCCCCGTTATCCGGCGTAACTCACACCGAGAGAGAGATAGATAAAGGGAGAGAGAGAGGGGAGGAAAGAAGGAGAGAGAGACTGAGTGTAGAGGGCAAAACCCTCTCTCCACTCCCCTTTATCGGCCCCAAAACCCCCCCTCTACCGAGAGGTGCGGGGTCGGTTACGCCCTGCGTAACCCCCCCCCCCCCCTGCCCCCCTTTCTGTTTTCGGCTCCAGTTTTATCGGGCAACCCTTATCGGGTTGCCCCTTTCTTTTAAAAGGGTTGCTACAGGGCGCGGCTCGGGTCCGGACCCGAGACCCGTAACCCAGCCCCAACCGATATGGATCCAACTGTGGATCCTCGGATAAATAAAAATAAATAAATTTTATAATTAAAATTTTATCTATTTATTATTATTAATGTTATTAAATCATGTTTGATATCATGTATTCTTAATTACTCCTTTATGGGTCCTAGATCCGAAATGTGGATCTAGGCCCAATTTGCATATTTTACAATATTTTGTAACAAAAATTTTCGGGTTTTACATCCCTACCCCCCTTAAAAGAATTTCGTCCGCGAAATTAGAACGTACTAAATATGAGTAGTACTAAAATCAATTATCACACGAGCCTAATGATTAACAACTAAGAGATACTTTAGACCAGATCAGTCTGATCGTCTTGAGTAGAAGTCGTAACGGCATAAACCCTCCCGTTAGTCCTCCGCTGACCTTGTTGCGGCTGAGGTATCTGCAGTGGCTGCTGTGGTGGTGGTTGTTGTTCTTCCTGAGCCACTGGCTTGTGCGGACAAAAAGGAGCAATGTGCCCTGGCTGTCGGCACTGATAGCAATTTCCCTTGAACAACGGGCAAAAACCTAGTGGATGGTTCTTGCCGCACTTACGACATGTTGGTGGGGCCTTTCCTTGTTGTTGCCCATTATAGGTCTGTTGCTTCTTATCACCTTGAGTCTTTCCGCCTGCAGGTGGGTCCTTCTTCTTTCCGCCCGAAGCATCTCCTCCATTTGTGCCTCCCTTTTGTGATACATTCCTAGACCTCTCCCAGTCCTTGGTCAGAACAGTAGCTGACTCGATAGCATCGACCAAGGTAGGAGGCCGACCTGTCAGGACACGAGTCTGTAACCCATCCTTTAGTCCGTGCACATACTTTTCCGCCCTCGCTTTTTCATTCTTGAAGAGGGTCGGGCAGTACCTCTCGAGATTCCGAAACTTGTTAGTGTAATCTACCAGACTCATGGTTCCCTGAGTCAAATCAAGGAACTCTCGTTGCATCTGTTCATCGGCGTACGCGGAAAAATATGCGTCCAGAAACTCTTCCCTGAACGTCTCCCAGAGGATCTCGTCCTAATCGGCGAACTTCACCCTTCGCAGGGTGTCCCACCACTTCTTGGCTCGCCCTTCAGACGGTACGTGCCAAAAGGTGTCTTTCTGTCCTCAAGGACAGGTAAAACATCAAACGCTCTTTCGATCTCCTCGACCCAGCTCTCAACTGCCTTTAGGTCGGTCTTCCCTGAAAAGGTAGGCGGGTCCAACTTCAGAAACCTTTCGAAGGAAACGCCACCCGCGTTTGGAACAATATCGACAGGAGGATCACGAGTTGCTGCCTGTGCGGCTGTCTGGGCAGCCTGTGCCGCTTGCGCCGCCTGTATAGCCTGAGCCGCTTGCATCGCCTGTGCTATTTGTGCCGCCTGAGCCGTCATAGTCTTGGTCAGGGTGTGAATGACTTCCATCATAAAATCTCTATGTTTCTGCCAGTTCGCGAGAGTAGCAGTAGAGGACGAAGCACCACTGCGGGTATAATGTGACATCTACAACACACATCCTCTCTACAAATTAGACTCTTACTTATCCTATCCCCTTAGGGTTAATCATGAACAATAATCGTTCATGTAAACACACCAAGACTTATTAAATTATAATTGCAATCAATCACACAGAATTCACATACTTTAAGTAAAAGTATTAAATAGTCATACCAGTGAAGAAGACTGCTCTGGAGGACGAGTCACACTTGTCGATGCTTCAGGACAGGGCTCATATACCCAAAAAAAAATTTAATACTCAAAAGATGACAAAATTACAAGTCTTTGTGGTGGGCTTTGATACCAAACTTGTAACGACCCCAATTCATACCCTTTAAAAATGCGAAATATTTTTTTTTCAATGCGGAAACCTTCCCAGAGATCTGGGGTCCTCACAGTTCCACTTTCCATTGGATAGTCAAACCACCACAAACGAAGTTGCAATCATCATCCATAAGAACCAACTAAAACTCTTTTATTAAAGAACCAATAAGAGTCTCACACACAACTCAAAAGTGAAGTAATCAACTGCAAAAAGTAAAAAGAACTAAAAGAAGCAAAAATAAAGCCACTATGTCCCCTGTTGAAACTGACAAGCGCAAGTATGACTTTCATCAATCCCCAGTAGCCAGTCCAGTCTCACTGTTCACCATGTCCTGTGAAAAACCAACAAAGTAGGGTGTTAGAACCGAAATTCTGAGCACAGCTACTTCTAAAGAAACCAGGTGAGACAAAGGACATGGATAAGATTTCATGCAATCGAGTGAGTACAGATATAAAATTTGCAACATTCAAATATCCATACCTACCAACATTTACATATGCTCACCAGTCAAGAACAGTAAAGCAGTACCATATATCAAGAACTAGAGAACCAATCATTGCAGCATGATTTCAATAAGTAAATCCTATGCTACTACCAAATCATGTCATGATATAGATAATGATTCAAACATGCATGATCTAATGCATAACAGGAAAATGCATGATTATATGCAATGCATGATTTCTTCTGTTTTCTTTCATTTAAGTTTCATCTTTCCATATGCATGCCCTATTAAATGCACGTAGCTTTAAGTTCCTCTTTTTAATTACCGTTGTCCGCGGATACACCAAACGGGTACAATCCCCGAGGTCAAGTAGGTTCCCAGGGTAGCTTATCACATAATTTGTATTTTATTACAGGGTTCCAACTTAGCCCTCGACCGAATCACCTTCGGAACATTAAACATCCACATCTAATGTCGGGGACACAAGGGACACCCCACGCCCACATGTGCCACTTCCTTAGTACCATAACAACAGTTGTGTCAAACACACCACTCCCGGGTAAAGTGGCGGACTCTCCCTAAAACCGTGGTCAGGAGAAATAACCTCAATATCGGGTTCAGGGGACCAAATTACAGCACACAGAGTTTTTGTATCCTCACAGTCTCCCCAAGACCGGATATCCAAGATTCTCATACTCCAGATGAGATATCCCAGAATGTATATTACACTGTTCTTATTCATTATATTTTTATTAAAGTTAATTCTTTAAGTTTGCAACACCATATGCAAAAGTAAAGTGAAAACCCGTATCCTCCCTTGCGGGGACCCATTCAGGACTCCAGACCGTATAAACCACTAGAACAGTGTAGTAATGTGTCAAACCATCTTATGTAGTTCAAGTGATGCAGTTAGAAACATATGTGAAAGGAAACCAAACCCACGGCTCCCCAGGCCGATGATGGTCCATTTAGGCCATCGATGCACCACATCACAAACAAAAGTAGTGTTTTATTTATAACACTAAGTCAAAGAGCCAAAAGCATGTGCACTCATGCAATCATAAACCCAAACATATGCATTTCCACTATGTGTGTGTTACCTACATCACATACGGGTATTAACCAATCCATGGTTTCTTTAAGTGTGTGAGTGTTCATGTACCATTTCACATATTAATCAAGCGTACATGTTCAAGAAGAATTACTAATGATTGAATCATGCTCACACTCATGCGTACCATAATCATAACAGTCAAGTGAAAGCATAAACCTCCACGGCAAGTGTTTCCATACAATCTAATACACAAGCTTTTAAATAACACATGGACTCTAGACAAAAATATAACGTTCAGCTAGAGACGACAAAGCAAGATACATTACATATAAAATTTCAGTTTTATGTGTCCATCATCCCTAAACAGTGTAATATGAACACTATTTTACACAACTGAAAATTTTCAGGTTATGTTTCAATGATCCCACGCTGCATCTTACAAATTTTGAGCTTAACCACACTCAAGCACCAACTTAGGCCAATAGACAACCTACAACAAGCATTAAGTAATGCATGCAAGATCCTGTCGGACCTTAATAGTTCATGAACCCAGCAGCAATGTATCACACTATTCATGCTTTAATGGTTTAGGATTTTGTATATTCATTTATGAAAATAGGAAATCCGATTAACATCATTCAGCTAACTATGAAAACATATGGAAATCAGCCTTGCCAATAGAAATCAGGACATGTGTGTGTATATATATATATATATATATATATATATATATATATATATATATATATATATATATATATATATGCACAGTCAGCTGGAACACATACTTGATTTTTTTTTTAATTCAAAACATCGAATGGTGCTGCATCATCAAACCCATCTATTCCCTGTTTCAGTATACCCAACAGTGTTCCATTTTGAGGATAGCAAGATTTCAAAAATCCAAGAAATTGCCTACATGCATATAATCACACAGCCCCTTTTGATATCAAAATAACCAATATCAAACCGAAATCATGACTTCGAATTCTGGAAATCCAACATTCAGTCCAGCATACAATGCTACATTAGGGAAACAACACATTAAGATTTTTGCAGTAAATTTATGAGACCAACTTACTCTATTATCAACAGCAACTTCAAGTCCCAACAATCTTTATGTACTCGGTTTTCAAGATTGCAGTGCTCGGATTCAAATACAACAAGATACAGGTAAGTAACAGTATCAAGACTTGAATCCACACGCAAGATCAATTGGATTCATGATTTTAAATTATCATTTCAATGTTATATCTAAGAATAGAATCATTGGTAGAGAAAACAGAGGAAAAAGTAACCCAAAGATCGGCTAACAACAAATTTCGACCTCCATGTTATATTATACTATTCTACTACTAACAGGGTTAGAGAGAAGACGAAAAATAAACATTCAAGAACCTTCTTAAACTTGTCATGGAACGAAATAAAAATATCGACAGAAAACAAAAGAACTCAGGCCACCTGAGTTGCCCGTTTCCTAACTGAGAAACCCCCAAGCATGAGGTAATCCCTATAAAACACTCGGGACCTACACGGCTGGGTCATCCACTACCTCAGTCGACCCCCACAATGGGCCCGATTTGGGGATTTTTGTTTCTTTTCGTGTTAGGGTTAGACCCAAAGTTTTTCCCAAATCAAAAGTTACTACCACGTAAAACCCAATTTTTTTTGTCCCTTGAAAATCGAGAATACACCCATCGACAGGGTTCAGTTGATGCTCACCTCAAACCCCACACACAAGATCGAACCCATGTTCGATCTCTCACCCAAATCCAAGAAGAGTCGTACCTTTTTTAAGCTTTTCCGGCGATCGGAGGCTGGGGACGCGAAGGCAGGGCCGCGGTTGATGCTCCTTGTTGTTGCCGTGACAGGCTGCTTGTTGTGGCCTTCAATGGCAGCCGGTAGCCCCCCGTTATCCGGCGTAACTCACACCGAGAGAGAGATAGATAGAGGGAGAGAGAGAGACGGGAGGAAAGAAGGAGAGAGAGACTGAGTGAAGAGGGCAAAACCCTCTCTCCACTCCCCTTTATCGGCCCCAAAACCCCCCCTCTACAGAGAGGTGCGGGGTCGGTCACGCCCTGCGTAACCCCCCCCCCCCCCTTGCCCCCCTTTCTGTTTTCGACTCCAGTTTTATCGGGCAACCCTTATCGGGTTGCCCCTTTCTTTTAAAAGGGTTGCTACAGGGCGCGGTCCGGACCCGAGACCCGTAACCCGGCCCCAACCGATATGGATCCACAAGTTGGATCCAAATGGATCCAACTGTGGATCCTCGGATAAATAAAAATAAATAAATTTTATAATTAAAATTTTATCTATTTATTATTATTAATGTTATTAAATCATGTTTGATATCATGTATTCCTAATTACCCCTTTATGGGTCCTAGATCTGAAATGTGGATCTAGGCCCAATTTGCATATTTTACAATATTTTGTAACAAAAAATTTTGGGTTTTACATTTTATATATATATATATATATATATATATATATATATATATATATATATATATATATATATATATTTAAAAATACATGCACACAATATGATCTTACATATCTTTATCTTCGTCCACCCATAGGAACATCGATTTCCACAAAGACTAGGCATTAAACGGATGCATATGCATTACTTAAAATTTCTGTTTTAACACAGAAATAAATATATACAGAATTTTTGTTTTTAAAAGATGAAAAGAGTCAAAAACACGTGCATGGAAAGGGATCCATAGATCCTATTTCATATATCAGAGTGATCACATAGATCTATTCTTTCACCATGATTTTTAATCATGGTGTAGCATGAGAATCGAATCGGTATTCGATTTCTCACTTAAGTCAAAAGAAGAACCCGTACCTTATTAAAAATCGAAAAAGACACGAAAAAATGGAGGTCGGATGGTTGGAGATCCACCGGTCTCCTCTCTCTCTCTCTCTCTCTCTCTCTCTCTCTCTCTCTCTCTCTCTCTCTCTCTCTCTCTCTCTCTCTCCCTTCTATTTTTTTATAAAGTGAGGTAGAGGGGGTGGCGTTCCCCCCTACTCGAACCCTTTTAGAAAGGGCTGGAGAGTCTCCAATAGGGGAAACTCTCCCCTAGTTTCCTAATTTTTTGAAACTCTAAACAAATGTTGACTTTTCTTTTTCTTAAAACTTTCAACCTTTCTAAAACTCTCTTAACCCCTCTTAGGTAAGAATAGGGACTTGTTTAGATAGTCCCACTTAGCCCAAAAATACAAATTCGGAATTGATATTATTTAATTAATTAATTATTAGTTATTAATTAATTAAAATTATCTAAAAACTTTCAAAAATAACCAAATTAACCCTAAAGGCTTATTAACTATAATAAACCCCAAATTAAAGCTTTAAATTGAATTTAAAGTTGGAAAAACGTTGGGCTTGGGTTTGGATCTTGGATCAATCCAAGATCCAAACCCATACCCAAAACGAAAATGGATCAAGATCTGGATCAAAACCAGATTTAAGTAGGACTTAAATAAAACCCAAATCCATATTAGTTTAGATCGTAGGCCTTGGATCCAATCCGATCAAACTCCGGATCCATATCGATAAACTGCTCAAATTTCAGAAAAACACGATTTTTGAGCAAACCGGAACTCAAATTCAAAAAAAGTAAAATATCGTTGCACTCAGAATTTTGAGACGCATCCAACAATATATTACACGAGTACCAAATTCTGAATTTCGCCCGAAAATAACCCGAATTTCGCTCAAAATTTTACTTAAATTTAAAGGTCAAAAATAAAACTCTTTCTCACGCTTCGTTTGGCTCGCCTTGACCTTGTCGATGAGACCTGAGTCAAGCCCAAACTCAAAGACTTCTTATGAGAAAAAAGGTTGTGGAGACTAGTGGATAGAACCGATCCAGAACCCAAATTAATCCTTACCTAAGAAGAAGGTGAGAAAGAAGTACCTCTTACGGAGGTTGAAAAAAACAAGGCAATGGCCACCTATGAGAAGAAATGAAAGGAATAGAGAATGTGACATGTCAAGATTATATTTTGGCTTATTAGTAGTGTTGATATTAAGAAGTGCTTTAGTCTTGCTAAATTCGAACATGCAAATAAGGTATGGGATTATCTCAAGAGAATCTATTCTCTTAAAGATATTGAATATGTGTGCAATTTGCAAAACAATTCAAAATGACTTAAGGGGACAAAACTATTAGAGAATACTATAATGAATTGTCTGAGCTTTGGGAAGAGTTGACTCTTCTTGAACCAAAATGGCATTGTCCCGAAGATATAGAACTCGGACAAAATCAAATAGATGCGGAGCATTTTTACCAATTCATTAATTGATTGAAGTCGGAATTTGAACCTACCAAATCCGTTCTTTATCGAGGGAAAGTTCTCTCACACTATACAAGAATTAAGTATAGAGGGAAATAGGCTTAAAAAGAAGATTTCTAAGAGTGATGATGACCCAGTTCTAACTGTATCTAGACTAGTAAACTATGTTTGTATCTACAAACCGCAACAATATGGAAGGCCTAACAATGAGCATTATGGAAAACAAAGCAATGAATATGAGAAGAAAAAAGTTATTTGTTATTATTGTCGTGAACCGGGACACATCAAAACCTATTGTCCTAAGTTGAAAAGGCCTTATAAGAAGAAGGTTGTCTCAGTTGAACCTCCATAAGAGTCAAGTGATGTCAAAATCACACAAGATTCATCCATTGAGAACATGTCCTTGATACAACTAGTGGAGGTCGTTCAACCTCTACTCAAAGGAGCATCCTCATCAACTGGAGTTGTGGTGTCTTCCTTCGGCTTCTCCAATCACGGTAAATCTCTTTGACTTCATGACTCAAGTGTCTCTTTTCATATGATACCAAATTGTGATATATTATCCGAATGTTGTAACTCAGGCAGGTCAAATGTGATTATTATCGATGAGACATCTCTTAAGATTAAAGGAATAGGGAATTTCAAAAATATTTCTCAAAGTTCAAAAAGATTTTCTATGTCAAAAATTAGATATATTCCTAAATTAAATTTAAGTTTTTTGTTTGTTTCTTAATTATCTAACCATGGGTCTAACGTTTTCTTCTCCTATCGTGGTTGTCGGGTGCAGGATCGCTAGTCAGGGAAGCTGATTGGGGAAATACATATAAAAGAAGGCATATACTATATGGATTTTTTAGAAATACCCAAGAATACTTTTTGTTGTAATGTTCAGAAATTAGATTTGGATTTATGGCATAAAAGGTTTCGCCATCCTAATGTATCCAAAATTCAGTATTTTCCAAAGATGAAATATGAAGAGATTAACATTTCAAGAAAGAACCTTCGTTTATTCTCGACCGCTTGAGTTAATACATTCAGATGTTTAGGGCCCAGCACATGTTATATCTAAAGGTGGATTTGTGTATTATGTAATTTTTGTTGATAATTTTACCATATATACTTGGATCTATTTCCTTAATCACAAGTCAAAAGTTTTCTTACATTTTCAATTATTTCATAATTTTGTCAAAAATAAATTCAAAAATGATATTTTCATCTTTCACACTGATTTAGGGGAGAATTTTTATCAAAAGAATTTAAAGATTATCTAGATTTAAAATGTATTACACATAAAAAATCTTGCTCTTACACTCAACAACAAAATGGTTTCTTGAAAGAAAGTATAGGCATATTATAGAAACAACAAGAACTTTGCTTATTGCAAACCAAGTACCTAAAAAATTTTGGGTTGAAGCCACATTGACTTTGGTTTATCTCATTAATAGAATGTCATCCTCCTCTTTGAAAAATGTGTTACCAATTGAAAAATTGTTCAAATTAATTCTTGATTATTCTAGATTGAGAAGTTTTGGGTGTAAATGTTTTGCTTTTACTGATAAGAATGATGAACTTTTTTCCTGTGATAATCTTTGTGTCTTTTTTGGGTATGCAAGTAATAAAAAAGGTTATATATGCTTTGATTTTAAAAATAAAAAGCTATATGTTTCAAGTAATGTCTCTCTTAGAAAAAAAAGGTATTTTGAAATTGAAAAATCAAAGAAAATAACTGAGTGTTCTTTTCTGCTGGATCTAATTCTAAAGTATGATGATTGTAATGTTGATCTTGATAAAGATCAAGAACTTAGAGATGATATAGAGATTAAAGAACAATCTCGTGATAATGAGATTAGAGAAGAACAACCTCTTAAGAATCAAAGTTGTATACAATATTCCAGGCGTAGTGATCATAAACCTCCATGTGCACTAGAAAGATATACTAATAACGAAAACCTGATGGAAACACAAACTAGAAGATCATCTAGAGTATCAAAACATCCTAGAAAATTTGTGTCTTATGACTCATTTTCACCTAAGTACCAAGCCTGTATTGCATTAATACATTCATATATAGAACCCTCGACCTATGCTCAAGCAAAAGAACACTCTAAATGGGTAGAAACCATAAGGATAGAGTTAGACGCTTTAGAAAGAGCAAATACTTCAACTCTTGAAGACATTCCCCCAAAAAAGAAACCTATAGGTTGTAGATAGGTGTATAAGGTAAAAACCAAGAGTGATGGGACTTTTTAATAATACAAAGCTAAATTAGTGGCCAAAGGATATCCACAAGAGTGTGGAATAAATTATGAAGAAACATTTGCCCCAGTTACTAGGATAACCATAGTTAGAACATTAGTAGCCCTAGCCTCTGTGAAAAGATGGTTAATAAATCAGATGGCCGTTAAAAATGCAATTCTTAATGGAAATTTATTTAAAGAAGTTTATATGAAAGCACCACATGGTATAACTATTCATAGAGAAAAAGTGTTTCGTTTAGATAAAGCCCTTTTTGGTCTTAAGCAAGCACCAAAGGCATGGTAATACAGGTTTAGTCAAGTTATGCTTGATATTCGATTTCAATCTTGTTTGACTGACCCAACTTTGTTTGTTAAGGTTTCTAATACAGGTATGATTATTCTTCTCCTCTATGTGGACGACAAGATTATTACTGGAGGGGACAAACAACAAGTTAAACACATTAAAAAAGTTCTCAAAAAATATTTTGAAATGACTGATTTGGTTTTTTTAAAATATTTTCTTGGAATTGAATTAGCTTATTCTTCTAGAAGTTATTTATTGACTCAATATAAATTTGCTCTAGATATTTTTGTCAAGTTTGGAATCTTAAATGATAGGAAGGCTCACACTCCTGAAGTTGTCAATATTAAGATGAAAATTGATGATGGGGAACCAATGAAAAATCGGATGCCGTACAGACAACTTATCAGTGCATTTTCTTATCTTTCAATTGTGCATCCTGACATAGCACATGATGTTCACACAACAAGCCAGTTTCGGCATGCTCCCACTTCTGTTCATATGGGAGCGGTTTTGCGTATTATTAGATATATTAAAACTTCTATTTTTTGAGGACTTTTCTTGTTTGCTTCATCATTAGAATTAACTACTTAGTGTCGGAAGTTATTCCAATAATTGATACTCAACCACAAATTTGTGTGTGTTTTTAGGTGAATCGTTGATCTCATGGTGATGTAAGCAACAGAAGGTTTCTCTCTTCGACTGAAGTAGAGAAACGAACCATGCCTACAACCACAATGGAAGTGGTCTAGCTAAGAAGAATGTCGGCTGATATGGGAGTCCAGATTAAAGGAGCATCACGGATGTATTGTGACAACAAAAGTTTCATCTACATTGCCAGCAACAGGACTTTTAATGAACGTACCAAGCATATTAAGATGGATTGTCACTATGTACGAGAGCAGTATCTACATGAAACTATCGATCTTCCCTATGTTACCTCTGAATATTAGTTGTCGAATTTATTAACCAAACCTCTCGTTGCTCCTAGATTTAACTTTCTCTTAGACAAACCTTCGGTTATCCAACTGTAAGTTTGAGGAAGAATGTTAAAAATGTATATATACAAAGTGTAAATACATATGTATACATATATGTATTTATATGTATATATATATATATATAACTTGGTTAGGATAGTTAGCTTTTTTTTACTTTTTTGTTCAGTTTGAACTAGTCAACCAAAAGAGTCGTTATGAAGGTCCAACGGCTCTATTTAGAGTCATTGGGCCTCTCCCAACGTCCCTTTGGAGCTCCTTTTATTTGTGTATATATAGGGGTGAAACCCCTCCCATTTGTAATGCTTCTTGCATGGATTTATATCAATAAAATATTTATTTTTTAGCCTCTTGTGTTGGCCCCATTAGTGGGTTTTGTGTGTGAGCCGATTTGTGGCTTCTTGTGTGTTCACTTTGGTATTTTGGTGGACTTTGTTGTGGCTCATTTGTGTGTTCACTTTAGTGATTTGGTGTACTGGTAGAGGCTCTCATTTCCTTACAGGGAGCAGCCCATTAGCTAGTTGGGTTGTTTCAACAACAATAAACAAAAACTATAAAAAAAAGAAAGTAAATAAAAGAAAAGAAAGAAAGGGACAACTTTATAGGCTAATTCCTATTATAATGTAAAATTACTAAAATACCCCTGATGGGTATTTTAGTTTACATAGACAGAAATAAATATATATATATATACAACATATTTTAATACCATATACCAGATAGATGTCAAAAATGCATTTCTTAATGGAAATCTGGAAATCTAGTTGAAGAAGTATATATGGAAGCTCCACCCGGTGTAACTATTCACAAGAGAAAAGCTTTTTGTTTGAACAAAGTTCTTTACGGTCTTAAACAAGCACTGAAAGCCTGGTATGATAGGTTTAGTCGGGTCATACTTGATATTGGATTTCGATCTTGTTTTACTGACACTGCATTGTTTGTTAAGATTTTTGATATAGGTATTATCATTTTTCTTTTTTATGTGGACGATATAATCATCACCGGATGAGATAAACAGGGAGTTGAAAACTGTTGAAGTCGGCTAGGGTTTTGAGAAAACCAAAAAAGAGAGAGAGGAAGAGAGAGAGAAAAAAAGAATCATGTTTTCTCATTAGGTCTAATCTCACTTAAATAGAGAGATTAGACAGAAAATAAAGCATGTACAATAATACCCTTTACTATTAAATAATAACTAAATACCCTTAATACCACGATGACTGCTTCTCAACACTCCCCCCTCAAGTTGGAGCATATATATCAATAATGTTCAGCTTGTCACAACACTTTGAAAAAATTGAACTAGTCAGGGGTTTTGTGAAGACATCAACAATTTGGTTTTCTGAAGATACATGCTTGGTACAAATGTACCCAGTTTGTACCAGGTCACGTACATAGTGACAATCCACTTCAATATGCTTTGTCCTTTCATGAAACACTGGTTACTAGCAATATAAGTAGCAGCTCTATTATCACATATCATCTCCATAGGTAATGAGACTTTCACTTGGAGATCAGTGAACACAGATTTAACCCACATCATCTCTGCAGCGGTATGAGTCATAGCCCGATACTCTGACTCAGCACTCGACCTAGCAACAATAGTTTGTTTCTTACTTCTCCAAGTAACCAGATTTCCTCTAACAAACACACAGAATCCAGTTGTAGACTTTCTATCAACAACCAACCCAGCATAATCTGCATCTGAGTAGGCAGTAACATCAAGAGAAGGATTTTGTCTAAACCATAGTCCTTTACCAGGGGATAACTTTAGATATTTGAGAATCATCACTGCAGCCTCCCTGTTAGCCTTTGTAGGTTTGTCCATAAACTGACTTATCTTGCTCATGGCTAAAGATATGTCAGGTCTCAGTTACATATAATAGTTTGCCAACTAAGGAGCGATAACGGCTATTGTCTACATACTCTGATTTTTCATCAAACCGATGAGTCTTAGGATCCATAGGAATCCTTGCAGGTTTGGTACCTAACATCCTTGTCTCCTTCAGCATATCCAAGACATTTCCGTTGTGACAAAACCAATCCTTCTTTACTCCTTACAACCTCTATGCCCAAGAAATATCTGAGTTGTCCCAGATCCTTAGTCACAAAGTGTTTCGGGAGGTGGGACTTGGTCTTAGAGATGTCTTTTTCACTGCTTCCTGTGACTATAATGTCATCAACATATACTATCATAACCACAATTCTTGTACGAGTCTTTTTAATAAAAAGAGAGTGGTTTGAGGCAGATCGAACAAACCCAAATGTTGACATGACCTCAGCTAGCTTGGAGAACCATGCACGGGGACTCTATTTGAGACCATAGATTGCCTTGTTCAACTTGCATACCTTTTGACACTCTCCTTGAACTTCAAACCCCAAAGGTTGGGGCATGTAAACTGTCTCCTCCAAGTCTCCATACAGAAAGGCATTTTTCACATCAAGTTGACATAGAGACCAATCATGGTGCACTGCAACAGACAAAACAAAACGAATAGTCCCAAGACGAGCAACAGGAGAGAATGTTTCAAAGAAGTCCACTCCATAGGTTTGAGTATAGCCTTTAGCAACAAGGCAGGCTTTAAACCTTTCAATTGATCCATCTGAGTTATACTTAATAGTATAGACCCATTTACAACCAACAATATCAGCCTCATGTGGAGGATCGACTAAGTCTCATGTTCTCCGAGAAAGCAATGCATCCATTTCATCCTGCATGGCCTTCGCCCATTTGGGGTCCAGAAGGGCTTGATGATGATTGAGAGTGACTGATGCAGCAGATAATGCCAATACAAAATTCTTCATACTTACACCAAGTTTGGCCTCGAAAACAAACTGAGAAATAGGGTGTAGTGTACATTGTCTTTTTCCTTTCCGAAGAGCAATAGGTAAATCACCATCAACAATAGGCTCGTTAGTAGGGGCAGGAACACTCACCTCTGGAGAAGCTGATGACGAAAGCATAGAGTTGGGTGGAGCTCGATGGGTGTACACCACAGGAGGATTTTTGTAACGAGACAAACTCGGACTTGGAACAAGAGGCTCAAGGCAGACTGACAGACTCTAATGGAAAAGGAGGAACAGGAAGAGGAAAGGAATCACCTTGACTGGCATGAAATCTTGGTGAAGTACTAGAAAAATATGGGATAGACTCAAAAAATGAAACATACGCATTGACACTCTCTCTGGGATATGGAATCATAACAACGATATCCTTTTTGGTGCTTGGATACCCAACAAAAACACATTTTATAGATTAGGGCGACAATTTATCTCGGTTGGGACCGAGTTTATGAACAAAGCACACACAGCCAAATACCTTTGGAGCGATAGGGAAAAGAGGAGCTTCCGGCCTAAGAATTTGAATGAGAATACGGTCGCCCACAGAAGTTGAAAGCATATGGTTTATTAGGTATCCCGCAGTTAGAACTGCATCTCCCCAGTAAGACGCAGGCATATTAGACTGGATCATGAGACAACGAGCAACATTTAGAATTTGTGTGTCTACGCTCCGCTACACCATTTTGTTGCGAGGTATGAGGACAAGTAGTCTGAGGTTGGATTCCAAGATTTTTGTAAAATTGTAACAATTCAGAATATTTGAATTCAAGAGCATTGTCAGTGCGAACAACTTTGACACAAGAATTAAACTGATTTTTTATTTCAATAATCAAGGATTTGAGAATAATGGGGGCTTCAACCCTACATTTTAACAAGAATACCTAAGATAATCTAGAAAAATCATCTACAATGATTAAATAATAGCGACATTTAGAACGACTAGGAATTCTACTTGGACCCCAAACATCAACATGAAGAAGATCAAACAGATTGTGACTTGAAGGACTCTGACTAGACAGAAATGAACTCCTATGATGCTTCCCAAGTTGACATGCTTCACACATTAGAGTAGTGGACGGCAAGATATGAGGAATAACTCTACGCAATTTAAGCAACGAGAGATGACCAAGACGATGATGCCAAAGCAGTGGACTAGAGGAGGACTCAAGTGTCGAATGAACAGATCCAACCGATTGATGTAGATAATAGACTCCACCTTCCTCGTAGCCTCCACCAATTGTCTTCCCCGTCAGCAAGTCCTGAAAAGTGCAACAAACAGGATCAAATATTACTCTACAATTCAATTCTTTTGTAACACGACTAACGGATAACAAATTTTAAGGGAATGAAGGGGCATGAAGAACATTTGATAACTGAAGAGTAGGAGAGATGGAGATATTTCTCTGACCAACAATGAGAGAGGAACTTCCATCGGCAAGAACAACCTTTTTTATGATTAGCAACACAATCCAAATTTGAAAAATCACAGGCATTTCCACACAAATGTCTAGATGCCCCTGAATCAATAATCCACCTACTACCTTGGCAAGATAATTCATCACCTGCAGAGCATGCAACATCAGCCACGGGGAACTAGACGGAAGATATGCCAACAAATCATCATACTCAGCACGAGTGAGTGTAACCGAATCACTAGGAGGAACAGTGGGTGACTCGAGTTTGGCAACTTAAGCTGTAGGAACAACTTTAGCTGGAGATGCGGGAGGTCGTCCATTCTTGTCAAAGCATCTATCTTCTAAATGCCCAAATCTCTCGCAGTAGGTACACTGGAGCTTGCCTCGTCCTCCCGTGCCTCGACCACATCCACGACCTCGAGAATTAGGAATAAAACCTCAGCCTCGGCCATAGGAAATAGTCAGAGCAGAGGTTTGTGATTCCAATTGAGATGAAGGAAGGGACATGGCAAGTTTGCTCAGTCGATTATATGCCTTAGCAAGAGTGGGAACATCTGAGCCTGTCAACATCTGAACTTTGGCAACTGAGAATTCAGCTGACAAGCCAGTCAGAAACCGTGCGACCATGGTATGCTCCTGGTGTGGTTTCTATTTGTCACAACATAATGGTCTATGTGCATTTAGTCTCTCAAAAGTTGCTTTCACATAAGCATAGTATTGGGCTAGAGTTTGCTCTCCTTGCAGAAATTTATAGATCTCCTGCTCTACTTGAAGAATACGACTTACATTAGTTTCTTGAGAATAAGTATCTTGCAAATTATCCCACATTTGTTTTGCAGAGGTGTAATAAATAAGCTTGTCGGCTATGTGAGGTTGCACACTATTCATAATCCAAGACATGACAATATCATTGTCCTCTTCCCATGTAACATACTTTCCAGTTTTGTCTTTAGGCTCATTTTCCAACAAAATATGTTTTCTACGATGCCCTGAAACAGACATCATGAACGTACGAGACCATCTAGCATAGTTAGTCTCATCCAACTTTATACATGATCTATATGAAAATGGGTTTGCAAAGGCTTTATAATCAACCATTGTTTTGGTCTTCATGTCGGACTTCTGCATTTCAGCCATAGAAATACAACCACACGCAACTACCAACTAATGAAAACTCGGATCTGACGTGCACACCAACTACCAACTATGAAACAGACTCTACCAGATTTTAATCACACTGATAAAATCTGATATACAGAGGATAACAACTGTAATACGTTGTTCAGATCCGAAACTTGAATATCTAACTTAAATTAGACTTTACCTGAACCATCCACCTTTTAAAAAATCTGCGACAAGATGCATACCATGACCACGCGCAAAAAAAAAATCGACAACCTGCATACCACGACTGCATCATGACGGAAGTTGCAGGCCTCTTCGACGTCCACACAACCTGCATGGGCCACCAGTGACATGATCTGAAGTCAGATCCAAATCAGTCTGGTCACCATAAAGAGAACATGATCCAGACTGCAGTTTGGGTCTGACTTCAGATTTAAAGAGAAAAAAAATTGGAGTCTCCCTGCTCCTACGCACACAGTGATCGTTGTAGACGTTGTAGTCGCTATACACGGCTCCACCCGATCTGTGTTCCTGCTGGAGTGGCTTCAGATCATTGTACACGCTGGCTTCAGATTGCTGTATATGCTGGCTTCAGATCGTTGTACACGTTGGACCCTATCTACATGTGGGTCGATCAAATTAGACGCCCAGAGCTACATCTTGCTCTGATACCATGTTGAAGTCGGCTAGGGTTTTGAGAAAACCATAAAAGAGAGAGAGAGAGAGAGAGGAGGAATCGTGTTTTCTCATTAGGTCTAATCTCACTTAAATAGAGACAGAAAATAAAGCATGTACAATAATACCCTTTACTATTAAATAATAACTACCCTTAATGCTACGGTGACCGCTTCTCAACAACATTAAAAAATTTCTCAAAAATCATTTTGAAATGACTAATTTAGGATTTTTAAAATATTTCTTAGGGATTGAAGTTGCTTACTCTTCTAGAGGTTATTTATTGTCTCGGTCTAAGTTTGCCTTAGATGTTTTCAGGTCTGGTATCACAGATGACAAAAAAGTTGATACTCTAGAGATGAGAAATGAAAACCTACCCACTAAGAAATATTTTATCAAATTTCTGGTGTTTTTTCAAAAATTTTACCTTACGGATGTGTTCAGCATGATTGATTTAATAGCAATTGACACTTGGATCATGCATTTTGGATGGAAAAAATGGTATTTGGAGCCTAAAAAATTTATCAAAATTTTACGCTGTTCATTTTTTAAACCTTATAAAAACCTATCCATGCATCGAAATAAATGCGCCAAGAACTGATTCCTATAAAAACAAGCGCATAAATCATATATGTAAGGTCAAAATTTCGAAAAACACCAAAAATTCGATAATCTTAGTGGGTAGGTTTGGTAGATTTTCTAGTGGGTAGGTTTGCATTCCCCCTTCAGAGATTGTCAATGTCAAAATGAGAATTGATGTTGGGGAACCACTTGCATATCCTACACGTTACAGACAACTAATCGAAGCTTTTTTTATCTCTCAATCACTAGACCTGATATAGCACATGTTGTACACACAGCTAGTCAATTTCAACATGCTCCTACTTTTGTTCATATGAGAGTTATTTTATGCATTATTAGATATATTAAGCTAAGTTAGAATTATGGAGACAGACATTGGAAGTTAGAGGTTTTAAGTTGAGTAAGAGTAAGACTGAATATATGGAATGTCGGTTTAGTAAGCAACGAAGTAGTGATGGGAGTGTAGTGAAGCTTGGTGAGCAAGAAATACCGGTGAATGATTATTTCAAATATTTGGGATTCATCATTCAAAAGTATGGAGAAATTGATGGAGATGTAAATCATAGGATAAAGGTTGGGTGGATGAAATGGAAAAGTGCAACTGGAGTGCTGTGCGATCGTAGAATTCCATTGCGGTTGAAGGGAAAGTTTTATAGGACGACTATTAGGCCCGCTTTACTATATGGTACGGAATGTTAGGCTGCCAAGAGACATCATATTCAAAAAATGAGTGTAGCTGAGATGCGGATGCTTAGATGGATGTGTGGAAATACAATAAAAGATAAGATTCGGAACGAGGAGATACGTAAGAAGGTAGGTGTTGCACCTATTGAAAATAAGATGCGAGAGAATCGTTTACGGTGGTTTGGACATATTCAGCGAAGGCCTAATGATGCTCCAGTTAGAAGGTTGGAGAAATGGGAAAATATATTAGTTAAAAGAGGTCGGGGTAGGCCTAGGAAGACTTGGATGGAGATGATAGGAAAGGATATGAATGCTTTGAACCTCACCGAGGACATGACATTGGATAGAAATGATTGGAGGAAAAGGATTCATGTGGAAGACCCAAAATGAATTTCTTTTTTTTGGTTCATATCGCTGACCCCAATTGTTTTGGGATGAAGGCGTAGTTGTTGTTGTTGTTGTTGTATTAGATATATTAAGCATTCTATCTATCAAAGAATTTTGTCTACTTCATCTATCTTGGATTTAACTGCCTATATTGATGTTGAATGAGGAGATAATCCTAACAACAAACAATCAACCACGGGTTTTTGTATTTTCTTAGGTGAATGTCTAATTTTATAGTGATGCAAGCAACAAAAAGTTTTTTTCTCCTCAACTGAAGCTTAATACTGGGTCATGGCTACAACAACGATGGAGGTAGTCTGGCTTAGAAGATTGTTGGTCAACATGGGAGTTCAGATATCAGGAGCTTCACGACTGTGTTGTGACAACAAAAGTTTCATCTACATTGTCAGCAACCGAACCTTTCATGAGCGCACCAAAGACATCGAAATGGATTGTCACTAAGTTTGAGAGGAGTATCTAATGGCACTATTGATCTACCATATGTTACATCCGAGTACCAATTGGTAGACTTCTTCACCAAACCTCTCGTTGCTCCTCGTTTTCACTTTCTCTTAGGCAAACTTTCAGTTATCATATCATAAGTTTGAGGGGGAGTGTTAAAATGTATATATATAACATATGTATATACCATATATATGTGTATATGTAGAAAATATCTATAAACCTATTTTATATATATATATTATGTACATATATTTTTGTAAATACATTTTTTTTATTCTTTTTCTTCTTTTTGTCCTAGCCAACATAGTGTTGACTAGAAAGGCATAGACTCATTGGAACTAGTCCAACGGCTCTATGAGCCTCTGTTGTTGTATATAAAAGGGATGACTCTGCTCATTGTAGGTATGCATTCTTGCATTCTCATATTAATAAAGTATTTTTATTTTTATATCTCTTGTGTGACCCTTGTGTGGATTTTGTGAGAATACCCCTTTGTGGGTTTTGTGGGTTTTGTGGGTGGACTCCATAGTGAGTTTCCTCTTGTGTATCTATTTGGTGGACTTTTGTGGTAATATTTGAAGATCACTATTTCATTACAAAGGCTTGGCCAAATAAAATCTTTCATCATTCTTAGAGCTTTATTGGGTCCAAACATTTGGACAGGAAAATCTTGGGTCCAAAATATAAAGTACCCAACTTTACCTAGTTGAGAATTTGAGATTCAACATCCAAGGCAACAAGGATACCACCGTCTTCTATTTTTCCTAGGCACCTAATCAAGATCTAAGCAAACATATTAAAATAAAAGCCTAGAAGCTTAATAATAGTGTCTATGTTTCTGTGTTTTGTGTGCATCAAATCAACAGCCCTTGAGACAAGTTTGCCAAGGTTTTTGCCCCTAACAATTTTTGGATCCCAGAAAAATTCTTTACATCAATATCATCACTAAGAATACTTTAATGATTTTGTGCACAAAAGATTATTACTTTTTCACGATACAGCCACTAAAGATTCAGATCACGCACGCACATACAAGCTTTTAAAAAAACTAGATTCTGAATCCAAGCACGAGATAAGCTTGAGAGAATCAGGACTTGTTACTGATACCAGCCCAGCCCCTTAGGTAGAAAAATTAGGAAGCAAAGGTGGGAAAGTGGAGGTTTAAGTGAGAAAAATGGTTGAGGTAGGGGATCAGACGGTATGAAAAGGTGGAGAAATGAGAGGGAAATGAGTAGGAATAGCTAGGGAAGGTGTGGGAAAGGGTGAAGAGATGTAGGGAAATCTCAAACACTAGAAGGATCTAGCACTTGAGCCTATCTCTATCTAGAGAGGCCCTAACCAGAGCCATTCCACTCTAGCAATATAGAGAGGCCAAGACTCAATGAGTCAATTCTATTAATGATTAAAGATTCATACAAATGAGAGGCGTGGGCCATATTTATAGGCTCCATGGCCTACATGAGGTGACCATTATACCCCTCCTTTCCTTGCCTTATTATCCGCTCAAGTACGTTTGACCCAATCCCTTACATGATTGCATCTTAGTTGATCCAAACCCAATTACAAAGCATTACCAACCCCTAAGGAGCCTAGGTGAGCCTAGCTAGCCAAGTGGGCTCCCCTATTCATGAATTGTCCTCCCTTAGGGTTGGTATAAATTACTCTTTAATTAATTTATAGGTTGTGTTATTAGCATTTCCTCTGTAAATCACCTCGTGGGGTGTAAAATGAAAAAAAAAAAAAGGTAAGTGAACCTTCAGTAAGAATCATGGGATACTAGACATTGACATGCCATTTCAGAGAAATTAGACTTTGCTAACAAGAGAGATATGCTATCAGAAGAAAATCAGATGCATCAAAAGTAAAGATTCCAGAGAATTGTGTGGATTATCCACCAAAATGATGTTGTTAACTGAATATTTGAGTACTTCTGCAGCTGTATAACAGACATGGCCATGTTACTATATTGTCTCAACCATCCGGTTCAAGGACACTAACTCATGGAATCATAATGTAGCTTCGCATGAGTATACAGTCATCAATGACTGAAAGAATATGAAAAGAATCAGCTAAAAAAAGAAGCATGTTGAAAGCCAAACCACACACCAGAGATAAACACTGCGCTGCCAATGCATTCCAAAAAGTAGATGAAGGTAAAATAATCAACACAAAAAATGGCATCAAACGAAAGAATAAACATATAACCAATAACAGCCAATTATATATTCTTCAAGATGCTCGCTGAAGCTCCATTACCTGAAAGTGGGAGCTATTCAAGCAACAACCAATCCGGCGGAACAACGGCACCATGCAGTGCTGGAATTCAGCTGCCTGAGTCTCTTCCAGAACTTCCTCCAGCTCCCCAAGGAACATGACCTCCTTCGAACTATTTGTGATCGGCCAGTACTTCAACAGGCCTCGAATGACAGTGTCAGCCAACTTGAAGTCCTTCTCCACAAATTGCGTTACACAATAGGACAGCTGGTGATGATACATGGAGACGCATTTGGGCTTGTGCAATGGAATCAAAGTGTGAACAAGAAAAAGCTTGTGCTCCTCCTTCAATGGCAAGGCAAAGCCATTGATTATGCTCCCCAAGATCTCCAGCAACTCGGCGACCCCATTATGCTTTTCTGCTTCAAAAATAAAATGATAAAAGATGTTGTTGATTGCTTTCCGAATGAACGGGCGATGCACCATGAACTTCCCATAGATACGATGAAGGATGGTCTTCAAGTAGTCCCTCTCCCTCGGGTCTTCTGAGTCGAAGAGATCGAGTACCCTCAAAACAAACGAATGATCGATGTACCTCTTCGCCAACTTGGCATCTGTCTCAGTAGAGGCGATAAATCTCAGCAAGAACTCATACACGATCTGTAGGTGCTGCCACGCCGGATCCATCGTAGGCTCCTCCTCTTCCGGATCGAGCGTTTCCGGGAGCTTGTTCTCGTGATTCTTCGATGAAGGGAAGGTCCTAAACAAGTTGCACGCCACCATCTTAGTGATCTCCTGCATTGCAATCTCACTAAACCTGCCATTTACCGAGCTTATGTAATCGACTAGCTCGAGCAATGTCTGCCTCTTGACATCTTTTTCCCTCAGATTCTTCGCGGGGTCGGTGAAATCGAACACCACGCAACACATACTCAGCTTTCTCATGAACAGATTCTGCTTCTCGGAGCTGGGCACGTCCCTAAAACTAGGCAGGGCTTCGTAAGATGACGACGAAGCCAAGATAACATTAGCATTCCCGGTGCCCGCACCCGCATTCTTCTTCCCTTGGCTAGACTTTGCAGAACTCACCAAGCCATTACTACGTGTGGTAGCCGAGCTCGAATTCGACGACCTGCCGGAACCTGAAGTGGGCTTCAAATGATTAGAAATCGAAGATGACGTCGAATTAATAAGATTATTGATGCCACCAACAAGATTCGCAGCAGGCGATCCCTGAGATGCAGTTACACTTTCACCGGAATCGTTGCCGTCCGACGATTTTGATGGCTTCCGCGGCAACCTACACAGTATCTGTTTGATCATGTTGACGACAGTGGTCGGAGCAAGAAGCGAGCCTTGAACCCGGCAAAGAGAGCCGTCGCACGCGCGCAAGACCCAATCTTAGAGACGATCAAACTGAGCAAAAAAGCTGAACCGATGGTCCAAGATTGGGCCATCAGCAGCAACACCATCCACGAGAATTCCCATCAACAACAACCGAAAGGCGCACACACACTGGACCCTTTTCTGTTTCCCATTTGGCCTCCTGGAAAACAAAGTCAAGTGTTGAATGTGTGTAGCATCCCCCAAGGAGAAAGGGGAAAGAAGAGAAAGGGAGGACAGCGTAAGGCCATCACACAAGTCACTGAATCGCACAGCCGTGAGAAAGTACAGCAGCGGATAGCGATACCGTCACCTCCAAGCGAACCACAAAGTCAAGAGGAGGTCATGCTGCCACTCTAGGGCTCGTTGGTCATTGGCAGCAGATAGATTGGCTGGACTTTATTCTTAAAAAAGCAATGCTAAGCTAAGCAGACCACTTCGGGTGAGAGCAGTTGATGACCTAGATTGTCAGTTACATTCAAATTTCATTTGGGAACCGCGAGATATGTCAAAAAGTGGGGGATCACGCACACTTCGGACTTGTCAAACATGAGGTGGTGATAGTATATATCACATACATGCTATGGAACCGCTGGTTTGGGCTCGAACTCCTACAACCATGTTGGTTAGGCATGCACCAGAGCCGAGTTCGAGCCAAGCTGAGGTGTTCAAACTCGGCCTGTTTTAAAATGCTTGTATTCAAGCTTGACTCGAGCTCAGAGCCAAGCTTGAATAACATTGTTCAAACTCGGCTCAGTTCCGAGCTCGAGCTGAGCTTTACCATTGTTCCAAAACAATATTACCAGCAAACGTGGAATTCAAACCCCAATCTCCTCAAGCGGTGCACAAATAATGACACACCATTACACTAGACTACGAGTTGTGTTTATTGTTACCCAAAAAATTTACATATACTAAAAACCCGCTAAGATTATTCTAGCCATAAAAAGTGATAGGGCATGAAATTTGAACTCAACTCCTTTTAAGAAAGTGACTAACGCCTTACCCATTGAGAAAACGACAATTTTAGGGTTTACCTTGCAAACATATTATATATACCTTATGCAAGCTTTTGGAGCTTAATTGAGTTTAAAGACTTTATCAAACTCGGCTCATTTATCCACACCGAGCATACCGAGCATGGACTTGTGTTCAAGCTTGACTCATTTATTCTTTTGAACGAGTTCGAGCCGAGCTTAAATGGGTCGAGCTCAAGCTTGGCTGAGCTAGTTCGGCTCGTTGTGCATCCCTAATGTTGGTAGTTGATACGAGGGTACACTTCTTGGATCCTTTACTGTCATACATAGCTTGTGTCTGAAATCTATGCATTTGGGATTCAACCAACTGTAAACCTAACCATTATTTCAGTCATGGGCTTAAAAGTGAAGGCCCTCATGACTTGTCCTAGTACTCTCCAACACCAGGGCAGGCCTTTTTAGTGTGCCATGAATGCGCGCAAACAATCACTCAGAGGGTGTGTGGGTGTGTGAGCGTGGGCTTAGAGATACAAACACGCATGCATACAATCACACAAAGAGAGAGAAAATAGGGAGCAAGAAGGCAAGACTACATAACTTCTTATAGCAAAGAAAGCATGTACAAAGCGGTCTTGTATCTCTCCATACACGAGAGATCTTGGGGCAAAGTCCATTTACAATACACTTGAAGAAAGCAAAGAGGTATTTACATCAAGTAACAAAGTGAAAACTTGGCGGTCTTAAACATGCTCCCCCGCCTAAGTTGGTGTCATCCTTGGTATCAATCGAGCATAGTACTCCTCCACGAGTTGGTGATGTTTCCTCATGTTGGATGCTTTCTCCCATGTTACTTCATTCTCTGGTAATCTTTTTCCACCGCACCAAGTACTTTTTTACTTCGCCGATATAATTGTTGGAGTGGTTGAGGATAACTTTTGGTTCTCTTCTCATTATGCTGGTTGTTAATGATGTATGTTGTAGAATAAATGCATGTTAAGGTATGTTTCGTAGTGGATCTTCATCATTTTCATGGAACGACTTCAGGTTAGACAAGTGAAAGACTGAATGCACATCAAAATTTGATGGTTATTCTAACTTGCACACCAAGTTCTCAATGTGCCTTGTGATGGTGAAGTGGTTGTCATATTTGCAAATGAGGTCTCAATGATGTGCCTGAAAGACAGTTGTGCATTTGTGTTACATTTTTGGGCCAACTAGGTTAGTTTTGGTTCAAACCTAGTTTTAGGCTAGGTTGGGCAGGTTAAAGACAAGGTCAAATTTAGTTGGCTTTTGATAGGGTTCAATAAAAAATTCAATTCTCCCAATTCATAATAGATAAATTGATGAAAATTTAGGAGGGACTTTTGGACATGTTAAATTAGCTTCGGTAAAAAAATTGGAATTTCAGGACTTATATTTTAGGATAAATAATTATTGCAATTTTTGGATTTTATGGAGACTGGATTTATGTTAGGTTCTAACAGACCTTGAGAGAAAAAATTATATATCACATAATACTAATATGAAAAATGTAAAAATTTGGTAGAAGTTATGGGACAGATAAGGAAAGGTTCTAATAAAGTTTGGGGTTCCAAGTCGTCCTATTCAAGGAGATAAAAATATGGGATCAAGGGAGACAGGTTTGAGTCTGGACTAAGTTTTGGGAAAATAGATACCAGTATCAAATTTATTTATCCTCACTAATTTGGATCCTAAACCCGATTTTTGGTGGGTTGGTTAAAGACAAGTAGGAGGGTTTATGGTTAAAAATTGAGGGTTAAACTTGTTCTAGTTAGTGTCAGATTATGACTTCACAACAATAAAATGCAAGGCTTTGGCTAGGTGTGACAGGTTTAGGGAAGTTTTAGGTTCAAAGTTTAGGTTAAGTTGACTTACTAGGGGTTTGATAGGTTGAGGGAGAGGATCTTCTTAAGCCAGCAGTCCAGGTAAGTCCTTGCGAGGCTGAGACTGTAATATCTACAATTTTTCTCAACTATTTAAAAATCAATAAAGATGATTTTTTGTGTTTTACCTTGTGTGATTGATAAATTGGGAAGGTTGTTTGGATTTGGATTGGAATGTGAAAATAATTTAAATAAAATTTGATGTGATTTTGAGTTGGAATTGATTTAGGAATTAATTAGGAGATTTAGTTAAGTATGAAATTTCATTTAGAATCTGATGCAATTAGGATATAAACTAATGAGAATGTAGATATGGATTCTCCTAGATTGATTTGGATCTCAATTGGTTTGGTGATCCAAAATACTGATTCATCTGAAAATTTAATTAAGAAAATAAGTTGAAATGGAACTTAACATTTAGGTAGAATTGGAGATTTGGATCCAAATTGGATCATTAACAGTGAATTAGGTAGATTTATTTAGATTCAAAATATTGTAAAGGATCAAAGCTTGAAATTGGACCCAATAAGAACAAGATTGTATTTGGATCTAGAGTTAGAATTTATTCGTGTTTCGATTCAGATAGAGTTAGTGCATAATTGGATCTGGATCCTTAATGGTTAAATTAATGATTTTTATTTGGATCAAGATCATTTAGAAATGGATCTAATGCAAAGTTTATTTGATGTATGCGAGAGTCCAATTATAGTAAATTGGACCTGAGAAGTTTATGAGATCCATTTGAATCTAAAATTTAACACATGACCCAATAGGGTGGGACGTTTCCATCTCTCTTTGATAATTATACATATATATTTACATAGATATATATACAACAACAACAACAACTACGCCTTCATCCCAAAACAATTGGGGTCAGCGATATGAACCAACAAAGAAAATCATTCTGGGTCTTCCACATGAATCCTTCTCCTCCATTCATTTCTATCCAATGCCATGTCCTCGGTGAGGTTTAAAGCATTCATATCCTTTTCTATCACCTCCATCTATGTCTTCCTAGGCCTACCCCGACCTTTTTTAACTAATATATTTTCCCATTTCTCCATCCTTCTAACTGGAGCATCATTAGGCCTTCATCGAATATGTTCAAACCACCATAAACGGTTCTCTCTCATCTTATTTTCAATGGGTGCAACGCCTACTTTCTTACATATCTCCTCGTTCCGAATCTTATCTTTTATTGTATCCTCACACATCCATCTCAGCATACGCATCTCAGCTACACTCATTTTTTGAATATGATGTCTCTTGGCAGCCCAACATTCTGTACTATATAGTAAAGCGGGCCTAATAGTCATCCTATAAAACTTTTCCTTCAACCGCAATGGCATTCTATGATCGCACAACACTCCACTTGCACTCTTCCATTTCATCCACCCAACCTTTATCCTATGATTTACAACTCCATCAATTTCTCCATACTTTTGAATGATAGATCCCAAATATTTGAAAGAATCAGCCACCGGTATTTCTTGCTCACTATATATATATAATATGAGTGTATATAAAATAAATGTGATAAATTGTTAAAATGAATTTAAGATTTTAAGTTACATTTAAAATATAAGTAAAATAGATTTGTTGTTAAAAAAATAAAATTAAAACCTTAAGTCAGTTAAAAATTTTAAAATTAATTTAAGAGGGCAATGTGAAGGGTTGAGAAAGGCTATATAACCCCTCTCTCTCTCACATTACACCCCTTTATCTTAAAGCGGGTTATATGCCCCCCCCCCCCCCAAAGATGCATTGTAGCAAATGTTCTGTGTTCGGGGGTCTGAATAAGCGTCACGTATATAAGCACGTGGGGCTCATATCTATGTGTGTGTCAGCATCACTTAGCATGGAAGTTTGGTGCGGTTGCAAAGACTTAAGTGCCCTTTCCCACCATTCCCGCCATGAAACGATGGTTCAAGAAAAAGACAAAAATATCCTCCATCTAGAAAAGTAAAACGCCAGTTCGAGATCCTCCATCTAGAAAAGTGAAACATCTGTTTCAGAAAAGGACAAAAATGTCCTCCATGCAGAAAAGGGGGGATGATGTTAACTCTTGATTTGTAAGTTTGAAGCAGCAACGATTTATACATTTAGAGTAGTAGCGATGTGTATTTATGAAGTTACCTTGATTTGTACTTAAGTTTGCCAAATCTTACAATGATGTTTACTTATGAAGACAAATATTGTGACGATTTGTAATGTTGGTGATTGTTTAACGAATGGAATAATTTATAATATTATACACTTGGGGA